>NW_023270389.1:61340937-61420685 GCF_011800145.1 Mirounga leonina | reverse complement strand
TGGTAAGCGCTGTGAATTGTGCAAGACTGTTGAATCTCAGATCTGTACCTCTGAAACAAATAATGCAATATATGTTAAGAAAAAAAAAGAAGAAGAAGAAGGTAGCGGGAGGGGAAGAATGAAGCGGGGGAAATCGGAGGGGTAGACGAACCATGAGAGACGAAGGACTCTGAAAAACAAACTGAGGGTTCTAGAGGGGAGGGGGGTGGGAGGATGGGTTAGCCTGGTGGTGGGTATTGAGGAGGGCACATTCTGCATGGAGCACTGGGTGTTATGCACAAACAATGAATCATGGAACACTTCATCTAAAACTAATGATGTAATGTATGGGGATTAACATAAGAATAAAAAATTAAAAAAAAATCACGCTGAAATAAAAAGTAGCAAGGGAGACTGGGATGTTAAAAAAAAAAAAAAAGAAAAAAGAAATCACAACCTCCAAATCAAGAGTCACGTGCTCCACCAACTGAGCCAGCCAGGAGCCCTTTTCTTTCCTTCTTTTTAAAGGCTGAATAATATTCCATTGTTCCTTTTTCTCTGCATCCTTGCCAGCACTTATCTTGCTCTCACCCTCTTGATAGTAGCCATTCTAACAGGTGTGACATGACATTGCATTGTGGTTTTGATTTGTTTTTTAAAGATTTATTTATTTATGAGAGAGAGAGAGAGAGAGAGAGTGCAAGTGGGAGAGAGGCAGAGGGAGAGAATTTCAAGCAGAGTCCCCACTGAGCATGGAGCCTGACATGGGGCTTGAACCTAGGATCCAGAGATCACGACCTGAGCTGAAACCAAAACCCCAATGCTGAATCCACTAAACCACACCCCCTGCATTGTGGTTTGATTTGCCTGTCCTTGACAATTAGTGATGTTGAGCACCTTTTCATATATGCATAATTTTTATGTATAATTTGTATAATGTGTATAATTCTCCCTATAATGTATTCTAGGAGTTTTATGGTCTCTGGTCTTCTGTTTAAGTCTTTAACCCATTTGGAGCTGATTTTGTGTATTGTGTAAGAGTCCAATTTAATTTTTTTGTATGTGGTTATCTAGCTTTCCCAACATCATCATTGAGGAGACTGTCCTTTCCTGTTGTGTGTTCTTGGCACCCTGTTGAAGAATAGCTGTGTCATCTTCAATTTCTTTCCTCAATGTTTTATAGTTTTCAGCATACAGAACTTTTACCTCCTTGGTTAAATTTATCCCCAGGTATTTCATTCTTTGTGATATTATTGTAAGTGGGACTGTTTTATTGATTTCCTTTTTGGGGAGTTCCTTGTTGGTGTAAAGAAATACTGCTGGTTTTTGTATGTTGATTTCAAAACCTGCAACTTAACTGAATTCATTTATTAGTTCTAACAGTTTTTTTTTCATGGAGTCTTTTTAGGGCTTTCTACATATAGGATCATGTCATCTGCAAACAGAAATAATTCTACTTCTTTCTTTCTGATTTTGATGCCTTTCATTTGTCTCTTTCTCTTATCTAATTCCTCTGGTTAGGACTTCCAATACTACATTGAATACAGGTGGCAAGAGTGGGCATCCCTTGCCTTGTACTGGACTTCAGAGGAAAAGCTCTGTTTCCCCCCCAAAATTATGATGTTAGTTGTGGGATTTTCATAAATGGCCCTGATTATGGTAAGTTCCTTTATATTGGTTTTGTTGAGAATTTTTATCATAAATGAATACTGAAATTTGTCAAATACTTTTTCTGCATTTATTGAGATGACCATGTGATTTTTATTTTTCATTTTGTTAGTATACTATATCACATTGATTGATTGGGGTAAATTGAATCAATATTGTATCCCAGGGATGAATCCCATTTGGTCATGGTGAATAATCTTTTTAATGTGTTGTTGAATTCAGTTTGCTAGTATTTTATTGAGGATTTTTGCATCTAGGTTCATCAGAGATACTGGTCTATAGCTTTCTTTTCTTGCAGTGTCTCTAGCTTTGTTATCAGGGTTATACTGGCCTTGTATAATGAATTCTGAAGCATTCCCTTTTCTTCTGTTTCCAGAAGAGTTTAATAAGGATTGGCATCAATTCTTCTTTGAATATTTGTTAAAATTCCCCTGTAAAGACATCTGGTCTGGGGCTTTTATTTCTTGGGAGGTTTTTTGTTTTTTTGTGCTTTTTTTTTTTCCCCTTGGGAGGTTTTTAATTACTACTTCAATCTCTTTATTTTTTATTGGTCTGTTCAGACTTTCTAATCCTCCTTGATTTCATTTTGGTTACATTGTATGCTTCTAGGAATTCATCCATGTCTTCTAGGTTATCCAATTTGTTGGTGTATAATTGTTCATAAAAGTTCCTTATTATTCTTTTTATTTCCGAGGCATTCCTTGTAATATTTCCCTTTCATTTCTGATTTTATTTATTTGAGTCTTCTCTCCTTTTTTTATTAGTCTGGCTATGGGTTTCGGTTTTTATTTTCTGATTTATTTCTGCTCTACTATTTATTATTTCTTTCCTTCTGCTAACTGCAGGCTTTATTTCTTCTTTTTCTAGTTCCTTGAGGTGTAAAGTTAGTTTGTTTATTTGAAATCTTTTTTTTTTAAGATTTTATTTATTTACTTTAGAGAGAGATAGAGCACAAGTGGGGAGAGGGGCAGAGGCAGAGAGAAACTCTCAAGCAAACTCCACGCTGAGTGCGGAGCCCGACATGTGGCTTCATCCCATGACCCTGAGATCATGACCTGAGCTGAAACTAAGAGTCGGTTGCTTAACTCCTTGAGCCACCCAGGCACCCCCCCCCCCTTTTTTTTTTCAGTGTAAGCATTTATTTAGAAACTTCCTAATACTGCTTTTGCTGTATCTCGTGAGTTTTGGTATGTTGCATTTGAATTTTGTTCTTTTTTAATTTAAATTCAATTAGCTAAGGTATAGTACACCATTGGTTTTTGATATAATGTTCAATGATTCTTTAGTTTAGTAAAGCACCCAGTGCTCATCATATCACGTGCCTTCTTTAATGCCCATCATCCAGTTACCCCATCCCCCCACCCACCTCCCTTTCCACAACCCTGTTTGTTTCCCAGAGTCAAAAGTCTCATATGGTTTGTCTCCCTCTCTGATTTCTTCTCATTCAGTTTCCCACCACCCCACCCCTATTATCCTCTGCACTATTCCTTATGTTCCACGTATGAGTGAAACCATATGATAATTGTGTTTCTCTGACTGACTTATTTCACTGAGCATAATACCTTCCAGTTCCAACCATGTCAATGCAAATGGTAAATATTCATCCTTTCTGATGGCTGAGTTATATTCCTTTGTTTATATGAACCACATCTTCTTTATTCATTCATCTGTTGAAGGACATCTTGGCTCCTTCCACAGTTTGGCTATTGTGGACATTGCTGCTATGAACATTGGGGTGCAAGTGCCCCTTCGGATCACTGCATTTGTATCTTTGGGGTAAATACCCAGTAGTGTAATCACTGGGTCATAGGGTAGCTCTATTTTTCACAACCTGAGGAACCTCCATACTATTATCCAGAGTTGCGGTACCAGCTTGCATTACCACTAACGGTCTCTAAAAGCAAGGGAAACAAAAGAAAAAATGAACTATTGGGACTTCATCAAGATAAAAAGCTTCTGCACAGCAAAGGAAACAGTCAACAAAACTAAAAGTCAACCTATAGAATGGGTGAAAATATTTGCAAATGACATTACAGATAAAGGGCTGGTATCCAAGATCTATAAAGAACTTCTCAAACTCAACACCCAAAAAACAAATAATCCAGTCAAGAAATGGGCAGAAGACATGAACAGATACTTCTCCAAAGACATACAAATGGCTAACAGACACATGAAAAAATGTTCATCATCATTAGCTGTCAGGGAAATTCAAATCAAAACCACATTGAGATACCACCTTACACCAGTTAGAATGGCTAAAATTAACAAGACAGGGAACAACAAATGTTGGCGAGGATGTGGAGAAAGGGGAATCTTCTTACACTGTATTTTAATTTTTATTTGTCTCAAAATATTTTGAAAATTGTCTTTGGATTCCTTGTTTGAGTCAATGGTTATTCAAGATTGTGTTTTTGGCTTCCATGTATTTGTGAATTTTCCTATTTTTCAGTATTGATTTCTAGTTTCATTCCATTGTGGTCTGAAAAGATGCCTGTAATAATATCTATCTTATTAAAAATTGAAGACTTATCTTGTGACCTAACATGTGACATATCTTGGAGAATATTCTGTGTGTGCTTGAGAAGAATGTGTATTCTGTCACTGTTGCATGGAAAGTTCTAAATATGTCTATTTGGTTCATTTGGTCTGTAGTGTTGTTCAAGATCGCTCTTTCCTTATTGATTTCCTGTCTGGATGTTCTTTTCATTATTGAAAGTGGAGTATTAAAGTTTCATACTCTTATTATATTGCTGTGAATTTCTCCCTTCAGACCTGCCAATATTTGCTTTATATATTTAGGTATTTTGATGTTGGGTGTGTATACATTTATAATTTTTATATCTTCCTGTTGAATTGGCTCTCTCATCATTATATAATGACTCTTTTTCTCTAGAGGCAGTTGTTGACTTAAGTATATCCACTACTGCTTTAATTTGGTACCATTTTCATGGAATACCTCTTAGGGACAAGATGGGTCCCACTCTTGATGGGTGAGGGGAAGGTTCACTGGATGGAACTCTGATCCTCCACCCAAGGTGCCACTAGAAGAGCTCTATTTATATTTGCTTTATTCATTGGGGTTTTGTTTAAAATTTCATTAGGGAAAAAAATGGTTCTACTACTTACAATGTTAGAAAATCCTCTGTGTTGTCCACTGACCCACCGTTCCTCCCTGACATTCTGACATTTTTCATCTCTGGCCGGTCTTTCACAGATGCTCTAGGCTGAATCTTATTGTGTTTACAGAGCTCTTCTCCAGACAGGCCACTGAGGATACAATCAGTTATGTTTTGGTTTATTAAACTGTAATCTCTATGATGGATTGAATTGTATTACCACAAAAGTCCTAACTCCTGGTGCCCCTGAATGTGACCTGACTTAGAAATAGGGTCTTGGCAGATTGGAGGTAAGATGATCCTCTCAGTTCAGTATGACTGTGTCCTTATAAAAGAGGACATTTGGACCCAGGGACAGACATGCACACAGAGAGAACATTATGTGAAGAAGAGGCATCTGCAAGCCAAGGGATATCAGATATCTCCGGCAAACCACCAGAGAAGCCTGGAACAGATCTCCTGCCAAAACTGATCTGATCTCAGACTTCTAGCCTCCAGAACAGTGAGATGGTAAGTTTCTGCTGTTAAACAACCCAGTTGGTGGTCCTTGGTAATGGCAGTCATAGAAAGCTATGGAAGTCCACATTCCAGCTCTAAGCTTCCAAGCCACTGAGATTGGAGGTTTCAGTGTTCCCAGACCTTGTCAGTTGCACACTGACAGCTCATCTCTGGGACTATTTTCACCTCTAGATAATCTCATTCATCGGGGGTGATAGTTCATGAGCTTCACTTTAAGCTGGAAACCTTATTTCCAAATTCTTGTAGGGGTACAGGACACATGTCTCATAAATTCTTCCTTGTACCAATAAGACCTCATATACTGGGGCTTCTTTTTGGTCTCTAAAATGCAGAAGTGAGAGGACCGATGAGAAAATCAAGTGAAAAGCAATCAAGACTTAGAAAAAAAACAGCTGGCTCACAGTGGGTTCCTACTATAAATAAGGTCATCTTAGCTTATTCTTTTCAGAAGTAGATTTATTGTTGTTATTATTATGATTATGATTATTATTATTGCCAAAAAGTCAAGGGAATAGGAGGGTCAGGGACTTCTTAATTATCTAGTATACCTAGTCTTAAATTGGGGAATGAGTTGGCAAAACAGACCCTGATAGCAAGCAGTTCAAATAAGTTGGTGCAAGATTAATAGGTTTCTAATTGCCAATTTCCATGCAAATGTAGTTAAGGCAGTAGCTGCTGCCTTATAATAAGCTGGAGACTTATTTGCATTGTTTTCTAAGACCCTTAGCAGTTTTGCAAGTCATCAGGAGTTTAAAACCAATAGGTAGTTACCTCACAGAGAATCTGTAGCTTCCTCATACTGGGGCTCAAAAACCATGGCTGGCACAATGTTAAGCCCAGCTCTCAGAGTCCTCCAGCACAAACAGACTCAAGCAGCCTCCTCTAGGCTCTCTTCCTAAAAAACAAATATTTCCACCCTGGACCTCTTCCAAGCTTTTCTGCCTTAACGATCGACACCTCATCCACTGAATTGCTCCGAGTCCTAAGAATCATCCTTGATGCTCCCTCCCTTGCTCATTCGCAGCCAAGCCATTACCAAGTGCTGTCATTTTTGACTCCTAAGTATCTATAAATCCACACCCCTCTCCTGACTGCCAGCCCCCAACATGTCATGACTTCTCATTTGCAGGATGGTAATAACCTCCTGACGGGCCTCCTTTCATTTTTTCTTGTTCTGACATAAACATAGACAAAGACATAGTTCTTGCCCTCATCTAGCTTAACCTGGAAGGGGTGTGGGGTGGGGGAGGAAAACCATTAATCAAAAAAATTATATAACTTTTTATAAAGGTAAAATCATAATGGTGATACATGCTAAGGAGAGGTGCATGGGCTATAAAAACTCTTATCAGGGGAGCTGATCCTCTCGGGGAAGCCTTCCTCCAGAAAGTGATGATTGAAAGGTGTGGATTAACCAGGTAGAGGGCTAGAAGGTGGGGGAGCCCCTTGCATGAGGGACCAAGGCTTGTTGAGGAAAGAAAAGTCAGAGAGGCTGATGCAGACCCAGAAGGGCAATGTGAAGGCTTTGGCTCTCTATCCTAAGAGCAGTGGGAACACAGTAATAGGTTGTATGGGTGAGTGTATATTGTGGCCTACTGAACAACAAGAATTTGATCAGATTTGATTTTTGGAAAGATCTCTCTGGCTGTAGGGTAGTAAGTAGACTTGAGGAGAAGAGGTAGGAGACTACTGTAGAAGGCCAGGTCAGAGATGACAGTTGTGGACCAGAGCGCTGGTAATGGAAGTAGGGCAAGTGGCCAGACTTCATGGCTAAATTAGTGGGACTTCCCATTGCTCTTCTGAGGAAGCACATAGGATGGCCGTCTGTTCTGTCTTATGAGATCACGTAAAGGTTCTTTCAGAAATAAGTCTGGGCTGAGACCCAAGACACAAATAGGGAGGGGTCTTCAAAAGGACACAGGAGTAGGGTAAGAGGATAGGAGGTAAAAAGTGTCAGATACCAGTCTGTGAACATCTAGAGAGCAGCAGGGACCATGTCTTTTTGCCCCGTGTCCTCCTATCCAGTATATAACCTTGAACTTGGCATATTCTGAAAGGGAATAGTGGTTGAATTAACATGAGTGAACTTAGGAATGGGTGTTAAAGGCAGTCTGTCTGATGTCAGGAATCAAACTCTTTTCTCTCTGTCAGGATGCTTCAGTAGTATTCAAAAAATATTTCTATCTCTTTATTATAGATGAGGAAACTAAAATAGAATTTCAAGCATAAGCAGGAGAAAAGACTGACTTCATAGCAGATTAAAACAGAAATGATTTGGGAAAGACAGGCTTTTGTTAGACCTGTAGATTTATAAAGTCATAAGTTAGTATAAATCAATATTTTTTTCCAGAAGAATCAAAATTTGTCTCTAAGTTTATGTATATCAGAGACCTAAGGTCTGATTTTAATGTTGGGGTCAAGAGGAGGTTGAGGATTGTTATCAGAAATTTTGTTTTTTGTTTTATTTTTTGTCCAGTATGCTTATAAATCTCCCTAAGTGATAGCAACCAGTCATATATAAGTCAAAATAGGCAAGATTGGGGTGCCTGGGTGGCTCAGTAAGTTAAATGTCCAACTCTTGATTTTAGCTCAGGTCATGATCTCAGAGTCCTGGGATTGAGCCCTGTGTCAGGCTCCATGCTCAGTGCTCAGTCTGCTTGAGATTCTCTTTCTGCTTCTGTCTTCCTCTCCACACCCCCTCCCTGGCTTCCTGCTCTCTCTCTCAAATAAATAAATAAATAAAATCTTAAAAAAGAGTAGGCAAGATTGTGTTCTTAGTAACAAAATAAACTCCAAATTTTGGTTTCTTTAAAAAAAAAAAAAACAACCTTTATTTATTTATTTATTTATTTATTTTCTTTTGTAAAAAGATTGAGATGTAATTGATATATAACACTGTATTATTTTTGGGTGTACAACATAATGATTGGTGCATGTATATATATATACTGGAAAATGATTACCGCAGTAAATTTAGTTAATGTCTACCACCACACATTTTTTCTTGTAATGAGGACTTTGAAGATCTACACTCTTCACAACTTTCAAATATTTGAAAGTTGAATATTTCAAATACTGTGAAATAGTGTCACCATGCCTACATTACCCCCCAGGACTTACTTATCTTATCACTGGGAGTCTGTACCTCACCTATTTGCCAACCCCCCACCTCTGACAACTACCCATCTGTTCTCTGTATCTGAGTTCATTTTTTTAAGACTCCACATATAAATGAGATCATACAATACCGATGACCCTTGAACGACACCAGTTTGAATGGCACAGGTCCACCTATATGCGGATATTTTTTTGAAGATTTTATTTATTTATTTATTTATTTATTTATTTATTTATTTATTTATTTAGAGTGTGAGCAGGGGGAGGGGCAGAGGGAGGGGGAGACAAGCAGACTCCTTGCAGAGTGCAGAGCCCGACAAGGGGCTCTATCCAAGACCCTGAGATCATGACTGGAGCTGAAATCAAGAGTCCCACACTTAAATGATGGAGCCACCCAGGTGCCCCATGATTTTCTTAATAACATTTTCTTTTCTCTAATTTACCTAATTGTAAGAATACATTATATAATGCATAGAACATACAGTATACAATATATGTGGTAAGGCTTCCAGTCAACAGTAGGCTATTAGTAGTTAAGTTTCTGGAGAGTCAAAGTTATATGGTGGATTTTTGATTGTGTGGGGTTGGCGCCTGTCACCTTTGTCTTTCTCTGTCTGACTTACTTTACTTGGCATAATACCCTCCATGTTGTTGTAGAAATATCAGTTTCTTAACAGAGCAAAAGATAATTTCTTGTTTGTGACTAAGGGACCCAGGCTGACGGATACACTGAAACCTCGAAAACAACCTTTATAACCAGGAGAAGAGAAAACACAAGAAAACAAAAAAGATGAGAGATGGACGTAGGCTGGGCCTTTGATACACAACCCTTCTGCTCACATCTCAGTACTGGGCTCCGTGTAACTTCATCAGGACTGGGAGACAGTCTCTGTGTAACTGGAAAGGAAATGAAAATTGGATATTTCATCAACTACAGAGTCTCTAATCTCCTTATTGAGGTGACATGTTTCCTGACTTTGATAGATCTGTGTACTTCTGGTTCCATGCAAAGTATCTCCTTAGAATAAGGAATAAAGTGTTCTCTATTTCACTTCTAATGAAATCAGATAAATAGTTGGTGCCAGGGATGAGAGGAAGCAGACACAAATTTTCTTCTTAGCACCTACTATGTACCAGGCACTATCCTAAAGATTTACAGAGCTGAACTCACATAGGAGGGAAGGAACTCATAGTTTTGGTTTTTATTCTTGGCCAGAGCTGGTCCTTGTGCCATAACTTCAGAGTTACCCTCTCAAGTATTTGGTGTCCATAAACCAATTTAAAACAAACACAGACCACCAATTTAGGTAAACATGTACTTTAAAAAAATATGTAAATTATATGACTTAAAATAATGATAACTATGATCACAGTAGTGAGTGAGATGATATCTTCAACTTTCACCAAAATAATTCTATTGAGCTTGAGGGCAAGTAACTTGAGCCATAGATCAGATTCCCATTTCTTATTCATACCTTTTATTTCTACTACATTAGAAATGCCAAATTCACAATTATAAGTCCTCTAGAGAGGTTGCAAATATTTGGTGGCTGTCAGTGCTGAGAACTGGTCACAATGAAACACTAGAAAATTCAAAAGTATAATTAGGGAGATAGGAGAAAATAGATTACTAATTAACTCACTGATTGCATGCTGTTCTGGAAATTAAAATGATATTTTGTTCAGATATTAGATGTGATTTTACATCTTTTTCATGGTCCATGATTAATTTTGTCCTCTAATGAGTGACATAAAATATCAAAATATTTAGCAACTGACTTACTCAGTTCATTAGTTAGACTTCTTATAAATCCTGATTAAAAACCCTATGTAATATGTGCATGTTATTTATGACCCCACATACATTGTTCAGTTAATTTCTTCAGCTGAGGCATTTGAGATGGCAGAAACGATCTTTACCACAATTGCCGTGTCATGAAAAAATGTTTTCTTATTTCTCCCCTCATTTCAGAAATGGACATGGGCATTTTGTCCTCAGCAAGGTCTTGTCCTTATTGCTCATTTCTTTGTGCAGCATGTGTGAAGATGTACACTAAGGAAAAAACTGTTTCAATGGTTTTCACTATTTTCTTCAACACTGAATCAAGAGGCACATTACTGACCACCAACCACTGTATGTTAATAAAGCAGTAAGTTTACAGATTAGGATTTAGAGACAACTTCTATTCAGGAAGGTAAGGACTAGTGTTCTGTTAGGAAAGATGCCAACACACATATTTTCAATATAAAAATCAGACCAAGGGGTGCATGGGTGGCTCAGTTCATTAAGCGTCTGACTCTTGATTTCAGGTTCAGGTTATGATATAAGGATCGTGAGATTGAGCCCCACATTGGGCTCCATGCTCAGCACGGAGTCTGCTTGGGATTCCCTCTTCCCCTTCCCTGGCTCACACATGGACATGTCTCTCTCTCTCTCCAATAAATAAAATCTTCAAAAAAACCAAAAATCGGACCAATAAATGATTGTTCCTGCTTTTAATGGCATTGATTTTCAATGCTAAACAGATAAAAGTCCCTCTGTTATATATACTATACACTTTCCAAGTGCTGACTTAGGCTTTGTACAACAGTGGCATTATTCATCCCCAACGCAAACTGTTTTCACACACACATACATGGCGGTGGCTATTCCTCCATATTGAATGCCAGTACTTTGCTCAGAGTTCCATCTCAGGAAGGATCTGTGTCAACAGCACGTTCTGCATTCTCTTGGAACATCATTTCATAAACCTTCCTCCTGTTTTATAAGATTTTTGGCAATCCTGTAGCTTGCCCCAGTTTTGCTATAAAGAATGCAATTTTGAATGATGACTTTGTGGTTTTGGTTTCTTCCTTTTTTGTGTGACTAAAATCATTAATTTTGTACTAAAAAGCATTCTTTTGCAGTTGTTCCTGGACAATTTAATGGGCTTACAAGTTAGGGTACTGTCTTTGCAAATGGTGAAACATTCCTCAGTGGCTCCCTACCAACATTTGACAAAGTATCATAACAGAGCACAGTAGAAGCCCTAGAAGCAAATATTCAATAAAAGCCAGTCTTTGTGTTTTCATTATTATGCTTCCTGTTCACCTGTTTCCTTATCAGCTGCTGCAAAATCCTCACCTGTCTCAGAGAGTGCATGGTGCTGGAATTCTTATTCCTCTTCATGTTTATTGTGTTATTCTGAGTTGTTATGTTTAAGTTCTATTTTCATCACTACTTTCATGCATCAATGCATCATTTTGGAGCCAGCCATCCCTTTTTGTCACTTTGTGGATACAATGCATCAAAATAATAATGAGAAAAAGTATAAATTAAACAATGGAAAAGATTACATGCCACTGACATGAAAATACATTAGCCGAGATACCCTGGACCTTGGAATGTTAACCAAGATAATCTTTTTTTTTTTTAAATATATATCTATATTTTTTTAAGATTTTATTTATTTATCAGAGAGAGAGAGACAGAGGCAGGCAGAAGGAGAAGCAGGCTCCTTGTTGAGCAAGGAGCCTGATGTGGGACTCAATCCCAGGACCCTGGGATCATGACCTGAGCCGAAGGCAGACGCTTAACGACTGAGCCACCCAGGCGCCCAGTCTTTTGTGTCTTAAGAAACCTTTGCTTAACCCCAAGGTCATGAAAATATGCTCCTTTGTTTTCTTCTAGAAGGTTTATTAATTTAGCTTTCACATTTATGTCTATGATCCTTCCCAATTTAATTTTCTTTTGTACAGGGTGAGATGGAGTCAGAAATTATTTTTCCAGGTAGATATCCAATTGCTCCAGCATCATTGATTTTTTTATTGACTATCCTTTCTCACTGAATTGAAGTGGAGCCTTTGTTGTAAATCAAATTACCTTATAAGTATGGATCTATTGTTGGTCTTTCTTATTCTGTTCCATTATTCTATTTTTATATCTTGAACCAATATTCTATTGCTTTATTTACTAAAGCTCTATAGTCAGTTCTAAAGTCTGGCAGTTTAAATCTTCCAAATTTGATCATCCCTTTCTATATGGTCTTAGCTTTTCTGGATTTCTTTTTTTCTTTTTTCTTTCTTTCTTTCTTTTTCTTTCTTTTTTTTTTTTTTTTTGCATTTCCATGTGGATTTTATAATCAGCTTGTCAATTTAAATGAAAAATAAAACTGTTGGAAGTTTGATTGAAACTTCATTGAATGTATAGCTCAGTTGTGAGGAGATTAGTATCTTAACATAGTGAGCCTTCCAATTGATAAAGAGATGGTATATCTCTTTAGATTTCTTCAATTTCTCTTAGCCATAATTTTTAGTTTTCAGTGTAGAGGTCTTGCACATATTTTCTTAGATTTATTTCTGGAACTTTAATAAATTTCTATTCTATTATAAATAGTATTGTTTTAAAATTCAATTTTTCTAATTACTTTTTGCTAGTGTACAAAATATATAAAAACCCAAATGATTTCTTTTTTTAAGAGACTTATTTATTTTAGAGAGAGAGAAAGAAAGAGAGTGGGGGGAGGGGCAGAAGGAGAGGGAGAATGAGAATCCCAAGCAGACTCCCTGCCAAGCACAGAGCCTGATGCGGGGCTCTATCTCACAACCCTGAGATCATGACCTGAGCTGAAATCAGGAGTCAGACGCTCAACCAAGTGAGCCACCCAGGCGCCCCTAAAAATCCAAATGATTTCTATCTATTAACTTTGCTTCCAGCAACTTTGCTAAGTTCACTTACTCATTCTAGTAGGTTTTACTCTAGATTCTTTTAGACTTTTCCATATAAAATCATGTCATTTGCAAGCAAAAACAATTTATTTCTTACTTTCATAATTTCCTGTAGCTATTATAACAAATTGCCACAAACTGTGTGGCTTAAAACAATAGAAATTTATTCACTCACAGCTCTGGAGGCTTGAAGCTGAAATCAAGGGACAGGTTCTCACCTTCTCTGGAAGTTCTTGGGGAGAATCTATTCCTCATCTCTTCAATTTTCTGGTGGCTGTTGGCATTCCTTGGCTTGTGGCCACATTCCTCCAGTCTCTACCTCCTTCTGTGTGTCTGTGTTCTCTCTCTCTGTTTCTGTCTTATGATGGTGTAACTTGTAATGGAACATAGGGCCCACCAGGATAATCCAGGACGATCTCATCATCTCAGGATCCTTAACTTAATTACATCGGCAAAGACCTTTCTCCAAATATGGTAACATTTTCAAGTTCCAGGGATTAGGTTTTTAAAGACCTTATGTCAACATACAGTTACATTTTGAGATACTGGGGTTAAAATTTAAACCTAGTAATTGGGGCGGGGGGGAGTCGCCTGGGTGGCTCAGTTGGTTAAGCATCTTGCCTTTGGCTCAGGTCCTGATCCCTGGGATGGAGTCCTGCATTGGGCTCCCGGCTCAGCGGGGAGTCTGCTTCTCCTTCTGCTGCTCTCTCTCTCTCAAACAAATAAAATCTTAAAAAAAAAAAAAAAGAATTTGGGCGTGGGGAGACACCATTCAGCCCATAACAGATTCTCTTTGATTTTGATGGATGGCTTTAAATAATAACAAAAAACTTCCTGCGATGTAATACATGGAAATGTAACCCCCTGGGACAAAATGATTCCGTCCTGTCTGTTTGTGATGTGTAACACAGCAGAGCGGTGACCAGGGAGCTGGTGAAGAGGGCCGCGTTCTGGCTCCCTGTGCCCAGATGGGCTCTGAGCTCTACCGCCTCCAACATCAAGTTCGTTCAACCCCGTGTTTCGATTTCCTTGTGTTAAATGGTATGGATGATACTTCCTAGTTAATGACGTTGAATTATTGTGGGGATTAGATAAGTTAATATTTGCGAAGTACTTCCAACACTTCTTGAAAGAAGTGTAGAATTTATAGTGTCCTGGAATTCTTTTTTTTTTTTTTTTTTTAAGATTTATGTATTTATTGGAGAGACAGGGGGCAGGGAGGGGCAGAGGGAGAAGGAGGAATCAGACACCCCACTGAGCGCAGAGCCAGATGTGGGGCTTGATCCCACCCCCTAGATCATGATCTGAGCCCAATTCAGGAGCTGGTCACTTAAGCAGCTGAGCCGCCCAGGTGCCCCATACCTTGGGATTCTTAAAGCTGTGCTGCCACAAAGGGGCTCTGCCACCTCCAGTCTGCCCAGCTTCTCTTTAATCTGTGGCTGCATCAAAGCCAGGGCAACTGCATCCCTTCTGTCTTCCATCTCCTCCTTGTCATTCTGCAGTGTTACCTCTCAAGGTTCCCTCTAGAGTGCCTTTTCTTGGACCACCCACGTCTTCCCCCAGTGGCCCAGTTCCCTCCTCCATGGCCTTGCTCCCTCCTCTCCTGATACTTGCCTATTCCACTCCCATCCTCCTTTCAGTCTGTCCCGGGACATAATCTGGCTCAAGCCCCACTTCTACTGGAATCTTGGGTCACGCAGCATGACTGAGCATGCCTGGGGTTTGCATCCTTTATAACTTGAGTTGGGCTTGTTGTGCTATTTGTTCCTTTGTTCTGCTCAACTTGCAGTTTTATCCCCATACTACCCGGTCTGTTTCCCAGGACTACTGAGAAGCCAGCGGAAGGGTGAGTGCTGGCTCTGGGAAGTTCTGCTTACACCGTGCTGTCTCCAGCTGACACAGAAGCAACAGAACGTTGCTGTGAATCCAGAAGCTCACTTCATCTCCCTACCTTTCAGATGATGGTCGGGTTTGCTACAAACGGTTCCCACTTCCCCCATGAGAATATTTTCCTCCTTGAAGACACTGTTTATCATTTTCTTTTGCCAACTGAGAGGCTCACATGAATTAATATTTAATTTTCAATGACAAAAGCATGCCAGAGAAATACCCAGTTTTACGAACAGTGGCGTTTTAATATGCTGAATGTCCTCTGCATTTGTTTCTCTGAAGTATCCCTTATCTTCACTGCATTTTGCAGGTGGTGGAGGGGCAATTTTAAGAAGGTTAAGGACCCAGATTTCCAACATAAAAGCTACCAACCTCAAAGGGTTGTTTGTATATTAAATGAAATAATGCTCAGAAAGTACTTCACAGAGTGCCCAGACCATTGGAAAATCTCCATAAATGTTAGCAGTTACCATCAGTACTCAAACCTTTCATGTTATTTACATGCACACTCTTGCATTTCACATAGAGAATCATCGTGTAATTTACATGTTTTCTTTCTCCGAACCCCTTGCATACAGCTGTGCCTCCCTAGGACTTTGTTTAATTTTATTTATTTGAGAGAGAGAGAGATAGTGAGAGTGAGCATCAGCAAGGGGGAGAGGCAGAGGGAGAGGGAGAAGCAAACTCCTTGCTGAGCAGGGAGTGCGATGTGGGGCTCAATCCCAGGACCCTGAGATCATGACCTGAGCAGAAGGCAGACGCCCAATGGACTGAGCCACCCAGCCGTCCCTCCCTAGGACTTTGAAACAAATGGTTGTGCTAGAAGGAACCTGCTCCTTAGGGATTGTGTGGCTATCAGATCGTTGGTCTTAGACAAGGCCAATGTACTCCTGGGAAATTGTGTGGGCTTTGCCCTTGACCTGATGTGAAACTTTCAGATGGTTCTGATTCCCCTGATCACTGTATTCCAGTGTAAGCTATGTTGTCATTTAAAAATTTCACTGGGCTGGGTAGGGTTAACGCTTACTTTGGGGAGAGCCATACACCAAAATTCTGGGGTTTTTAAATGTTTTCATGCTGGTTATTCCCCATGTTGCTCTTCCCTGCAGATCTCAAGTGAATTTTGGTATCTTGCTGCACCTTCTTTTCCTAAATATGTGACACATCTCATGTTAAGCAAGAACTTCAATTGTTTTTATACCAAGGTTAGCAAATAAATTTCATCTCTTGTAGCAACTTCTATTGATTGGTAATGGGAAACTGGAGCCCTGTGTTGAAAATGATTCTGTGGTGTTGGCTCCTGGTGGGGAAGAGTATTTGCGCAATTACTAGTACTGTGGTGGACGCAAGAATCAAGGGCACTTGTCTTGTGTCTGCTGAATTTTATATTTGCCGACTCCCACAGCAGAGCGCCGTGGGGGCAAATCAGGCGTCAAAATTGCCTTTGTTCTGCCTGAGTGTGAATGCCAGGAGTAATACGACGGAGCTCACAGCCCTCCTCCTGCAGACACGGCTGAGAAGTCTGTGCTCCAAGCCCAGGGGGATGAGCGAGATCCTGTGACCAATAAAACCGGATGAAAAGCAGCCTTTTTTTCAAAACAACTTAAAAGAATTGTCTGACATAATATGACTTCTGTGGCAGATTTCCTTTTTTAGTGGCATCAGTGTCATACTGATGTTAACCCAGAAGTCCTTTCCCTCTTTTGGGGGGAGATAAAATCTAGATGCTGAGGTGTTAGCATTGTCAAGACATTATATGGTTTAGGGACCAATAGAACAACTTCCGTCGAACCCTCTTCATCCCACTTGGTTTTAGACACCCAAGTCTGTGCTGCCAACTCCTAAGCCCTCGTTCTCACACACACAGACACCCTCCTCACCTCCTTGGTCTTCATCTGTGGTGCCAGGCTGCACCCATGCATGAATGCCCTTCCCACTCTGCCTGGACTCCAACACTGCCCACCAGGCTGACGCTCTCTGAGAATGCCCCTGATGCTGCTTGGTCTCCTGACCCGCACAGGTCTGGCTTCGCTGTGTGGACACCCCCTCGCCCCACTCAGGCTCTGATGCCCAGTATGAGGCTGCCCTCTACAGAGGTACCCTTCTGTCCTTGCTAGGACTCGATTCCTCATATCATGCCACCCACATCATGGACAACCTCGTCTCCTGGCTTGGGCTCCAGCACCCCACACCAGGCATGCCCCCAAGTGATGCTCTCCTCTGCCCATCCCCCCTGTCAGCCTAGCCTGCACTGCCTTCATGAACAACTCGAGGACTGGGTTGGTCAGGACGGAAAGGGAAGGGAAGGAAAAGAGGAAGCACGTTTAAAAAGTTGATTGTAAAAGTAGTCACTGAAAATATGGAAAGCCAGAAAAAGCAAAGATAGAACACAAAAATTGATCATAACATCCCAGAGATACCCTGGTGAAAATGCAGAGATGGGTATTTTGCTGTATATTCCTTCTCTCCTTTTTCTGTGCATACGTATTGATATCTAAAACTAATTTATATTCCCATCTCTATCTATCTGTATCCATCTTGTGCTTTTCTTTTCTTTTTCTTTTTTTTTAAAAGATTTTATTTATTTGACAGAGAGAGACACAGCGAGAGAGGGAACACAAGCAGGGGGAGTGGGAGAGGGAGAAGCAGGCTTCCCGCGGAGCAGGGAGCCCGATGCGGGGCTCGATCCCAGGACCGTGTGATCATGACCTGAGCCGAAGGCAGACGCTTAACGACTGAGCCACCCAGGCGCCCCATATCTTGTGCTTTTCTGAATGTTACTTATATTAGTTGTACCTGAACACAGAAAGCAAAAGTGATATCTTGGCATTTTTAAAGAGAAAATTTAAAGAGATATCTTGGTATTTTTAAAGGCTGAGACTTTACTTATGACGCTAGGACTATTTTTTATAAACAAAGTCTGGAACTCCATCTTTTTGTTTTGTTTTGTTTTGTTTTTCCCAAAGATTTTGGTCAAGAAATTGGCATAGGAGCTGAGCCAGCCTATCTCAACTACTCTGTGTACAGGCATCCTCTCTGTAAAAAGAGGATAAAATCCTTGAATTCAAAATGCTTTTAGGATGGTTTGAATGCATTTTATGAATATAGTAAGTGTTCAAGAAATATTTAAATAAAAGAAGAAATTTGATGTATTTTCCCTAAACTTCTTGGGGTTATGAGCATCTCAATAAACATGCAATCAGCCTTAAAACAAAGAAATATCAGGATGCTTAAAAAACACTTTAATTTTGGGGATGCCTGCCTGGCTCAGTTGGCTAGGCATCTGCCTTCGGTTCAGGTCATGATCCTAGGGCTTGGGATCAAGGCCCATGTTGGGCTCCCTGCTCAGCGGGGAGTCTGCTTCTCCCTCTCCCACCCGCTCATGCTCTCTCTCTCAAATAAATAAATAAAATCTTTAAAAAAAATACTTTAATTGTGAATTTAACCAAATTTCCATTAGAATTCAAAACATATAGCATGTATTTTGGGCAAGAACATGGAAGGGCATACAGCCAGAGTTTGAATAATGTTTTACTGGACTTAAGTCTATTTATAATGTGTATTTATAAATATGTATAAATATTTAAGTTAGTGAAAAAAAAGGTAATAAAAGAGAAATGTGCTCTTCTTCTGTAGATCTGTGGATATTCTTTTGAGTAAGACACACAATGTTGGTGCTGAAGGAGAGATGAAACCAGATGCAGCTCTTTTTTTTTTTTTTTAAGATTTTATTTATTTATTTATTTGAGAGAGCGAGCACAAGCATTGGGAGTGGCAGAGGGAGAGGGAGAAGCAGGTTCCTCGCTGAGCAGGGAGCCCGATGCAGGCCTTGATCCCAGGACCCTGGTATCACGGCCTGAGCTGTAGGCAGACACTTAACCGACTGAGCCACCCAGGTGGCCCGGGTGCAGCTCTTTTATCAGCTTTTAGAGGAGAGGAGTGGCTGGAACCAGAACCAGCCTTCTCACTCCAGATCTGAGCCAGTAAGAAAGGAAGAGCCAGAGCTCACCCCCAAGGACAGAGCCCCAATGAAATGTGTCCAGCATGACTTGCAGCAGAGGGTCGGTTTTAGAGCTGTGAGTGGGGGTAACGGTTGACCTGACTCAGTGAGGACACTCACCGATATCCAGCCATCGCCTGCTGGAGACGACGCGGGGCGAAATCAACAGCAGGCTCTCTGGACCCAGCGGCCGCGTCCTGCAGGCTGTCGTTGACCTGTCGGGTGCCTGAGCGCATCTCTGGCTTTGAGGGACCCATTTTTGAACGCTGGTCCTCACATTCCCTCCTGGCACCTCGTTATCCAAATCAGTACATCTCTCTCCTTATTAGCTGCATAAATATTTATATCACTCAGTGTCAGAGCCTCAGGGCTCTTGACAATTCGTACCCTTTGTGATGCTGCTGGGAGCTGCCTGTGAGCAGGCTGGAACCTGGAATGGATTCCAAGGCCAGGATGCCCAGGCGGAGTTCAGGGTGCTCGCCACAGCCTTAGACAATGATGCTCTAGAGCGGTGGGGACAGGAAGCGACAGGAGCACCAAGTATGAGAGACATTCCAAAGGCAGGGTACCGAGCCCTAGTTCTGCCTCCAGCTCCAAGACCCACTGGATGGACCCCTTAAGGTGACAGATGGCTCGTCTGCCTTTTTTGTCCTACTGCGTCTCCCCCTTCAAGTGTTAACTCAAGTTTTACTTCCTTGAAATTAAATTATCTCTGCCTCCCATCTGCCAAGCCACTGCTGACCCAATGTAAATTGTTTTCATAGTTCTTACATTGCTAGAGGTTCTGTGCAATTTAGGGTAATGACTCTACTGTAACACAAGCACGTTTAGGAGACAGGCTCTCTCTTAACCTGTGAACTGAACAACCAGGGCACAACTCACAGGTTTGGATCGCCTGACAAGTGATATAAGAATCATTAACAAATACTGACCCGGCTTTGTGATCTTTTCCCCCAGAAAATCCAAATTTTGTATATTTCTATATAGACATTTTCAAAAGTGATAATATATTTAGATTATCTAAACACTTTATCTACTGAAAAGAGAGATATCATCCAAGATTAAGAACATTTTTCTTCTGGAGAGATTCCCTTTTCCTGCTCCCCCTCTCCCTTTTAAATGTAAGACTAACGAAGTCCAATTAAGGACACGTTGCACCAGATGAAGCTAACTTTTGCCCCCCACTCCATCCCACATATTAGCTTTATTATTGCTTCATCCTATTCTAAATAGGCCCTCTCCAAGTCTGTGTGATAAATTCATATTTTAAGATAGCTATGAGTCTGGTGCCAGAAGTCAGCAAAGGGCCAAGGAGAAACTCCTTGTGAAATCACGTTATGTTTGACTCGGAGAACTTCAAGAGTGTCTGGGGAGGAGGGCCTGGATGAAGAGGAAGACAAGGGGGCTGCTAGGTTTTGGATTTCCTTATTCCTCAAAGAAAGAAGAGTGCCGTCTATAGAATCTTAGATATTCTCAGAATAGAGGGGTGGGAAACCAAGAGTTATTAATAGCAAAGTGGGTCTGTCCTCAAAGCGAAGTTTGCTCTTCACATATTTTCTTAAGATCTTGGTTTGCTTGCAAATGTTTATATTTTATATTTTGGTACGGAATCAGTTAAGAACGCTTATCAAAACTGGCTTAGGCAAAAAGGAATTTATTGGCTTGTGTAACTGAAAAGATGTAGATTTCAAAACCAAAACTTAATTTATGACTCAAAAAATATGGGTTGAGATCTCCTTTCCCTCCCTCCATTTCTTAGTGCCACTTGCACTTTTTTTTTTTTTAAAGATTTTATATATTTATTTGAGAGAGAGAGAGCATGCACACTCATGGGGGTGGGAAGAGGCACAGGAAGACGCAGGGCTTGATCCCACAGCCCTGAGATCACGACCTGAGCTGAAACCAAGAGTTAACCACCCCAGGTGCCCCTAAATCACATGACTCTTAAGTGTACAATGGAAAAAGTATTAGGCTTTGGAGTATAAAGACTTTGGTTCAAAGTTCAGTCCCATCACTTAATAGCTGTGTGATCTTTGTGAATTGTTTGAAGTCTATTAACTTCAGCTACCTTTTTGGTTTCTTGGGGATAAGAATCAGTTATCTTACAGAAAGCCTGGATTAAATGAGATTGTCTATAAAAAGCGCTCTGTGCAATGTTTGGCATACAGCAAGTGCTCTGACTTCCTTTCCCTTATGTGTCCCTACCAGCTGTTGGACTTTTGCCAAGGCCACAAGAGATCTTTTGGCAAACTTCCTTGGGAAGATATCGGGAAGCGTCTGACAGAAACACGGACCTCAGCACATGCCAGTACTGAACAACTTGACATTGGATTCCATTCTGATCTTTGAGGCCAATTAATCTGCTAGTCTCACGTTCCCAACTCCATTCGATGATACAAGCTTCTCTTTCTGTGTAGGCGTTCCCAAAGAGCTTGAAGATTCCTGATCCCTGACTCATTCTTCTGAGACCATTGTCCTCCCCAGCAAAAATGTCCTGCCACTCCCCATGTGGATGTGGGTGTTGGAACTAAATGCCTCATCAAATATGCTTGCAGATACGTGACCTCTTTGACATCCTTACCCTCCACCTTGAATCCACACCAGCCCTCCTGAGGACTCCCACATTCTGTCATTGCACAGAACTTCTCCATTGTTGAAGATCTGCTTTGCAATATCACATTTAAGAAGATAATCTCTCACATTTCCGATTCTCCCAATCTCATTTCCCATCCTATCTGCTCTTCAGTCTCATACAAATTTTAGTTCCTCAATGCCTCATTTTTTCTCCCAGGTAGTAAACACTTGTAAGTCTTCACCTTTTCCTAGACCAGGAGTTTGTCAGCTGAAGCACTTTGTTAACCCTTTGAGCTTCCACTACCCTCTGTTCAAGCTCCAATCCTGAGCACCAATCCAACCACCTGTCGTCACTGCTCCTCTGTCCACGTTGATAAGGATTTCTGAGGAACATCAAAAATTATGCAAATTGCTACCATTGTGATGTCATTGTCTCTGATCACAGGTATGCCCTTGGCAATGCCTTGCAACCCTCAGGGGAGTTTCTAGACAATTCCTTAGGCAATCTGTTCAAAATATTCACCACTCTTTTCAAATCTCTTCTACTCCCTCCTTCTGACTTGGGTCACATACCTCCTTCTTCATAGAGAAAATATGCTGTAAGTTCCCCCACAGCTCGTTAAAGAACCTGCCCACGTAAGTTATTCTTTCCTTTTCTGAGCTAAAGCAAATTTCCATGGGCTCTAGCCCTCCCTCATCCACAACTGGTAATTCTATCAATGACTCCCTCTCCCCTGGGATTAGCCTCTTCCTCTCTCCTAATTCATTCCCACCAGCACTGAGACTGTGATCTTATCTTCCAAATCTAGCCATCAACTGATCTTTCTCTTTGCCCTCACAGACACCATTCTCCCAATTTTAGTTACTCCCAGGGGTTCCCATTTATTTAATTGGAAACATTTCTTGCTGACATTATCAATGACCTTTCAGTTATCTAATCACAGGAACATTTTTCAGTCCTTTTGAACTCCGTGATATTTGGCAATGTTACTCATTCCTTATTTTGATCTGGTTCTCTAGTCTCATGGTCATTACTTTTCTTTTCAACATATTTTCAGTTCTAATTAGTTCTAATAGATGCCTAAGAAAAATTGTTTCCCTTGACATATAATTCTTAAGTCCAGTGGTTTTTAAACTCTAAAAGAAAGAAATTAAAGCATTTCCTTCAAATATAGATTTATGCAGACACCCAATATATATTCATTCGTTCATTCCATTTATTCATAGCTAAATATTTATTGAGGACCTACTTAAAAGGCCCTCAATATTCTCGGCAATGAGAGTGTAATTATGGAAAGACAGTTACAAATATATATATTTGCGTCTAGGTTCAGCCCTTGTACTTGCTTGCTGTTCTCTATCTAAACTGATTACCTGCATGAGCTCATCCAGTCTCATGACATTAAATGCCATCCACATACTGATGATTTCTTTGTATCGCTCTCCCAGACTCCTCCCTGAACTCTAGACTCATATATCCACTCGCATGTTAGACACATCTCCTGGGATGTGTAACAGGTGAGGGATGGCAAAAGGCAAGCTGAGGGCAAAAGGCAGACTGATGCTCCATATACTACCCCCCACACCCCCCACAGTGGGAGTAGGATATATATGACATTTCTCAGGTGCTCATGACTGCCCAAGAACAGAGGAAGGAAAAAGCAAATGGTCAACTGCTAAAGATCACACTCATGAAGGACATGAGTCACCATAAGTTTGTAACTGTCTTAATGATTTACAAGAAAAGCACAATCTTGAGAATAGTCAGAGCTCCAGAAACCTATAGACCCAATTTCCTGGAGTCCTAACATTACCTTCCCCTTCCATAGGATAAAAAACCCTATATAATCAGTCACTTCTCACACTTATGCTTATGATGCAGCTCTTTCTGCCCATGGGTCCTGTCCCCATCACCATTTTGCACCAAAGTGGTCAAGACTTCTTTCTTGACCATTGGGCTCAATGATCCTGCCTCAATAGGTATCTCAAATTTACTGTGTTCAAAGTCAAACTTCTGATTTTTTTTTCTTGTAAGCCTGTGCCTCCCACAACTGTTGCCACTTCGGTTCATGGCAGCCCATACTTCTCGTTGATCAGGATGACCACCTCGGTGTCATTCCTGAACTCTTTCCTCACGTCTCACACCAGGCAACCAGTGAATCCCATGGTTCCCTTCAGCGTATGTACAGAAGCCAGCCACTTCTCAGCATTTTCACTGCTGCTGGCCTTGTCCAAGCCACCACCGTCTGCTGCCTAGATGGTTGTAATAGCTTCCGGATTATTACGCCCAATTCCCACTGTCCCCTGCAGTCCATTTTCAGCCCAATGGCAGCACCATCCTTCTCAAAACCTAAAATGCATCATCCCTCTCATCTGCTCAAAGCCCTTGCACTGCTTCCAGCTCACTAAGAGTCAAAGAAATCCTCACATGATCTAATCCTCCCCTGTCTTCCAGGCCTCCCCCTTACTCCTCTCCAGCCACTCTGGCTTCCTTACTGTTCCTCTATCATACCAGCAAGGGTCCTTCCTCAGGACCTTTGCATGTGATAATCCCTCTGCCTGGAATGCTCTTCCCCTGGATAGCCTTATAACCAATGTCTTACTTTTGTCAAGTTTTGCTCAAATGACACCTTCTTAGTGAGGCCTACTCTGATCACACTTTTAAAAAATATAACTGCCCCCTCCGAAATTTTAAAAATGGAGCACCTGGCTGGCTCAGTTCAAAGAGCATGTGACTCTTGATCTCTGGGTCATGAGTTCAAGCTGCTCCTCTCCTTGCATGTAGAGATTAGTTAAAAAATAAATAAGTAGGGGCACCTGGGTGGCTCAGTCTGTTAACCATCCAACTCTTTATTTTGGATGAGGTCATGATCTCAGGGTTGTGAGACGGAGCCATGCACTGGCCTCTGTGCTCAGTGGGAAGTCTGCTTGAGATTCTCTCTCCCTCCCATTTGCCCCTACCACCCCCTTAAAAAATAAAAACAATTAAAACAATAATAAATAAATCAATAAATAAACTTTAAAAAATAAAAATAAAACCCCAGCTCTACCTTTTTTTTTCCTCACAAGCACTTAGAACCTTTTAACATTCTGTCTATCTATATATCTATCTACCATCTATCTATAGTTTTTCCTCTCCTCAACTAAAACTAAGTTCTATTAAAGCAGGGATTTTTGTTTTGTTCACTGATGCATACCTACAAGTTAACACCTAGCAGGTGTTCTATGACATTTTACGCTGTAACATTGCATAAATATATCAAGTTCATTTGTCTGTTTTTCTTGTGGATGACCTTTTTGGTTGTTCTCATGGTTCTTTTTTTTTTAAGAGTTATTTATTTGAGAGAGAGAGTGAGTATGGGGGGAGGGGCAGAGGGAGAGGGAGAGAGAAACCCAAGCAGACTATGCGCTGAGCATGGAGCCAGATGTGGGGCTCAATCCTACAACCCCGAGATTAGGACCTAAGCTGAAACTCAACGGACTGCGCCACCCAGGTGCCCCTATTCCCGTTGCTGCAAAGAACATGTACATGAATCTTGGTGCAGTTTGGATGGGTTTTAGTCTATGGCATTGTCGAGAATTGGTTCTTTAGGAAGACGACTCTGACATTTACTTGTACAGGATGCTGACGTGCAGTGCTCTTTGGAACAACACCTACAAGGAATTGAATGAAACGGGACTGGGTAGAGAAAAAAATTAAACTGGGATGTATTTACAAAAGAAGTCTCAGCTCTGCAGCTGATGTGGTCTTTCAAGCTGTCCCAAATTGGGCTGGATATAGGCTTTCCCCAGCAGGGCATCTATTCATTGTTGGGTGTGGTAAGAGCAATTTCCTGAGAGGAAATTGGTGCCCAAGTTGTAAGGGGCAGGTCACCCCTTAGATCAGAGCGGTGTGCCCTGGCCCCCACAGGTGTATTTTAAGAGGAAAACTTTAGATAGTAGAATGTGTGCATCTTCAATTTAACTAGATTTTGCCAAATTGTATTTCAAATTGGTTGTACCAAGGTCTGCTCCCTTCAACAACATATAAGAATTTTTATCAGTATTCTCCCTTTTCACATTTTCTGTATCTTTCTTTCCCTGTGCCATTTTCTGGATGATTTCTACAGATCTTTCCTCAGGTATAAAAATTATCTTTCTTTGGCTGTGTCTAATCTGCTTTTTAAGTTATTGGGAGTTTTTATGTTTTATGTTGCTGAGTTTTATGTTGCTGAGGTTTTATTTCTGGAAGTTTCATTCCTTTTAAAGTATACTTTTCCCCTTAAAAAGCAAATAGTTTCTTTCTTAGGCTCTGATTTCTTATTTTACTTTTTAATAATATGAAGCTTATCTATTTCCTATACTACAGTAAGTCATTGTATTTTTTGAAGTTCTGAGGCTCTGATCTCACTCGTTGTTGCGTCTGGCGATTCTCATGCAGGCTTGTCTTTTCATATCTGTAACTATGAGATTGTGAACATGTAACTGTGGGAATTCTGTACTGCCTGTATTTGTCCTCCAGAGAGATCTTAAATCTCCTTTTGCCAGGAAACCCAGACCCCATGTCTCTTCTGTTAACAGACCTTATTTTTTAGAGTGGTTTTAGGTTCACAGAAAAATGGGGCAGAAAGTACAGAATTCCCATTTACCCCTTCCCTCCTACCCCCTCCTCCACTATCAACACCCCCACCAGAGCTGTACATAGGACACATTATCACTCCAAGTCCATAACTCACATTAAGGATCACTCTCAGTGACCATTTTTTTAAAACTGTTTTTATGTGGAAAATTTCAAACATGCAGAAAGAATATAAAATATTAATGCTTCATGCAAGAGTCTCAGTTTCAATTCTATGCCTTGTAGAGGCCCAAAGCCTTTCACCCAGTCTCCATGAGGCAGCTGCTATCCAAGCTTCTTGCCCCTGAGATCAACAAAATATCAACAAAATATCTCATCTCTCTGGGTTTCATTGTCCTATTTATTTGCATATTTGGAGTTTTCTTAATTTATTAGAAAATCAGCTACTCATTAGAAATATTTTGGGGGATGCCTGGGTGGCACAGTCGGTTAAGCATCCAACTCTTGGTTTTGGCTCAGGTCATGATCTCAGGGTCATGAGTTTGAGCCTCTTGGGAGGCTCCATGCTCAGCGGCGAGTCTGCTTAAGATTCTCTCTTCCTTTGTCCCTCCCCCCAAACCCTGCTTGTGCTCTCTCTCTCTCAAAAAAAAAAAAAAAAAAAAAAGGAAAAATATTTTTGTTATGTATTATACAACCTATCCAAGTGTCTTGAAGAAGAAAGCATTTCGGATGATCTACTCCACCATATTTCCAGAATAGAATCTCTCATGATTTTCCCACATTTGAATTGCTGCTTCCTACTTTCTACTCTTTTTCATGGTGATGTGGTTTGGAGTGGTGGGGTCTGGAGCCAATGGCCAAAAAAGAATTCTTGAGATGTCTTTGGTGCAAAAAGGGTGTTTTTATTAAAGCACGGGGGGCAGGACCCGTGGGCAGAAAGAGCTGCACTGAGATTGTGAGGAGTGACTGATTAAGATTTTCTATCCTATGAGGAAAGGGTGATGTTAGAGCTCCAGGAATTGAGTCTATGGGTTTCTGGAGATTGCTTTTTTCTTGTCAATCATTAAGACAGTTGCAAACTGATACATGTCCTGCATGACTATGATCTTTATCAATACTTTATGTTTTTCCGTTTCCTTTGTTCTAGGGCAGCCAAGAGTACCTGAGGAATGTCACATACATGCCACCTGGGGTGGGGGTGGAGTTTGTGGGGTGTCAGCTTGTGCTTGGCCCTCAGCTTGCCTTCTGCTCCCTCATCCATGGGACTCCTCTTATTTCCTCAACCCTCAGAATGTGGGTGACCCCCCCCCAGGATTCCACTTCTCATCCATGTCCGTGTCTTCAACTAAGTTGGTAATTCCCCAATAAGTACTTCTAGTTAAGACCTTGCCCTTGACACAGACTTCCCTGCTGCTTAATGGATGTCTCCACCTGGTGTCCCACAGTTACCTGCCCATGTGTGCCAAGTTCAAAACTGATTTTATTATCGTCTTCCAGCGATTAGTTTTCTTGAGTTATTGTCCTGCAAATCAAGCATCTAAAATCACGGTTCATGGGACATATACCATGATTCACTAAACATTGTAGATGGGATACGAATATGGGTTCACAACGTCTAAGGGCCTCTCAGGCTCAACTCCATACAAGGCCACAGACAAGGTTTATGGGGGTGTCTATAAACGGGTCACATTTAGTCTCAGAATCCAAGCTTTTCAGGCACAGAGTTGCCTTCCCTTTACCCGGAGAAATGGAACTTTCTGGGTCAGACAGCAGCACATGTGACTAGGGTCAGTGCACACTCAGGGTGCACTGGTGGGAATTGTTTTCCTCAGCATTGGGACTTCTAGTCTTTACATCATGGTTCAGAAAGGGGGACACTGGTGATCTGCAGTGTTCTTCTTTTTCTCTGTCTCAGGAATATCTGGCACATTGTTGTCACGTAGCAGACTTTTAATCACTTGCTGAGTTGAGTTGAGTTAATTCTAATTCTCACGATCACTTGGGAGAGGTCATCTGAAATTGAGTGAAAAAATATATGTAGCTTTATGGTGGGAAATGATGGACCCTGGTATGTTCATGTACAGGGAAGTAGATCAAAACCACTTTAGAAGTCAGGATGAAATGTGTACAATTGTTGCTTTCTCTAAAATTTCTGCTTGAATATATTGACCTGTGATAGGCATATATATATACAATGGGCACAGTATTGTGTCTCAAAAACAAGAAGAGAGATGAGTCAACAATGAGACATTTTTCTCAACAGTGCTGCACTGAATAGCATCTTAGATCATCTGAATGCTTTTCTCAACTTAGCAAATTATTCCCTGCTTTTGCTTCTAGTTCATAGCTCAGATTCTGTTTGCTATAGATCATTCACCCTGTGTTAATCTGCTGCCAGATTTTGATGGATAAAGCAAGGTGTTCTTGGGACAGGAACATGGATATCTATAAATCTGAAACCTTGAGGTATTGAGATGTCAGACACCAAGTGCCCTTGTCCAGACCAGGGTTGGGGCAGAGAGCTGAATTTGACCTGTTTTTCACCTTCCCACCCCCAAGCTTGTCTTGTATTTCTAGTTTTAGTTGATCATACTACCACCCCCTCAATTACCCAAACCAACATTCCAGATTCTTCCTAAATGCCTTCACCTGCCTCACTAACCACGTTCAGTGGGTCCCTGTGTTATTGATTCAGTGCCTTTGCTGGGGACAGGATTGTCCCCTGGAGCACTCCATCAGTCCCCTAATTAACACCTCTTTCTCATTCATTCCATATACTGCTGCCTAGGTAATAATTCTAAAAGAAAGCTTATTTTCCTCCCTTACTTAAAATCCTTGGGGGACTCCCCACAAAGCCTTAAGGACCAAGTTCAAATGTCTTGGTCCCCTCGGTCCCACCAGAGATGAGCTACTCATGTTGCATCATCTCCCAACACTTGTCCCTCCGCGTCTCCACCCTGGGCAGTTTCCCCTCCCTGTTTCCTTCCTGCATTTTCTCCATAGTTCCCTCTCTTCTGAGGCTTCGCTTATGCTAGTCCCTGTGTCTGACTCCATCCTCTGTGCCATGCATGAGCCTGATCTGTGGCAGAGCCCAAGGCTCAACCCGGGCATCACTTTCTCTGGGCGTCTTCCTAGAATCTTCTATTTGGTGTCTAAGCACATATTGATTCCCTCTTTTGTGTCAGAAACTTTATTTAAAATATCATATTTAATCTTCATCAAAGCCCCATGCGGCAGGTCCTACTACTGTTCTTATTGTACTGATAAGGAAAGTATACCAAGAGGTAAAGCTATTTGCGTATAAAATTCAGTGACAGGTTGGAGGTTTGAATCCACATCTCTGTGGAGGGCAGAGCCTTTGTCTGAACTACCTGTAAAGTGTAGTAGTTACCTAAATCTGGAAGGTGTTATTGCTTAATAAATATTTGTAAGTTGAATTGACCCTGAGACTTGGTCATAGATGCAATCTGAAGCAAGAAAATATGTTTTGAGGTTCTTTAGCCTCCCTTTTAGGGTTCCAATTTTCCTACAATGTCTCAACCCTCTCAATGCATATGAGATTAATTTCTTCAGATTTAATGAGCACCAGTGTATTTTAATATGCTCACACTTTCTGGCTTAAATCATTTGTATACTGATTTAGGGGGCCTTTGGAAGCACATTGCCCTGGAATCCAGTGTTCTCATGCTGGGGCACATTGAAGGTAGCAGTTGTATTGGATAAAAGGAAGGTCTGGGGACAGATCTGTGAGTGACAAAACCTTCCAGAAAGCCTCAAAGCACATTTCTACATCACTTCTGTAGAGTTGGAAGCAACTTCGTTTGCTTCATATAGAATCAACTAATCCGCTCAAAAAGGGCACCAATATAATAGGTTCAAGGTAAACAAACTTTTGTATTATTTAGTGACAATTGAAAAAACCAGTCATCAGAGGAGATGTACCCTGGAGTGATCACCAACAAAAGCTTGGGGTCCACTGTTTCATGGGCTGAGCTACACATCCCAAATCACATGTGTTCATTAGATTAAAAAATAAATGAAATAGGGACATCTGGGTGGCTCAGTCGGTTAAGCACCAGCTCTTGATTTTGGCTCAGGTCATGACCTCAGAGTCCTGGGATAGAGCCCTGCATCCGGCTCTGCGCTCAGCAGGGAGTCTGCTTATGGATTCTCTCTCCCTCTGGCTCTCCCCCTGCCCGCCCCCCCCCATCTATCTCTAAAATAAATAAATAAATCTTTAAAAAAATTAATGAAATACTACTTTGGGATGTTCAGTATATCCACTTCAGGGTAAAATCAATAGTCATTTAATTATCATATTGTTGATATCGGCTTTATATTTATTTTTGGTAACTGAGCAACCAGAAGCTTCCACTCATTCATTCCCTTGTTAATGATGAGTGAAGGCTCATACCTTAGAGGCATTTTAACCCCAGCTGTAAAAAGCAACAACTACTTGTCTGTTCTGAAGCTGTGAGCTCATGGTATTTTCCTCAGGTTTGTCGTGAGGCTGGGAGTACAGCTCTGGTGTCCCACCTTCCAATATGGCGCTCCTGGCAAATACAATTACAGCCTAGAATTAGCCTTCCTCCTCTGTGTGTTTCTTTCTTAACCCAAACAAGTTCTTTGATATAACTAGGATAAAAAAGGTAACTTTTAAAAAGTGAGACTGTAGCTTTTTATTAATTAATGAGGGAAAGACAGAGACAGAGAGGCAGGAAGAGACCCAGAAACATCTGTCCCAGTCTACCTCCGTGGATATCCCTTCCCACCCACATCCTCTAAAATGCCATTGGCTCACCATCTTTCAGTCCTTCTAACAACCATACCATCTATTTTTCATGATTTTTGTTGTTTTTTTTTCTCGGCCTTGCATATATATTCATGCTGTCTTTCAAGTCTTAGCTGAAAGGTCACTCTCTTGGAAAACTTCTCCTGCTCCCCACTGCAGAGCTGGGCACATCCTTCTTGGAGATGTCTCAGCATTTATCCTCACTCCTGTCAGACAGCCCACTGTATTCTAATCACGTGGGCACCCTGTCTGTCTTCTCCCCTGCCCTGCAAGCCACTGGTCACCAGAGTTGAACCCTCCCCTCCACAGTCCCAACCAACAGCCTCGCACCAGGGAGAGGGACTGATCAGGACATGCCTCTGGAAGGAATAAATGACCACTGGAAACCCCGTGTAATGAAAATCGAAGGCGAGGATGCTGCTATTAGGTTTCCCATTTCCCCCATGCAGTGTTTACAAGATGTCAAAACTACAGGAAAAGTGAAAAATGCCAGTCATCATTTGGTAATTTTGTGTAAATAATGAAAAACAACTGTTGGACTTTTTGCTCCTTTGATCGAGTTATAGCCAAAAACAGCCTTCCTAAAAGGAAAAAATAGACAAAATTGGCCTCATTAAAACTAAAACTTGTTATCTGTTAAAGCCCACGTGAGGAAGATGCAAGGACAAGCCGCAGACTAGGGGACAATACAAGTACACCTCATTTTATTGCTCTCCACCTTATTGCATTTCACAGATATGATTTTTTTTATAAATTGAAGGTTTGTGGCCAACCTATCTGGAGCAAGTCTGTCTGTGCCATTTGTCCAACAGCATTTGCCCATTTTGTGGGTCTTTGTCACATTTTGGCAATTCTCACATTTCAAACTTTTTCATTATTATTATATTTCTGATGATGATCTGTGATCAGTGATTATGAGCCATTGAAAGCTCAGATGATGGTTAGCATTTTTGGCAATAAAGTATTTTTTTTTAAAGATTTATTTATTTGAGAAAGTGTGTGTGTGCATGTGTGTGTGTGTGCAGGGGGGAGGGGCAGGCAAGAGGGAAAGAGAATATTGAGCAGACTCCATGCTGAGTGCAGAGCCTGATGCAGGGCTCCATCCCACAACCTTGAGATCATGACCTGAGCTGAAACCAAGAGTTGGACACTTAACCGACTGAGACACCCAGGTGCCTCAGCAACAGTCTTTTAAATTAAGGTATGTATATTGTTTTAGACATAATGCTATTGCACACTTAATAGAATACAGTATAGTATAAACATAACTTTTATTTGAACTGGAAACCAAAAAAAAACCCATTTGACTTGCTTTTTTCTTTTTTTAAGATTTTTATTTATTTATTTATTTGATAGAGTGTGTGTGAGTGGGGGTGGGGGGCAGAGTTAGAGGAGAGAGAATCCCAAGCAGACTGCAGAGCTTGGCGTGGGGCTCTATCTCACAGCCCTGAGATTATGACCTGAGCTGAAATCTAGAGTCCAACACTTAACCGACTGAGCCACCCAGGCTCCCCCATTTGACTTGCTTTATTGCAATATTCTCTTTACTGCAGTGGTCCGAACCATATATTCATTAAAGGACTAGTATATAAATACATAAAGAACCATCAAAACTCAAAATTAGAAAACCAAAGAATCCAGTTAGAAAATGGGCAAAAAATATAAACTGACCAAAGAGGATATCCAGATAGAAAATAGCATATGAAGGAGCTCCTGGTTGGCTTAGTCAGTACAGCATGGGACTCTTGATCTTGGGATCATGAGTTTGAGCCCACGTTGGGTGTAGAGCTTACTTAAAAAAAATTAGCACAGGAAAAGTTTAACATCATTAGCCATAGAGGAAATGCAAATTAAAACCACAATAAACCATGTTTAGCTACACCTATCAGAATAGCTAACGTAAGAATAGTGACAACACCAAACCTGACAAGGATGCAGAGAAATGAACTCTTCCATTTCTGGTGGGACTACCAAATGATATCACCACTCTGGAAAACAGTTTGGCAGCTTCTTGTTCAATTAAAGGTGCAATTACCCTATGACTCAATGATAGAACACGTGGGCCTCTATCCCAGAGAAATAAACATTTCTGTTCACACAAAAACCTTTACACAAATGCTCATAGCAGCTTTATGTATAATAAGCCCAAACCAGAAATAGCCTGGAGATCCTTCAATGGGAAAAATGGTTAGACAAGCTGTGGTAGAGCCATGGAATAACTTAGCGACAGACAGGAACACACTGCTGACGTGCGCCACCAACTTGAATGAATCTACAGTTATGCTGACTGAAAAAAAGCCAATTCTGCAAGGTTACATACTATATGATTCCATTTACATAACATTTAAAAAGTGACAACATTAGAAATGGAGAACAGATTAGCGGTTTCCAGGAGTTAGGTATGGGAGGAGTGCTCAGAGGGAGTTGGGTTTGCTTACAAAGTGTCAACACGAGGGATGCTTGTGGGGTGGGAACTGTTCAGTATCTTGACTATGGTGATGGACACATGAATCTACACACATGATAAAAGTGGATAGTACCTAATACACACACACACACACACACAGATTCATGAGCACAAGTAAAACTAGGGAAATCTGAATAAGGTCAGTGGATTGTCAATGTCAGTATCATAGTTGTGATGTTACCTTACAGTTTTGCAAAATATTACCAGTGCGGGAAACCAGTAAAAATGTCTATGGGATCTCTATGTATTATTTTGTATAACTGCATGACAATCTATTCTATAGTCTAATTATTTCAATAAAAATTTCAACAAAAAGAGAGAGGGCTTATTTCTACCCCTTATGTTTTCCCTCTAGCAACTTCTATTCTTAGAGAAACTTGCCAAGAAGATTGATTCTCTCCCTTAAATTAAAATTCACAGAAACTGAGGAGAATGGCACTAGTCAGAATTTAAGCTAGAATGTAGTACTAGAAAAGGAGGTTATCCTTTTATGTAGATCTTCCTGTATCTGTGGTTTTAGATCGGTGGTGCAAATTTAACCCCAGTGTTATGTTTATGATACAAGCAGAACAAACTGCTGTTTTAGAAAACTTTTCTTTAGATTATTGTTTGTGCAGTTGTTCAAGAAAAGAAGTAGAATGATTACGCTAACCTCATGTTTTGTTTTATTTTATTTTAAAAACATATGCAATATACAGAAACATACAAAATGAATTACCCCAAATAAACAAATATCAACATTTGCTTCAAAGTTCTTTGCGTTTCCTTCCCAATTCCATATATTCCTCACCCTTCCCAGAGTTAGGTATAATTATGAATTTAGTGTTCATGCAGTCCATGTATTTTTAAATTTTAACATACACACCTACACAACATATACGATTATTTTTAAAACTGTACATGTAGTTTACTACATGTAATATTCTGCAGTTTTTCCCTGTACCAAACATTCTGTTTTAGATGTTGATTCTGTGATATATGTGCATCTAGTTCATTTTAACAATTGTAGAGTATTTTACAATATGGATATACTGTAACTTATCTGTTCTTCTATTGATGGTATATATTTGATCTCCAGTTTTTTCCTAATGCAAATGTAAACCAAGAACTTGACACTTGCAGCAGTGCTTGCTTAAGAGCTAATCAAACCAAGTATTGTGTTTCACTATAACTGGTTCTAACTGAAACTGATTGGCAACTAGATGTTTGGAGCAACCTTGGTATATCAGACCCTCAGTGACCTAATTAAAGTCTCTTTCCTGTTAATAAGAAAAACAAAAGTACCCTTATTCTTAGAAGTAATAAGTGAATATCAGAACCAGTTTTAAATGTATTTATTTCATCAGTGATAGGCCTACCTATAGCCACGATAACAAGTAAACATCAGAATTGTCTTTTTAAATCCCTCTGTTAAATCAAAGGCAACTCACTTCAGCGAAAACACCTCTGAAAGCTAATCAGTCAGTGGGAGCCTCCTGCTTTGAAAAGGCAGCCAATCAGCATCAGACTCACTCCTGTTGATAAGCTTCTAAGACTGATGTCAAGCCACTCCCACCTCTATAACTAACCCAAAACATGCTCTGTAGGCAACACAGTCCATGCTTCTGAGACTAACTCCAACCTACTTCTGCATCTGTAATCACCACTGCCCAAAGTAAGCTTCCTCCACAACCCTATGCACCAGATGAGAGAGGTTTGCTTTGCTTAACGACTGGATACCTGACCAGCATAACTTCCCCTCTCTAAGTGGTAAGTTCAGCTTCTTGGTTTCAGACATTGGGTCATATTTTTCTTTTCCAGTGTTTACTGTTGACATGTTTTAATCAACTGTGCATGGCTATAGAGTATATAAAATATTTAACTCTATCCAGAGCGCAACCTCCAATCTATAATTAGCATGGTTTCCATGGGCCCCCTCCCCACTTCTCTCCCTACTATAGAACTACTCGGTGAATTACTTGAATTGCATGTCTTCTCTTTCCAGGCAAGTAAACAAACTCTGTATTAGTCACTACAGTGGTCATTATTCTTTATACAAACAGTACTTCAATGAACAATCATTTCCATGTCTTCTTATCTAGATGCAAGACAGAGGGAACATAGCTTTACTAGAAATTACCAGTTGTTCTCCAAAATGGTATTAATAATTTAGAGCCACACCATTAATAGTGTTCTCACCAACACTTTGTGTCATCAGACTTTCAACTTTTGCCATCTGATGACTCTGAAATGGTAGCTTAATGTATCAGTTTATGTTCCTTGATTACTCAAGTGTGCTTGGACACCTTTGGCTGTTTATTAGCCATTTAGGTTTTTTCTGTGTGAATTGCCTATTCTTAAACCATTTTTCTCTTTTATCATTTGTCATTTTCTTATGAATTTTGTGAGTGCTTTATGAATTCCAGATATTAATCTTTTACTGTATATGCTGTATCTATTGTCTACTTTTTTTTTAAACACATTTTTTTTTTTAAAGTAGGCTCCATGCTCAATGTGGGGCTTGAACTCACAACCCGGAGATCAAGAGTCACACACTCCACCAACTGAGCCAGTGAGGTGCCCCTATTTTTTAAATTATAATTGACAATTTAAATTGTTATATGATCAGTTCAATCAAGTATTTATCTTTGTGATTTGTGGTTCTTCTTGTTTAAGAAACCCTTCCCTACTCTGGAGTAAAAAAGTACATTCTGCTGTGTTTTCTACTGATAGTTGTTTTCCCACATTTAGTTTTTAAAAATCAATCTAGGGTTTATTTTTAAGTAGAGTGTAATATTTGGAGACCTGAGTTCATGTTTTTATATTGAAATACAATCCCCCCCTAAGGAACTGTAGCTTCGCACGACACGAATGAATCTTACCAAGCTGATGTTGAGCGAAAGGAACAGGTCCCAGCAATCGTGACAGAATTAACTAATAGATTGGACTTAGAAGTACTAAGCAATTATGAAATAAAAGGAAACATTTTGAGGCCCATATTCAATCTAAAATGGACTGTGACGTTGTTATCTTAATAACACAATCCCTGTTAATCATAATACTTCAGTGTAGTGATGCTTCATCATTTATAAAGCAACGTTCACAAGAAAATGACTGTATTTAAAAACTGTGCTCACAATAGTGAATCCCAAACCATGGACCAGCATCATCATTGTCAGGTGGGAGGTTGTCAGAAGTGCAGGATCTGAGGCTTCAACCCAAACCCTGGGAATTATTATGCATATTGAAGTTTGAGAAGCAGTGGGCTGGGGGACTTATTTATTTATTTATTGAAATAGCACATGGCGGGGGGTCAGGGGAGGGGCAGAGGGAGAGAGCGAATCTTAAGCAGGCTCCACACCCAGCACAGAGCCCAATGCAGGGCTCGATCTCATGACCCTGAGATCATGACCTGAGCTGAAATCAAGAGTCAGGGCTTAACCGACTGAGCCACCCAGGTGCCCCTAGGGAATTTATTTTTAAGAGGCTCCCCAGGTGCTTCTTCTTTTTTTTTTTTATTTGCGAGAGAGAGAATGAGAGAGAGCATGAGACAGAGGAGGGTCAGAGGGAGAAGCAGACTCCCTGCTGAGCAGGGAGCCCGGTGTGGGACTCGATCCCGGGACTCCAGGATCATGACCTGAGCCGAAGGCAGTCACTTAACCAACTGAGCCACCCAGGCGCCCACCCCCAGGTGCTTCTAACAATGGACCAAACTTAGAGGAAAAGGCACTACAGTGTTTTCTTCTAGGAAGTTCAAATAGTTGGCATAAGAATCAGACCTATAAATACGGAGAACGAACTATTGGTTGCCAGAGGGGTGGGGGTGGGAAGATGGGCAAAATGGATGAAAGGGAGTGGGAGGTACAGTCTTCCAGTTATGGAATGAATCAGTCATGGGAATAGAAGGCACAGCATTGGGAATGTAGTCAATGATATTGTGATAGCGTATGGTGACAGATGGCAGCTACACTTTGTGGTGAGCACAACATAACATGCAGACTTGTTGAATCACTATGTTGTGTATCTGAAACTAATGTAACATTGTGTGTCAACTATACTCAAATTAAAAAAAATTTAAAAACCCCAAATAGTTGACATACATTCTGTCAAGTTTTATCTTCAAAGTGGTTTCTTTTGCCAACTTCTCTCTCCTGTAGAAAATAGAGCTGCCATATGTACATGCCCACAAAGTTGGATGCTCATTTGGCTTGTGATCTGGTGTCTGTGGTCTTATATTGCAGGTTAGCTCTCATGGTCTTGGTGGAACGAATACCGCTAACTGGGATATGTATAGGGAAATCAGCTTATTTACCAGTTAACCCACACCTAAAATTCTTTAACTGTTCCAGATTAGTTAGAATGCCTCTTGATCCAGTATTTATGGGGTAGACTTTATTGATACACTATTTTGGGGATTAGTAATAAATCTACAAAATCTGCAAGCTCTCTCAAGTCCTGAGGTGTTGCCTAAAGACCCATCTCTTTAAACAGAAGAAATGTTTCATGACTGCTCTCTCAAGAATGTCAGTTTTTTGATTAACAAATGCCTTGAGGTTGGACTAAAAAGGAAGAAGAGACAGCTAGTGGGTGTCCTTTTGTTTGGGTTTGCTTATTCATTTTGATTCAGATCAATCTTGAACTAGACTCTCTCTGTCCTAATGTGTCACTCACTGCATTGGCAAATCATTCAATAATTGGACTTGGCCAACTCCTTATTGCTAATTATTCTTTTGCCTAAAAAGAGACCCATTGTCTTCTCATCACTTCCAGGGCTGTGTGTCAAAGAACATCCCATTTAACCAATTTTCAGCTATCAGCCAGAACTGATTCACTAAGATGATAAAGCTAATGATATGTTGTAGTTGATGACTTACTGCCCACAGGAGCTAGCACTTGTTTGATAAAGAGGAAATGGAAATGTACTCTATGGGCTGTCATTTGTGCCAAATTCTTATCACATTAGTTGGTGATTGCATCTTAGAAGAGAGACAGTGAATGAAAACTTGTAGTGAAACTGAAAAACGAACATTAGGTGATTAGAGAAGTGTTTTATAAGCTTATTCTTCCTCATAGTGTTTTGCTAACCAACTCCAAATACAGGCTTGTTTTTCCCATACCTGATGTGTTCCTTAACACATTTACTCTGTGTCCGCCTAGTTTCTCTTGTGCCCTGCCACCATTTAATTTTTCCTCCCAGTTTGAATGAAAAGTTGTAATAAATTAGGCAAAAAAAAAGCATTTGGTATTACCATTTTTCATGTTTGTGTCTCCTCACTTCTTTTAATGAAGTAGAGGAATGTCAGATTTATAGGTTTAAAATGAAAGGTTCAGCATTTTGAGTATAGGTGCCTAAAGACCTAGCTCAGGGCAGAGGAATACAAAAAGAGTCCAGAAATATTGCTATGAATTGATCCATGCCTGGCCTGCGTAAAAAGTAGCTTCTTCCTCATTGTTTATATAGTAGTCTCTAGGAAATGAAGTGAGTGGGTGCATGACTTAGTTTGAAGACTGAAATACATCATGTGACAATTAATAATGTATTATTATTTTTTATTGCCATCAAAATGATCTTATTCCATATCCCCTCATAGAGGGTGTAACAGGATAGGAAATGATCAATATTTGCATAACGTGAAAGCTATATGGGCAAAGTGTGGCCATGGCCTTCGACTTATCTTTTACTAGATTATTCTTCACTCTTCATTTTTTAAAGATTTATTTATTTGAGAGACAGAGAGAGAGAGCATGAACGAGAAGGAGAGGGAGAGAGACTCTCAAGCAGACTCCAAGCTGAGCATGGAGCCTGATGCGGGGCTCAATCTCAGGACCCTGAGATCTCAACCTGAGCCAAAACCGAGTTAGATGCTTAACTGACTGTACGACCCAGGCACCCCCAACTCTTCATTTTGAAGAATTTGAAAGGAAGTTTTAAGAGGAAACAAGTAAATTTACCCTTCTAACCTTTATGATCACATCATGGAAGAGATAGTTTAGACTCTTCGAGATCATCAGTGATTCATGAGCATCCCCTGGCAGCCCACATTATTACTGAGTGGAGCTCAGCCAGTGGCACTCTGCTGACATAGAGTAAAAGACCAGATATTTGCACCTGCTATCACACAAGCTTTTATATTTGGTGCAACATTTTACTCTCACAGCTGCACTTAAGGTTGTGACCTACCTTGGTTTCTCATCCAATAGGCTTTTCCTTTAGAGATGACCCCACAGCAGCTCCTGAGTCTGATCGTGTCAACCATGAAGGACAAAGGTTGACCAAGTTATGATTTGACAGTGGTCCTCAAGCTGGTTTCTCAAACCTCCTTCCTCAGAGTCCATGAGCCTTGGGAGTGACAAATCTAACAAGCTCCCTGCATGATACTGGTGTACATTACATTTTGAGAACTGCAGATTCAGAGGAAAAGCCAGTAGTCAGAGATGATAAATGGTCCGGGAGAGATGGCCACCTTCCCCGAGCATGTTTGAAACCTGTGGGTATTAGCTACTCCTCCTATGGGCCCTGAGTTCTAGTCACTGCCTCCTGGTGAGTCCATGCTGTTCTTTCAGAGATTGCCCCAGGTGTGTGCCTGAAGCTAAGATTTGGTAAATGCTATAAACTGAATATTTGTATTCTGCTAAAACTCACATCTGGAAGCCCTAATCCTCAATGTGATGGTATTTGGAGGTAGGGCCTTTGGAGGTCATCAGGTCACGAGGATGGAGTCCTCATGATGAGATAAGTGCTTTTATAGGAAGCAACAGGAGAGAAATGATCTCTCTCTCCACCATGTGAGGACACAGTGGGAAGGCAGTCGTCTGCAGACAGGAAGAGAGCTCTCCCAGAAGCCAGCCATGCTGGCACCCTGATCTCAGATGTCTCAGCCTCCAGAACTGTGAGAAATACATTTCTGTTGTGCCAGCTCCCCACTCTATAGCCTGAGCTGGAGGAGACGGTAAATGAAAAGTGGGCCAAAGCAAAAGGAAAATAGAAATCCTTGGTATGTATGAGTGTATGTCTATCTGTCTATCCATCCATCATCTATTGATTGATCTATCACGTATCTCTACCGAAATTATTTTCCTTATTAGTCTGAAAACTCAACTGTTCAGGTTAATTTTGGTTTTCAGGCAGCCGAAGGCTCAAGTGTCCTAGGATTCTCTTCACTTTCACTCTCTAGTCTTAGGGCTAGAACTTTTCTAGTTTGTTTCATTTTCAGATGTAAGAGAACACCTGTCTCCTCCCTGGTCTACTTGGAACAACCATCTGTAACAGCCAGAAGTGTGCCCCTTGTCTCTGCAGCAACTTTCTGCTTTTAGTAAAATCTTCTCTAAATATCTGTCTGGAAGATCTGTAAAATGATGAGTTGGGACTAGATGAGGTGAAACTGTTTTGTGAAGTGGTCACGTGGCTGAATTCCTGAGTGGCCTTTGGCTTTGGAGTCTCATGATGTTTTGGGACCATACCCATGTAACCGCCTTTGGGCAAATGACTCCACAGAGAGATTTTCAGGATCTGAACTCTTCATGTATCACATACAAAGAAAGGCGTTCAAACTCTTTAGCCACAACTAGCATTACTAGGCCCATCCGTGGGCAGAGGCCATGCATGAAAGAAATAAGCCAGTGATGCTTCTGTGTATTGGTCCCTAGGTGATTATCTCTTCATGGCAGGTGAAGACCTGTTCGTTCAAAAGCTTGCTGGTGCCAAACTCAAATTTTTACACATCCAGTTGTTTAAAAATAACCCAAAGGAGTAGATGTTTAGCCATTTAGAGACTGCCTGCTTTGCATACCCCGTGAAACCTCATCCAGCGTCTGCTGGCCATTAGTAAGATAGAGCCCCAAGCTGCTACTGTCCCCTGACCCAGAGACTCCCTGCTGTCCTGCTGAGGGAGCTGGGGAGCAAGAGAATGGACATTTAAGCTGAGGTCTGAGTGATGGGGATGAATTACCAGGGTCAAGGGAAAGGAAAGAGTCCAGACAGAAAATTGTTTTCTGCAAAGGCTCTGAGTGGAGAAGGGGCATGACTTCTTTGGCTGCAAGGCAAAACATGAATAGGGAAAGTGTCAGAAGTCAAGGCCAGTGGGATGGCTGGATCACACAGGATCTTATCCACAGGTGAGGGATGCCATGTGCGTGCACGCATGCGTGTGTGTGTGTGTGCATGTGTGTGTACTTTGCGCTTTGATATGAGGAAGAAGTAGCAGCATGAAGCTGTCACCTCCAGAATCTCTACCTTGTAGCCCAGAATCCTGGGTGTTTAACCCAACTAATTTTGGAGAGGTCACTCACATTTGAACATAGGGAGACATAGAAAGTTCTTTGGTCAAACCCCACAAAACCAAGTAGAACAAAGGTTACAGATTCATGACCTACATACAGGGCCCAGCTACATCTAAGATGTATTTTACTGAGTTATAAAACATTGTTAAAAAATTAGCTTTGACTAGCTTGCCATCATTTAAGAATGGGGATATTTCTTATAAAATATGAGTATTTGGCTTCCTTTCAAAAAGTAGAGCTATGCAAACACGAATATCACCCTCTAAAAGAAAGAGTTTGCTGGAGATGAACAATGACAACCACCTGCTGACTTTCTCTCCCCAGCCTCTCCTCCTCCCCCAGTGCCCTTCTCATGCCATCTGCATGCCTTCAGGCACTTGAACTTAGGATAGCAGAATTGGAGGATGGAATCTCCTTGTGTTGGGGACAGGGACCATGGCCGTTCGCTGCCGTGCTCTTGGTGTCTGACACAGTCTTTGGTGCGGGGTAGATACTCATTAAAACCTAGTAAATCTGGGGCACCTGGGTGGCTCAGTCGTTGAGCGTCTGCCTTCGGCTCAGGTCATGATCCCAGGGTTCTGGGATTGAGTCCGCATTGGGCTCCCTGCTCGGCAGGAAGCCTGCTTCTCCCTCCCCCACTCCCCCCTGCTTGTGTTCCCTCTCTCACTGTCTCTCTCTCTGTCAAATAAATAAATAAAATCTTAAAACAACAACAACAACAACAACATAGTAAATCCATGCAGGGAGCTAAAACGGACAACAGGAGGCAACTCGGTCTCTCACGAGCATTGGCTGAAGGTCAGACTCTTGAGGCTGTCAGACTCCTCTGTGGAGCTGTTCGGTTGGGACCTGAAATTACCAATGCCCCTTCTTGGCATTAAGAGAACCTTAGAAGAATTGAACAGAGCAAAGGTTTTGGTGTCGTAGTCAATTTACTCGTACCTTGGAAAGAAATCTGACAGTGCTGCTGCAAAGCTGCCCACATGAGTATGGAAGAAAAGATATCACGCACAGTAAGAAGTTTAAACAGGGTCCTTGTTCCAGCTGTTTCCTCAGGAAGAACCAGGGAGGCATTACAAAAAAAAAGGGCGGGGGGGGGGGGAATTAAGAGCTAGCATCAGCATATGTTTCTCCCCTGAGGAGGCAGCATTATTTGAGGCATTTAAATACTCAGAACCGAATCCTAAAGTGTAAATTATATGAAGCAGAGCAAGTGTATGTCACTTCTCAAAGACTATTTTTCCCCTTATGTTATATTTACGTGAATTTCATATCCCACATCAAAACTAAAGATACGTTACTTTGCTTTCCAAAATGGACTGAGTTAATATTTGGTTTTAATTGTAAAATGTGCTCATACAGTTAAAAAAATATAAAGAAAAAATTAAAATGAGCACAGAAACTCTTAGCCTAGTGTATCACTAAATGCCCAGACTGGTATCAAACTGCCTGGGTTCAAATCTGGATTCTACCATCACTGACTGTGTGACCTTATGCAAATCTCTTCATCCATCTGTGCCTCATTGACATCATCTGTAAAGTGAGGATCATGCTGCATCTTTCAGAGGGTTGTTAGGAAGATTATAGGAGTTAGTATTTAAAAAGTATTTATCAAATAGTGTCTGCCACATAGTGAATGACATGTTTTGTTAAATAAATGGATACTCAGAAAAATAACAGTTACAATTTTTTTTTTGCTTAAAAATTCCAGGCTTTTCTATGTACACACAGACACAATTTACACAAACACATTTTTAAATGAATAGGCTTATTTCCAAGTAAGATTTTCTCACCTGTATGTTTTGGTGAGTTTACATAGAAAAATTTTTAGTCATGGTAGTTTTATAATAACTTCAAAACATAGTTTAGAATTTTTTTGTATTACAAGGTATTTAATTAAAGAATTTTTAAAATGTGTGTGTAAAGAATAAACTAATAATGTAACAAAGTTTAAAATTTTTTCAATAATGTCTTACCCATATTTGGTAAGGTTTATTCCAAATTACCTTTATGTTGCTATTATAATTAGTACCCTAAAAATTACATTTTCTAACTGATTATTAATGTGATATAGAAATGCAATACATTTTTTATATTCATCTTCTATCTCGGCCCCTTACTAAATTCTGTCATTAACTATTGATTTCTTTGTTGATTTTGGGTTTTCTGCATAAACCATCATCTGATCTATAGATTTCAGTTTCTTTGTTATTTGAATATTTAAAGATCTTGCTTTCTAGTGACAACTTAGATTTGTCAAGATGATATTGGAAAAAAGAATTACAGCAGGAAGGGCAGACAAGAAAAAAATTTCTTAAAGATTTTATTTATTTATTTGTCAGAGAGACAGAGAGAGCACAAGGAGGGAGAGCAGCAGGCAGAGGGAGAAGCAGGCTCCCCACTGAGCAGGGAGCCTGATGCGGGGACTTGATCCCAGGACCCTGGGATCGTGACCGGAGCCAAAGGCAGACGCTTAACCAACTGAGCCACCCAGGCATCCCAGGCAAGAAAAGTTTGATACGATTTTATTATTTAGGCTTGAATATCCATAGGTTGTGACAGAAAAATAGGTAGTCGTGATGTTAAAAATAGCTACTATTTTAAACCACATTATTATGTTTATCTGATATTAATGGATCTCAGGTTGCTGTCAATGTTGTATCCCTAAGAAAAATGTGCAGCAGACCGATAACCCTGAGGTCAAGGGACAGGTATTAAATAGGTAAAAAATCCAACTCTGCTGGACTCAGCCGACTTAGGTGTAACATCCAAGAAGTTTATGAGCTCTTCTCATACTTGCAAATTATACAACAACAACAAAACCTGGCCTGTCTTTTTTTTTTCTAAGATGAAAAGTAAGTGGAGTTGAACACATTTAGAGACCCATATGGTGGAGTCAACTATGCTGTGGAGAGCTGCTGAACTAAAAATCAACAAAACACAAATATACGATAAATTTTTTTAAAAGATTTTATTTATTTATTTGAGAGAGAGAGCAAGTATGAGCAAAAGGAGAGGCAGAGGGAGAGGGAGAAGCAGACTCCCCGCTGAGCAAGGAGCCTGATATGGGGCTTGATCCCAGGACCCCAGGATCATGACCTGAGCCGAAAGCAGATGCTTAACTGAGGCCTCCAGGTGCCCCAAAACATGATAACTTTTTTAAAGATTTATGTATTTGAGAGAGGGGAGGGAGGGGGCAGAGAAAGAGAGAGTCTTAAGCAGACTCCCTGCTGAGCATGGAACCTGACAGAGGGCTTCATCTCACAACCAAGATTCTGACACTTAACCAACTGCACCACCCAGGTGCCCCAAAACATGATAATTTTTAATGCATTGCTGGGCTTATGAAAAATTAAAGAAATCTCTGAAATTCTCTATTTCTCCCACCAAAAAATTAGCCAGAAAAGAGGGAAATAAACAGTAAAGAAACTCAAATGATGGAGTTTTTGTTTGTTTTGTTTTTTATTGAAGTGTAGTTGACATGCAATGTTCCATTAGTTTCAGGTGTACAACATAAATGATGGAGTTTTTGAAAAGGGCAAATTTCAGTATTAGCCCTGTGATTGGTTCAGTAGTAGCCCTAATCTTTGGGCCAGTAGCAAAATGGGAGAGCTTGGCCAGAGTCCCACATAATCCTGGGACCCCACAGGGTCTTGAAATGGTCATAGGTCAGTGGTGTCCCCCTGGAGCCTGTGCAGAAAAAAACAAATATCCTTCTGGAGAAAAGACTTCCAAGATGCCTGTGGGTAAAGAGCAATCAACTGTTAGCTTGCAATCATTCATCGACAAATACACAAAGGAACAGAGTAAGCAGAACACAAAACATTTCGATCCCAAAGATTTGGGGGGATACTAGAACTAACAAATGGAGAATACAAAATAATTATGGATAAAATGTTTCAAGAAATAAAAGATAGGATTATAAAAATAAAAAACAAATGCCTTTACAAAATGACCAGGCAGACTGGAAAAAATAACAAAATGAAAATATAGTTATTGAAATAAAAATTTCAATTATTAGATTAGATACAGCTGAAAGAAATTGTGGAACAGAAGGTAGCTCTGAAGAACTTGCCCAGAAAGCAGAAGGGAGTGAAAAAGAAATAAAAAATATAAAATAGGGGCAAGAGCTACAGAAGACAGAGGGGGAGTATCTAAGAAAGGGCTAGTTAATATCCCAGATGAGGAAATGGTGGGGATAATGGAGACCATGTCTGAGGGGGTAATTGCTGACCACTTTCCAGAACAATGTTTTCTCAGAAGAACAAATAAAAGAAACCATAATTTCTAGTGAAAGAGCAAAGACAAAGAGAAGAGCATAGCAGCAGATGGGGAGAAAGGACAGATATGACCTAAACACAAGAGCGAGTGGATGACCTCAGAGTCGTGTGCAGCAACATGGGGTCCCGAGGAGATCAGATTCCCATCTTGTCCACGCTAAGAGAGCTATCAACCTAGAATTGTGTGCCCAGAAGAATCTCTTTGGGGGTGAAATAAAGACATTTTCAAAAAAAAGGAAATGTGTATTGAGTTTACCCAAACCAAAATACTTCTTAAAGAGAGCAGGGAGGGTATGACAATTAAAAGGTTTTAAAGTCATTGTTCTGAAGGCATAAGATATTTTTTGTTTTATTAAGGAAAGTATGGTAAAAAAATTTTTAAAGAAAACCATTAAAATAGCAAAAGTAAATGGGAAAAATGGAAACATAATGATAGAGTTGCTGTTTCTTTAGCATGGGAAGAACATTCCCCTTCCCAAAAAGAAACCTTTATATATATGTGATTTCCAATTTTTTCCTCTTTAATACCACAAAGAGAAAGGGACAAAATTTTAAAAATGAAGGGCCAGCCCTTCTTTAATAAAGCCAAGAGAGAAGCACCAGAGTGGCTCAGTCCGTATAGCATCTGACTCTTGATTGAGGCTCAGGTCATGATCTCAGGGCCATGAGATAGAGCCTTGCAAATGTCAGGCTCTTCACTGAGCATGGAGCCTGCTAAGATTCTCTTTCTCATCTCCCTCTGTCCTTCTCTGCCCCTCCCTACCACTCACACCCATGTGTGTTCTCTCTCTCGCTCACTTAAAAAAAAAAGCCAAGAGATGTAGAGTTACAAGTGAGAGAATCATTATTTATACAAGAAAAATGTTCTTTTTATAGAAAAAAATAACCATAGAATTATTTTTATAACCCATGCCCTTCATATATTTTTACCCGAGATCTTTTTTTTTAAATACTTGTGAGATACAGATTGTAAAGAGAGTACATAAAGAATATATATGTAGAGTTTAAAGACCAATAATAAAATGAACAGCATATGCCCAACAACCATGCCAGAAAATTAATTATCATAACCTGGAAGCTCTCTGTGTCCAATCACATTACACAATATATCTGCCAGAAGTAGTCACTTAGCTGAATTTTGTTCCCTGGTTTTTCTTCACTGTTGTTACTAGACATTTTTATATCCTTACATAATATACTGATTAATTCTGACTGTATTACAGAATTGGAATCATACCTATGCATTCTTCTTTGGCTGCTTAAAATTATTTTTAAAAATTTTATCCCTATTGATTTCTGAAAATCATTCGTTTTCATTGCTATATATTATTCAGTTTACAGAGGTAGTAGAAGTTATTTATTTCAATCTACAATTGATGAACATTTGGACTGATTCCCATTTTTTTGCTGCAAGTAATTGTCCTAAAAACACTTGTACCTGTTTTCCTGATAAATATGTGCAAGAATTTTTCTTTCTCTCTTTTTTCTTTTTGAATTTTTCTGATATAAGTGAAATTGCTGTGTCCTAGGATATGCACACATTCACCTCTGTGTCTCTATGTCTTACCGAAGTTACATGTCAAGTACCGTTCAGTGTGGTAGGGTTTTCATGTTGCCTTTATTCCAAAATTTTCACCCAGTGGAACGTTACTGACAACCTGGAATGTAGAAGAAAGGTGGAAAATTGTGCTTTGCCACTTAAATTTTAGTATCTAAAAATAATACCTATCACTTCCGCTCACATTTATTTCATTGGCTTAAAGCAAGTTACATGGTCACACCCGGTTTCATGGGAGCAGGGAGGTATAATCCTCCCTGACAACTGGAAATATTGGTCAGGAGCTCTAATGTCTGCCATAGTCTACCGTTTGGGATGCCAACTATTTGGTTCATTCTCCTTCACCCATGCAGAGCACAGAAATGCCCTTCTCAAGAAAGTCAGTACAAAAGTCCTATCCAGTCATGGCAATGAGCTCGAAGTTCATGACCTCCACGTGAGGGGCAACAGTATTTAAATGAGAGGTTTCTGGGGTGGGGTGGGTGGTTTTATGATTGAATTGTCACCCTAAAAAGACAAGTTGAAGTCCTCACCACTGGTGCCTGTAAATGTGAACTTGTTTGGAAGTGGGGTCTTTGCAGATGTAATCAATTTAAGGTGAGGTCGTACTGGATGGGGGGGGCGGGCGGCTCTAATCCAGTGTGACTGGTGTCCTTGTAACAAAAGGAGAGATGAGAGAGGAGAACGTCTCATGACGACAAAAATGGAGGTTAAAGTGTTTAGGTGCTGCCAGCCAAAGAATGTTCTGGAATACCAGCAAACCACCAGAAGCTAGAGAGAGACAAGGAAGGAGTCCCTCCTCTGATGGGTTTCAGAGGGAGCATGAGTTTGCTGCCACCTGGATTTCAGACATCTAGTATCCAACTGGGAGATAGTCCATTTCAGTTGTTCTGAGCCACTCACTGTGTGGTATTCTGTTACGGTAGCCCCAGGAAACTAACACAGATGCATCCTAAACCTTTGTCTCTACATCAGGTCCAGTGTAATTCCTCCTGAATTGAAAACCTATGATCTAAAAAGATACTTTTCCTCCCCCTTTCCTCCAACACACCACATACACCTGATTTACAGGGCTGGGACAGGACCATGGCAGGTGCGTGTGTCTGCGTGAGGGACAAAGAGGACCTGAGTATGTGCCCAGAGGAGTGGAATGTGGATGATGTCACCACCTGTGCCCTGTCCTCCCAGCTGCAGGTTAGGATTGTCCCTCCATGTCTCTTTGAGGTCAGGCACAGCCATGTATGTAACCAGCTCAAGGGAACAGGTTTGGATGGAAGTGAGGGGCTTTTAGTTATCGACCCAAGACTTTCCAGCCATGGGGAAAACATTTCCTGAGATGAAGCCTCCACTGGGCTGATTGATGATCAGAGCTCTTTTATCCCCACATTGGAAATGCAGGTAAATCCTGCTGCTTTAAGCCACGGAGATCCCCGATTGTCATCACAGCCTAATCTCTCTGATCCTGACAGACCAACCAGAAAACTCAGTGGTCTATTCTTGAAGCTATTACATTGCATTATAATAAAATAAAAGAAATAAACACTTGAATGTAATCTCTAATGTTCCACAAATCCTTCATTCTTCAGGCTGAAAGGGATCTATGAGTGTAATGACTCCCCATCCAACTTTCTGCTCAATGCTTTGGGCTCAGCTGCTGCTGGTACCGCCCACACTCATTCGTACAGTTACTGAATGGCAGGGGTTGATGATGAGAGATAAAAAAGACACAGTTCCTCACATGACAGTATTCACAGTCTAAAGAGGTATTCAAGGAGGTAAGCTCCTTCCGTCATGGCAGTGTGAGAATTTCTACACGAATCTTCCTGTTGTCTGGTGCCCCAAGGAGGCTGGGTCACCCTGCTGTGAACTGCCTTTGGGGACATAATCCTGGGGTGAGAAGTCACTGCAAGGTACAGGTGGCTGGGGTCTTAGGTGGAAAACAAGGGACAGGTCATAACAGGATTCATTAGTCTGTGGAGAACCTGTCAGAAAGAAAAGGCAGCTGTGAGAACCCAGAAATCAATAGGTCTGAGTGTTGGAGGGGGGCAGAAGCAGGATGAGAGAAGGAGGGGCCCGTCTAGAATCTTCAAGATAGACGGCGTGGCTCTGCTCTTCGGAGGACCGGAAACCCGCAGACCTAGGTGGGCTCTGCACTTTCACTGAGAGGAAGTCACATTTGAATTGCTGCCGAAGGATGTCCAGGGCTCCCAATAATCAAGCACGCAGGATTCAGTCATTTTGGGATGTCAACAGTCATTTTGGGCAAAGGGAAGTGAGATGGAATGTTCCCTCGCACCAAGAATGGGGGAGCAGGGTCTCCGGACCATTGCGCAGAACTTCGCACCCGTGTGTGGAAAACTTGCATTTGATATCAGAGACAACAGGATGCCAGTGAAGTTGGAAAGAGGACACCCTATGACCTGCGTGGTTACTCTGGACAGGGTAATGCTGCAACTCAGAGAGTATGAACTGGTGTCAGGTGAGTCCCGTGGCAGGACAGGTGGACAGAAGGAGACTGCTGCGGTCCCAGCAGGACACCATGAGAGGCTGGATCAAGGCAGTGACAACAGGGATGTAGAGGAGAGAGGCCAGAAAATAAAGCCACTGCCAGGCAGGGCTGAAGGCTGGGATTGCAGGGGTAAGGAGGACAGGTGAGTCACGCAGACCAGCACTTCAAACCCTGGTGATAAACACTGGCTGGCCGAGGGGACCTCAGCTCTAGCAGCACTGCTGTGAACTGGCTGATGGACACCAGGACAACCCCGCCCCCCCCCTGAGTTTACCACTAAAAGGAAGGGGTTAACAGGAAAATCTAAAGTTTCTTCCTGCTTGAAGTTTCCATTATTCTAAGCTTTTTCCTCCCCCCTTCGTAATACTGGGTTCTAAAGCCAGTGATACATGAAATGGCTGAAATTTTTCTCTAAAGTAAACTTAGAAAAATATATCATGCATGGCCTTGGGTCCAACATTTATTGAGAATGGGATGAGCCACGTGCTAAGGCAGATGACTGGGCTTTGGAGTTTGACCTTGAAACAGTGCATCATAAAGAGACCCAGAGGGAGGAGGTAGTGAGGGGAGCTCAGAGATAAAGCAGGAAATTTGAATTGAGCAAGATAATTCAAAATTGAGAACAGTTTTCCTCACTTGCTGTATTTGTTACAAGCTTGTGGGTTATAGAAATATTGAGCTTTAATTTTTGAGCAAAATGTAATGAAACTGATCAATTTTTAGGCTGTTGGGTCATTCATATCTTTTTAATCATTAAGAACACTTCTGGAAGATTTTAGTTCTTTGTAGTGGATCATTTGGAAGATCTGTGGATAGAATCTCCATTATCTGAGGTACGTTCCAGAATACAGTACAGTAAAAATGGTCACAAACCACACATTTAATGGGAATGATTAGCAATAAAAAATGCAACCATTTCCCTCTGCATTGTCAGCAGACCTCCTGATGAATGTTTTATGTTAATGTGCAAATGTTCTTTTTGGTCTGCCTGACTTTAGTGAAGCAGCTTGAAAATATTTCATCCCACATTTTAAATACTTTGTTCCAAGGATATGAAATAATAAAATGTGCTTCCCAGCATCCTAAATAATAAATCCATTTATTCATGAGGAAACTAATTTTGTAAACTTCATGTAACTGAGGTTTTTCTGATCTGATGTAAAATTTTCCAAGAAAGAGGAAGGATGTAGAGTAAATAAGAATCCTTTTTATTTTTCTGAGTGTCATGGTAAACAAAAAGATGCCACACAGACTCTTAGAACTGAAAAATGGGATGTCTCCCTCAGAGTCATCTAGGCTTATGCTTTAATATCCTTAAAACTGACAATGGGCTTATATCCCTGATGGAAGACAAACGGGTAATGACTTCCGGAGAAATAGCATTTGACTTACCTTCTGTTGTGGAAGAAGACAATTTAAATCTGTGGCGCTATACCACCGCCTGAAAGGATGTAAATGGAGGAGGTAAAAATTGTGGGGCGTGTTTCCCATGGCTCTGGGAGGAGGCAGGGAGAGAACCGCTTGTTATCATCAGAGAGGTCACTGGGCTAGGGGCTAACTGCCATTTTGATTTGGCCTGGAGTTCAGTTGGGGTGGATAAAAGGTGGTGGTAGTTTGTAGAGCTGGAAGTGGGATTTTGGTGGTTGGTAGAAAGTGAGGGAAATGAGAAGATTATTTATATTCATTCATTCACGTCTTCAGCCAGTCAGCCATTCATTCAATAAATATTTGTTGACACGTAGTATGTTCTGGGCACTGCTGGGAAGAGAGCAGTGAACAAGACAGACAGAAACTCTCGCCTTCAAGGAGCTTACGTTGTAGCGAAGGATGCCAGATAATAAACAAGCAAGCAAAAGATCTAGCATGTGGGGATGTAATAAGTATTATGGAGAAATATAAAGCAATAAAGGAAGGTGGGCTGATGTGGATCCAGAGGCTATTTTAAATAGATTGCAGGGGAAGGTCTTGCTGATAAGGTGACATTTAAGGAGTGAAGGAGAGGGTGGAGACCCAATCAGCTGGGAAGACTGGATACTCAATGGCAAGAGCCTTTCAGGTAGAGGACCTGAAATAGCATGAGCAAAGGCCCTGGGGCAGGAGGATTCTGGCTCATTCTTGGAAGCAGATGGTTGGAGGGGAGCGGGCCCAGGAGAGAAGTCTCTAATATGGCACACGAGATGGGGCTATCCAGAGCATGTAGTGCCTTGTGGGTTCTCACTCTGCCAGAGATAGAAGCCACTGCAGAGCATTAAGCTGAAGGGTAATGTAATCTAACGTGGATTTTAAATAATCGCTCTGGGTGCTATGTGGAGAACAGACGGGGCGGGGGTGGGGGAAAGGGTGAAAGCAAGGAGCCAGAGATGAGGCTCTTGCAGTCATCAAGATGCAGAATGGAATTGCTTGAGCCTGGGACAAAGGAGCAAAAATAAGCAGCTGTTGGATTCAGAGGAGATTCTGAAGGTAGAACCAATGGGACTTACTGATAGATTGGATATGCGGTTCAAGAGAAAGATGTGTAGGGGCACCTGGGTGGCTCAGGTGGTTAAGCCTCTGCCTTCGGCTCAGGTCATGACCCCAGGGTCCTGGGATCGAGTCCCACATCTGGCTCCCTGCTCAGTGGAGAGCCTGCTTCTCTCTCTCCCTCTGCAACCCCCACCCCCATGCTCTCTCTCTCTCTCTCTGTATCTCTCTGTCTCAAATGAATAAATTTTAAAAATCTTAAAAAGAAAAGAGAAAGAAGTGTCATTAATGACAAAAATGACCATCTGAGCACCTAGCAGGGTGACACTAGAGATTGGGAGCCTGAAGACAGTACAGGGGACAGGTTAGGAATTTCTGTTTGAACCTGTTAGATTTGGAATGTTTCAAAGTGTGGAGGGAAAAACGAAGCATGCACTTCCTCAGATTTTAATATGTATTGTCCAGGAAAACAGATGTGCGTGATAAAAGTTTGTAAAATAGAAGAGAATGAGAACCACAAAATTTAAGGCGGTGGCTTCTCCATTTGGGGAAGAAAGGGCAGAGTGTTGGCATCGGGAAGGAATCACAGGTTAATGCCATGAAACTGGTAATGTTGCACGTTTTTAAATGGATGAGAATGTTCACTGCTGTTGATTTCATTAATGTTTCATAACTTACATATATTTTGTTGTATCAGTCAGATATTACACGATAAAAAACATTCAAACAGAATGAGAGGAATTGGAAGTAGGGATTCCAGACAACTATTTTGAGGAGTGCTTTTGTGAAGAGGGGCAGAGAAACTGGGTTAAGTGGAGTAAAGAGGGGGTGTTTTCAGAGTTGAATAATAATAATAAAGGGCTGTGTGCTGCTGGGAATATTCCAGTTGGGGGGGCCCTTGGTGGTTCAGAGGGGCAGGTTGCTGCAGACTTGTCCTTGAGCAGGAGAGATGACAGGCAGGGTGCTGCCCACCACCTCTCCATTGATGGAGTTCCTTTTATATTCTAGATATAAATCCATTATTGGTTTTAGATATTGAAGATGACTTCTCCTGGCCTGTCAGCTGTCCTTAGCATTCTTCGTTGAACAGAAATTCCTATTTTTGATGATTTAAATTCAATTAGCCAAAATATAGGACATCATTCATTTCAGATGTAGTGTTCACTGATTCATCAGTTGCGTATAACACTCAGTGCTCATCACATCACGTGCCCTCCTTACTCAAATATCTGGTGAGTTCCTACCGTTTGCCCATCTGCTTTAAGATGGTCACACGAACGAGATGACTGGAAGCTCTGCATGTGCGGGAGGACCGCCTGCTCATAGGCGCCTTGTGGGGTGGTCTTGTGGTTGGTGTCTCACGGTCTCTTCACCTCAGGGTTCAGACTCCCCCAAGAAGGGTCTTCTCATATCCTGCCTAGAGGAGATCACTGAGCTGTTGGCTTTTAGAAAGGGTGAGGGAAGTCCCGGGGGCAAGGGGTAGTATTGAGAGAGGTTTTTAGACTAGAATATGCAAATTTTTTACACAAGCCCTCTGGTTTTGGAGGCACCCCCCCGACTTACACCATGCCTGCATGTCCGTAAGCCCAGAGACTCTCAGTTTACACTATCAGAGAATAAACGTCCAAGTCTTCTTTCTGGGTTCAGGTAGGGGCACTGGGCTGGAGTTGGGGGGAATGTATGTGGTTCTAGATTTTTAGAAACCTGGGCTCAGTCCCCTTGTTGTAGCCCCATAATCCCCACACTCCAGATGTCCGCAGGGACTCCGGAGAGTCAGGGGAGTAAATCTGTGGCTTCCTGCCTTGCTGCTCTTCCAGCTAGAATTCAGCTTTCTTGTGACTTCTAAGTCACCATTTATCTATTTATTTCCTCGCTTCTGAAGTTTGGGGGCACACATTTCTTCTTTTCTACATCTTTTTGTGGGGCTAGAGACTTTCAGTCCCTGCCATCTTGGGGAAAAGCCGTTTCTGCTTCCCTCAAAGATGAGGCTTCACTAGCCTTCCCACCTGGCCCCCGAGCTAGCTGGCACTTATGGGAAATGCCACCAAATTTAGAGGAATGCAACTCACCCGTCTATGATGACAAACAGAACAAAACAGCTCATGTCCCAGAGGTGGGTCCCCACTCCCTTCCCGACACCTTCCCTACCCCCATCTCCTTCCTGCCCCATGGAAGAGCTCTCCCCCAATGCAAACCGAGCAAACACCTCCCTGAATGGAGCCTGGGTAGAGGTGGGGAATGGGATTATGTCTGTGAGCTTTGCTCAAAGCTCATGGACTCTAAAATTGAGAGCCCAGCTGTGCAGCAAGAAGCTACAAGACACACACCGCTTTGCAGAACTCTCCAGCAGATGCAGCTGGTCAGAAGATAGAGGACTTTGTCTCCTGCATGAATGATTGCACCTGGCATTCTAGCTAGAACCAGGTGGCCATGTGTTCTGTGCTTCCTTCTGAGAGAGCAGAAGCTCCAGATTTAGGTCCCAGCTAAGAGCAAGGCTCTTCTCCTTGACCTTGTGCCAAGGTTCTAGCCAGCTCCTGCCTTGCACTGTAACGCGATTTCCAGATTTGTCTCATTTTTCTTTCAAACAGCTTTGTAACACAAAAACACATTTCAATCCTACCCCAGCCCCAGTTTGTAGCTACGTAACCAGAGAAAGAGAGACGTCCGACATGCTCACTGTAACTCCGCATCAGAGATGCGTGCTGGTATGTAGTTCAGGGCATTCGCCTTGGCTGACTCCCCCAGAGACCCTAATTTTTCTAGGAAGGTTGTGGAAGAGTGCAGATAATTTTCCAAATGCTCTAACCGTTTCTTAGAATTTCCAATGTTTGCTTATTAAACTTTCTGACCTGAGGTCATAGTGATGGATTTCCAGAATATTTTTTAAATTAAAACAAGAAAAAGTTAAAAAAAAAAAAAAGGCACTGAACATTTCATTGGCGAAGCTGAGCCTGAATAGGCTCAAAAGTTAGAGTATAATCTTTCATGAAGGGAGGATTTGGATGATGAATTAATAGTGCTTTGATGTTATTAAGTTCCTAGGATGGAAAATGGATCTATTGCATGTGCACAGGGAAAACTGGCCGAGGTGAATTAATCAATTACTTATGATCTCACACAGAATTCTGATTAGTACATTTCTTTCCGATAGTCATTACAAAACAAAACACCTAAGTGCCCTATCAAAGATCCTCACAAACGTGCCAGGCATGGTACAGTCATTGTAAATTGCTCTAGATTATTAGATCTAGGATCATAGTTCATAAAATGGGAAAGAGCAGTGGCAGCTGGGACAGTCAAGGCCTAGCGGGGACCCACGGTCCTGCTTCTAATCACAGAACTCCCACTTCTGGTTTCTCTGAACTACTCTTTATTATGTGTTAGGTGTTTTTGTTTTTTTTTCTCCCCCTGGTCAAAGGTGCCCTTTGAAGCTGTGGTTCTCAATCTTTTGTATTCCTAAAGTTTTCAAATATCAGGACAAAATGGGAGCTGATGTAATTGCCACCATGTGGTAGACTGAATTATTGGTCACATTTCCCCCTCCCCTGTAGTGTGGTTCTACCTTTAGGACCTTGACCCCACAGAGGGTGGAAAGTGCCTCACTCTTGACTTTGGGCTCCGCTATGTGATTCACTTTAGTCAAAGGAATGTTTGGGTTTGTGCTCTGACTTCTCTGCCATTGTCATGGGAAGAACATGTCGCAGCTAGCCCAGTGGCCCAGAGTGAGAGGCCCAGGGAATGGAGCTGCGTCCCCAACCCATAAGCATGACCAAGAAATGAGTGCTTATTCTTATATGCCATTGAGCTCTGGGTATGTGTTACACAGAATTGTTGTGGCTATAACTAATGGATCCACTCAACATTTTATTTTATTTGCCAAACAAGAACAGCAAAGGACAAAAGTACTCATTATTTATTATTACCATCATTTCATATGAGACAGAACATCTTATTAGTAAAAAACAGAAACAACACAATTTAGAATAAAGGATTTTCCTTCAAACTGAAATATTTAACTCTATGAAGAATGCATTAAAGTCTTTTCATTTGCCTCATTTTTTTTTAATCGGACCTGTGAAAATTTTGTCATTGGCTTGTAGCAGTCCAGAGAATAACTATAAGGAGGCTTTACACAGAGAGAAGGATCTAGTCAGGGGTCCCTCAGAAGGTTTCCTGGTCTCCCCAGCTATGTATGAGTCAAAGTTTCTCATATTTCTCTTCCTGTATAGCTCAGGGTACCATTTGCTATAATGATTTTCATTATAAAAATCTCTTCTTCATCTCTTTTCATTATAAAAAATCTCTTCCTTTAACTCTTCAAAAGGCAAGCAACACCCCTTGCATTTAAAGTATGCTGTTTCTGAGAGGTGAGGGTGTTCAGAAATAACCAGGAGAAATCCTTCAAGAGGTGTCTCTAAATGAAGCAGGTGGTTTTGGGTGCCGATGCCCAGTGTCTGTGACCCGCAGTCCTCAATGAGAGCCGCCTGATCGGCAGGCTTAGGCAGGGTGACGTTGGATTTGTTTTCTCCACCTTACTTGCCTTTCTTATTTTTAGCATCACTGTTCACAAAGAAAATAAAAAAAAAAACACCCAGAAGATTGAATATTGAATTGCTGGTTGGAGAATATAAATTATAGCCCAAGAGAAGGAATTTGGCTTTTCCTCTTGTTATAAAGCATGAGAGTGGTTATTCACTCAGGAAATTGGAAATTCAAGTGAAAGACCTTCCTGGGACAGGTGGAAAGCTAATTGAGTCTTCTAGATGAGAGGAACACCAAACCTGCTGCTTTCCACCAGACCTGATGCCCACAGCCTGTGAATTCAGCCAGGCGCCTGGGCGAATCACCAGCTCCCCAACATACCAGGTAGGGATTATGGGTGGCTGGGGTTGGCTCTGCACCTGTCATAGGATGGCTCTGCTCAGTCGTCACATTATTCTGGCTCTTGTTTTGGAAATTAAAAATAAAAAGCAAACTATAGATATATATACAAACGAATGCACATAAAAATGGTAAAAACCAAATAACAAATTATACAGGGACATACTTATACAAAAAAATTATTTGTCTTTATTTGCAATTCAAATTTAACAGAATAACCTGTATTTTATCTGGCAATTAATCTAGGAATGAAATGGATTCACTGCCTTTGTGGTATATATGTTACTCATTGAGCTACAGGGGTTTGAAGAGGCGAGGTACAATTCCCTCAACTGCGGGGCGAAGCGGTAAAGACAATTGGCAAAGACAAATTGCATGTGGCAAGCTTCTCATCCTGTTCTGTTAAAGTCCTGAACGCCCCTCACCCACTGGCAGCTGGGCAGCAGATAACATTTTCACTCTGATATGTGGAGGTGGGCTCTCTTTGATTTCCCACATCCCCATCGACAAACTGTTATGGCTACCAAAGTAACTTGGCTAAACAGAAACTAGGATCTGAATTTCTATTTCTTATCCTCGAGGAATTGCCTTTAAGACTACTAACTATGTTGGGATGCATGGAGGATTGGTATGATCAGATTCCTGAATTCTAAGGGACCAACGTCAAGGTGACAGTCCGAGGAAACATACATTGTCCACCTCGTTAGGAATTTGGCTCTGCATCCTGGGTGCGCTCCTAGGTAGAGGAGGTCTGGGGCTCCCCTTTACTCCTATGATTTAAATCCAACACAAGAAATCTAAGTTCTTGGCTCCTTTTTCATGGAACCATATACTAGTTGTGGTGATCCAAATGTTAGCACTCAGATGTGAGTGGGAAAATGAGTAAGGCTAGGGAAAAGAAGACTAGAAGTCCTTGTCCAAAGCAACATTTCTTGAACACCCCACTTCACATTTTCCTGTTCTAGGATTCAGAGATGCTTCAAGTATTCAATAAACATGATCAATGAATGACTGAATTACCTATGATACTTTCCCATATTTTAAATCTGCATTGTCTATGATCACCTCTTTATAGGACAATTTTATAGTATTGGTTTTTTACCAGAGAATAGATAGGCCAGTCTTTCCTCTTGGATGTCTAAGTAAAAAAATTTGAAGTTTAGAAAATTTTCTTTCAACTTTGCAACTCACTGTTGGCAATGTCTTGCTAATTTTTTAGAGTTATCATCAAATTTGGAAAAATCACATAAAATTACTTTCATATACGAGCAGTGAAATTTCAGGGACTTTCAGTTCTCTTGTTTGATAACTGCCCTTACGTGCTCTAAATTGATGACACTCAGTGACCAGGTATCCAGTGATTCTCAGCAAGATGTGCGTGAATTGTCCTGAGTGCTTTAGGAGTATCCTGGGAACCAACTACATCAAATAAGGTCTAGCAAGAAAACCTACCTATACATGGAAGTGAACTGCAAAGTACACCAATATATTCTACTAAAAGCAAATTGAATCACTGTGTTGTATCCTTTGGATAAATACCGACTAGTGCAATTGCTGGGTCAAAGGGTAGCTCTATTTTTAACTTTTTGAAGAACCTCCATACTATTTGGTGCAGAGTGGCTGTACCAGTTTGCATTCCCACCAACAGTGTGAGAGGGTTCCCCTTTCTCCGCATCCTTGCCAAGTGATCCAAAGGGACACCTCTATCCCAATGTTTATAGCAGCAATGTCCACAACAGCCCAAATATGGAAAGATCCCAGATGTCCATTGACAGATGAATGGATAAAGAAGATGTGGTATATATAGACAATGGAATATTACTCAGCCCTCAAAAAGAATGAAATCTTGCCATTTGCAACAATGTGGATGGAACTAGAGGGTATAATGCTAATCGAAATAAGTCAGTCCGAGAAAGTCAAATACCATATGATTTCACTTATATATGGAATTTAAGAAACAAAACAGATGAACATGGGGAAGGGAAGGAAAAATAAAATAAGATGAAAATTGAGAGGGAGATAAACTGTAAGAGATGCTACACTCTAGGAAACAAACAGGATTCCTGGAGGGGAGGTTGGTGGGGGGGATGGGGTAACAGGGTGATGGGCATTAAGGTGGGCACATGATGTAATGAGCACAGGGTGTTGTATGCAACTGATGAATCACAAAATTCTACCTCTGAAACTAATAAAATAAAGCAAATTGATAGATCCCCAATTCAACATTTTTATAATGTTTGCCAAACTGATGTGAAAAATGATTATCATTTTTATTTGTATTCAGAATCCTTGTGAGGCTAAACTTTCTTTCTTTCTTTTTTTTTTTTTTTTTTTTGGCTTTTTTCATTGTTTTATTGTGAATGTCCAGTTAACTAATTTCTCTTTTTTTTTCTTTTTTCCTATTGATTTGCAAGACTTTAAAAATCTATAGTAAAGATAGCAAACTTTATGTTTCACATATGTTATGGATGCTTTTCTGCTTGAATATTAATCTAGTTTATGGTGCTCTCTGTTGCAGAGAAAGTTTTAATTTTTTATAATTAAATCTACAAATCTAGACTTTTATGGGTTCTACTTTTGGCCTCACTCTTAGTAAGTTCTTCTCTATCGCAAGATTGTAACAAAATTGACCAACTAAGAGTGGTAGCTACAAGAGTAGCAGTATTAGTAATACAGCTGCTGTATCTGTTTATTTAGTATATACTGTTTACCAGAGATCTCACTAGATATTGAATTTATGTGATTATACTGAATTCTCTTTAGCTCAGCAACCTAGATTTTGTCAATTTCAACAAAAAGATCCCTGTGGAAATTTGTTTGACATTAAAAATTGACTCTTCATATATAAGATCATGCTCTGTCTCTTCATTTATTTATTTCATGCTTTAAAGTAAAATTTTATAGTTTCTTTATGCTACTCTAGTTCATCTCCTAAGGAGAGTTTTTGTTGTATTATGAATGAGATCTTTTTAAAAATTATGCTGTAACTGGTTATTATTAGTATGTAGCACGCCTTTTGATTTTTATATGTAGATCCTATATCTGACCACCTTACTTGACTTTCTTCTTTGTCCTAATAATTTTGCAGTTGATTATCTTACAGTTTCTTGGCAGACTGGCGTGGAGTTACATCATCCTACAACTTACGTTTAAGAGAAAACGTAGTTTCTTTCTTTTGCCCGTAGTTGACTTGGTCTTCCTACTTGCTCATTATCAACAAGAGCGTTTAATTAAAGGTTCTAATTTAGTCCAATCTAGTAATTTAAGTGCACTCTGTATTCTCAGTCTCTCCAGGAAAAACAGCAAAAGCACAGTTGTTTGGCAATCTGCCCCTCTGCCCTTAATTTCCCCAAGATGGGGTCTGGATATAGGAGGAAAGGGTCTCTGTCTTCAGGGTGGTGCTGGGAGGGAGGATTCCACTGCATGTAAAATCCTTGATCTGTCTTCTCCATCACCTCTCTGTCTGCTCTGCTGGGCTCAGTACTGTAATTTGTGGCTGGGATTTGCAGTTCACTCTGTTTTACTTTATTGATGCTCCTGGATGCAGTGATTATATCCTCCCCAGCCCTCCTCCCTGGGGCCCCCACTCTATTATATGTACTTCCCGCTGCAGAGCTCCAGCCCTGAGTCTCTGCCTCTTCCTCTCCCTGCCCCCTGGCTTGAGGGTCCCGCCCAGTCTCTGCTCTCAGGGCACAAGCCCCCAGGATCTCCACAGAGCTGGATACTGAGGTTGGCTTGTGAAAGCTGCCCTTCAAGGCTCCCTCTGCATGGATCTCTCCCTTTGGTGTGTTTGAGTCCCTTCGTGGTACAGGGACAACTTATGAGGTAGACTCCCTAAGACCTAGATGGGGAGCAGGACACAAATGAATCCCTCTGCCCTCAGTTTCACCTCATCTGCCTTTCATATCTCTCTTTCCTTGTCCATGGTATCTTTTCTGCCCAAAACATTTCTTTGAAATTTGCCCTCCGCTCCTTTTTTTTTTTGTCATGCTTTGCAACCATAGGACGACATGGTATCCTTTCTGCCCAAGAGAACACTAATCCTACTCTCATGTTAGAAGCCAAATATTACTGGATTCTTTCATTCTGTAAGATGAAATTATAATCTCTATCCCTACCTGCCCCTCATCAATTAGGGTAAATATCATGTACTAAATGATTTTCAAATATTGCCCTATTTACAAAGTCATCATAATAATGGCAAATAATTTTGTCTGTATTTTTCTTAGTGCACTAAGCAGGGGCCCTAGGACAATGTGGAATAATAGGATTGATAGACGACTTGCCTTATCCTGACTTTCATGGTGTTACGCTAATATTTTGCCATCACATAACGATGTTTTCTGGCAGGTATGCTTAAGTTGAGAAAATTCCCTTCTATTTTTCGTTTACTAGGAATTTTTTAAATTAAGAATAAGCATTGCATTTTATTTTTTTTAAATTCCAGTATAATTAACATACAGTGTTATATTAGTTTCAGGTGTGCAATATAATGATTCAACAGTTCCATATGTTACTCTGTGCTCATCATGGTAGGTGGACTCTTAATCCTTCACCTGTTTCCCCCAGTCCCCACCCACCTCCCCTCTGGTTACCAGCAGTGTGTTCTCTAGAGTTAAGAGTCTATTTTTTTGGTCTATTTTTTTCTTTGATCATTTATTTTGTTTCTTAAATTCCACATATGAGTGAAATCATGTAGTATTTGTCTTTTTCTGACTGACTTATTTCACTTAGCATTATACTCTCTAGATCCATCCATGTTGTTCACGTTATTGCAAATGGCAAGGTTTCATTCATTTTTATGGCTGATTAATATTCCATTGTGTGTGTATGTATATATATGTGTGTATATGTGTGTGTATGTATATATATATAGAGGGAGACACCATATATTCTTGATATGGTGTATATACATATGGTGATGGAGAAGACAGATCAAGGATTTTATATATATATCCCTCAGAGAGAGAGAGAGAGACCATATCTTCTTGATCAATTCATCTATCAATGGGAACTTGGGTTAAATTTTAACTTATTTTTTTAAAAATTAAATTACATTTTTTTCATCATAGTAAATGTACTCACTTTTTAATCTCAATCACCTATTTCATTCATCAACACACACACCCTGCCCCTGCCCCATAACCAGCAGTGTGTTCTCTATAGTTAAGAGTCTGTTTCTTCAACAGGCATTACTGACTGCCAGGGACCTAATCAATATGGACATTAGCAAGATGTCAGAACTAGAGTTCAGAATGATGATTATAAAGATACTAGCTGGGCTTGAAAAAGCACAGAAGATACTAGAGAATCCCTTTCTGGAGAATAAAAGAATTAAAATGTAACCAAGTCAAAATCAAAAAGGCTATTAATGAGGTGCAATAAAAAATGGAGGCTCTAGAGAGGAGGAGCAAGATGGTGGAGGAATAGGAGAACTAAATTTTGTCTGGTTCCAGGAATTCAGCTAGGTGGGGATCAAACCATTCTGAACACCTACAAACTCAACAGGAGATCGAAGAAAAGAATAGCAGCAACTCTCTGAACAGAAAAGCGACCACTTTCTGGAAGGTAGGATGTGCGGAGAAGTGAATCCGAGGCGATATTCGGGAGGATAGACGGCGGGAGAGGGGGACTCCGTCAGCCGCTTCTGGCAAGTGATAGAGCCACGGAGCACAAAATCGGAACTTTTAAAAGTCTGCTCTGCCAAGGGACGTCACTCTGGTGGCTAAGCGGGGGTGGAACCCTCCGGGACAGTGTGGTCTCAGGACCCTCGGGGTCACAGAAAGACCGGGGGTGCCTGAGTGCAGCAGAGCTCCCAGGTAACGGAGCAGGGAAGCTGGTTGCGGAGATGGAGCTGGGGCGTGGTCTCTCAGCTCGGGGTGGCCATAAACCGTGATCCGCAGCACAGTCAGGCCAGTGCTCCTCCAGCAGGGACCCAACAAGCGGCAGATCCGGGGAGACTCCCCTTCCTCCCCGGGGAGGAGTGGCATGGGAGTGCACCGCAGGGATCTGCTGGGTTTGGAGACTCCACACAGAGTCGTGCGCCAGAGATAGAAACACTCGGTCACAGGCCAGGTGAGTATGGAGTGCGGCCAGAGACCTGGGAGACAGTAGTGACTGACTGCTTTTCTCTGGGGGCTCACTGAGGAGCAGGGCCCCGAGTTCTCGGCTCCTCCAGGGCAGAGATTGGGAAGCCGCCATTTTTACTCTCGGCCTCCAAAGCTGTACGGAAAGCTTGCAGGGAACAAAAGCTCCCAAGAACAAACCCGAGCAGATGACTTAGCCTGATGGCAAGGGTGGGGCAATTCCGCCTCCGGCAAAGACATTTGGAAACCTCAGCAACAGGCCCCTCCTCCAGAAGATCAGCGGAACAGCCAGCCAAGACCAAGTTTACTGATCAATGAGAATGGCAGAACTCCAGCACTAGGGGAATACAGCACAGAGAGTTCGTGGCATTTTCCCCATGATTCTTTAGTCTTTCAAAGTTAATTTTTTTAATTTTCTTTTTTTTTTTATTTTTCTTTTCCCCTTTTTCAACCAACGTCTTATCAATCCCTTTTTTAAAAAATCTTTTTTATTTTTCATTTTTAGAGTCCTATTCTATCCCTTCATAGTAGTTAACCTTATTTTTGGTGTGTGTATATATATATATAGTTCTCTCATTAAAATTTTGGGAAGCAGTTTCTTCTAACAGACCAAAATATACCCTAAATCTCTAGTGTATGGCTTTGTTCTAGTCTCCTGCCTGATCACATTCTCTCCCCTATTTTTCTTTAAATCCTCTTTCTTTTTTCAGCCAGCTTCTTATCTTATCAATTCCTTTTATAAAATATTTTATAATTTTCATCTTTACAGTCATATTCTATCCCTTCATCATATTTACCCTTATTTTTGTACATATATAAGTGTTTCTGTCTTTAAAATTTGGGGAGGTACTTTCTTCTAACCAAAATACATCCAAAATCTAGTGTGTGGCACTGATCTATGCACCAGCCTGATCATATTTGATCATATTCTGTTTTTTTAAAATCTTTATCTTTTTCTTTTTTCTTTCTTTCCCTTTCTTTTCCCCCAGTTTCAGGTTTCTTCTGATTTGTTTAGTGTATATTTTTCTGGGGTCATTGTTACCCTGTTAGCATTTTGTTATCTCATTCATCTATTCTCCTCTGGACAAAATGACAAGATGGAAAAAATCACCTCTAAAAAAGGAACAAGAGGCAGTACCGACTGCCAGGGACCTAATCAATATGGACATTAGTAAGATGTCGGAACTAGAGTTCAGAATCATGATTTTAAAGATACTACCTGGGCTTTGAAAAGCATGGAAGATATTAGAGAAACCCTTTCTGGAGAAATAAAAGAATTACAATCTACCGAGTCGAAATCAAAAAGGCTATTAATGAGGTGCAATCAAAAATGGAGGCTCTAACTGCTAGGATAAATTAGGCAGAGAGAGAATTAGTGATATATAGAAGACCAAATGATGGAAAATAAAGAAGCTGAGAAAAAGAGAGATAAACAACTACTGGATCACGAGGGCAGAATTCAAGAGATAAGTGATACCATAAGATGAAACAATATTAGAATAATTGGGATCCCAGAAGAAGAAAGAGAGAGGGGGGCAGAAGGTATATTGGAGCAAATTATAGCAGAAAACTTCCTTAATTTGGTGAAGGAAACAGGCATCAAAATCCAGGAGGCACAGAGAACCCCTCTCAAAATCAATAAAAATAGGTCAACACCCCAACATCTAATAGTAAAACTTAGAAGTCTCAGAGACAAAGAGAAAATCCTGAAAGCAGCTCGGGAGAAGAGATCTGTAACCTACAATGGTAGAAACATTAGAATGGCAACAGACCTATCCACAGAGACTTGGCAGGCCAGAAAGGACTGGCATGATATATTCAGAGCACTAAGTGAGAAAAATATGCAGCCAAGAATACTTTATCCAGCTAGGCTGTCATTGAAAATAGAAGGAGAGATGAAAAGCTTCTAGGACAAACAAAAACTAAAGGAATTTGCAAACACAAAACCAGCCCTACAAGAAATATTGAAAGGGGTCCTCTAAGCAAAGAGAGAGCCTAAAAGTAACATAGACCAGAAAGGAACACAGACAATAATACAGTAACAGTCACCTTTCAGGCAATACAATGGCACTAAATTCATATCTTTCAATAGTTACCCTGAATGTAAATGGCCTAAATGCCCCAATCAAAAGACACAGGGTATCAGATTGGATAGAAAAACAAGACCCATCGATATGCTGTCTGCAAGAGACTCATTTTAGACCAAAGACACCCCCAGATTGAAAGTAAAGGGGTGGAAAACCATTTACCATGCTAATGGTCACCAGAAGAAAGCTGGGGTGGGAATCCTTATATCAGACAAAGTAGATTTTAAACCAAAGACTATAATAAGAGATGAGGAAGGACACTATATCATACTTAAAGGGTCTATCCAACAAGAAGATCTAACAATTGTAGATATCTATGGCCCTAACATGGGAGCAGCCAATTATATAAGCCAATTAATAACTAAAGCAAAGAAACACATCCACAACAATACAATAATAGTGGGGGACTTTAACACCCCCCTCACTGAAACGGACAGACCATCTAAGCAAAAGATCAACAAGGAAATAAAGACTTTAAATGACACGCTGGACCAAATGGACATCACAGATATATTCAGAACATTCCATCCCAAAGCAACAGAATAGACATTTTTCTCTAGTCCCCATGGAACATTCTCCAGAATAGATCACATCCTAGGTCACAAATCAGGTCTCAACTGGTACCAAAAGGTTGGGATCATTCCCTGTATATTTTCAGACCACAATGCTTTGAAACTAGAACTCAATCACAAGAGGAAAGTTGGAAAAAACTCAAATACATGGAGGCTGAAGAGCATCCTACTAAAGAATGAATTGGTCAACCAGGAAATTAAAGAAGAATTAAAAAAATTCATGGAAACAAATGAAAATGAAAGCACAACAGTTCAAAATCTTTGGGATACAGCAAAGGCAGTCCTAAGAGGAAAGTATATAGCAATCCAAACCTTTCTCAAGAAACAAGAAAGGTCTCAAGTACACAACCTAACCCTACACCTAAAGGAGCTGGAGAAAGAACAGCAAATAAAGCCTAAACCCAGCAGGAGAAGAGATATAATAAAGATCAGAGCAGAAATCAATGGAATAGAAACCAAAAGAACAGTAGAACAGATCAATGAAACTAGGAGCTTATTCTTTGAAAGAATTAATACGATTGATAAACCCCTGGCCAGGCTTATCAAAAAGAAAAGAGAAAGGACCCAAATAAATAAAATCATGAATGAAAGAGGAGACATCACAACCAACACCAAAGAAATACAAACAATTATAAGAACATATTATGAGCAACTCTATGCCAGCAAATTAGATAATCTGGAAGAAATGGATGCATTCCTAGAGATGTATCAACTACCAAAACTGAACCAGGATGAAATAGAAAACCTGAACAGACCCATAATCAGTAAGGAAATTGAAGCGGTCATCAAAAATCTCCCAATAAACAAAAGCCCAGGGCCAGAAGACTTCCCAGGGGAGTTCTACCAAACATTTAGAGAAGAATTAATACCTATTCTTCTGAAACTGTTCCAAAAAATAGAAATGGAAGGAAAACGTCCAAACTCGTTTTATGAGGCCAGCATTACCTTGATCGCCAAACCAGACAAAGACCCCATCAAAAAGGAGAATTACAGACCAATATCCTTGATGAACATGGATGCAAAAATTCTCATGAAAATACTAGCCAATAGGATCCAACGGTACGTTAAAAGGATTATTCACCACGACCAAGTGGGATTTATTCTTGGGCTGCAAGTTTGGTTCAACATCTGCAAATCAATCAATGTGATACAATACGTTAATAAAAGAAAGAACAAGAACCATATGATCCTCTCAATAGATGCAGAAAAAGCATTTGACAATGTACAGCATCCTTTCTTGATTAAAACTCTTCACAGTGTAGGGATAGAGGGTACATACCTCAATATCCTAAAAGCCATCTATGAAAAACCCACAGCGAATATCATTCTCAATGGGGAAAAACTGAGAGCTTCCCCCTAAGGTCAGGAACACGGCAGGGATGTCCACTATCACCACTGCTATTCAACATAGTATTAGAAGTCCTAGCCTCAGCAATCAGACAACAAAAGGAAATAAAAGGCATCCGAATTGACAAAGAAGTCAAACAGTCACTCTTTGCAGATGATGTGATACTTTATGTGGAAAACCCCAAAGACTCCACCCCAAAACTGCTAGAACTCATACAGGAATTCAGTAAAGTGGCAGGATATAAAATCAATGCACAGAAATCAGTTGCATTTCTGTACACTGACAACAAGAGAGAAGAAAGAAATTAAGGAGTCGATCCCATTTACAAGTGCACCCAAAGCCATAAGATACCTAGGAATAAATCTAACCAAAGAAGCAAAGAATCTGTACTCAGAAAAGTATAAAATATGCATGAAAGAAATTGAGGAAGACACAAAGAAATGGAGAAACATCCCATGCTCATGGATTGGAAGAACAAATATTGTGAAAATGTCTATGCTACCTAGAGCAATCTACACATTTAATGCAATCCCTATCAAAATACCATCAATTGTTTTCAAAGAAATGGAACAAATAATCCTAGAATTTGTATAGAACCAGAAAAGACCCTGAATAGCCAGAGGAACATTAAAAAAGAAAAGCAAAGCTGGTGACATCACAATTCCAGACTTCAAGCTCTATTACAAAGCTGTAATCATCAAGACAGTATGGTACTGGCACAAAAACAGACACATAGATCAAGGAACAGAATAGAGAGCCCAGAAATGGACCCTCAACTCTATGGTCAACTAATCTTCGACAAAGCAAGAAAGAATGTCCAGTGGAAAAAAGACAGTCTTCAACAAATGGTGTTGGGAAATTTGGACAGCACATGTAGAAGAATGAAACTGCACTATTTCCTTATACCACACACAAAAATAGACTCAAAATGGATGAAAGACCTCAATGTGAGACAGGAATTCATCAATATCCTTGAGAAGAACACAGGCAGCAACCTCTTCGACCTCAGCCACAACTTCTTCCTAGAAAACATTGTGAAAGGCAAGGGAAGCAAGGGCAAAAATGAACTATTGGGACTTCATCAAGATAAAAAGCTTTTGCACAGCAAAGGAAACAGTTAACAAAACCAAAAGACAGCCGACAGAATGGGAGAAGATATTTGCAAATGACATATCAGATAAAGGGCTAGTATCCAAAATCCATAAAGAACTTATCAAACTCAACACCTGAAGAAGAAATAATCCAATCGAGAAATGGGCAGAAGATGTGAACAGACATTTTTCCAAAGAAGACATCCAAATGGCCAACAGACATATGAAAAAGTGTTCAACATCCTCAGCATCAGGGAAATACAAATCAAAACCTCAGTGAGATATCACCTCACACCAGTCAAAATGACCAAAATTAACAAGTCAGGAAATGACAGATGTTGGCAAGAATGTGGAGAAAGGGAAACCCTCCTACACTGTTGGTGGGAATGCAAGCTGGTGCAACCACTCTGGAAAACAATATGAGGTTCCTCAAAAAGCTGAAAATAGACCTACCCTATGACTACTGGGTATTTAACCCAAAGATACAAATGTAGTATCTGAAGGGGCATGTGCTCCCCAATGTTTATAGCAGCAATATCCACAGTAGCCAAACTATGGAAAAAGCCTAGATGTCCATCAACAGATGAATGGATAAAGAAGATGGAATATTATGCAGCCATCAAAAAAATGAAATCTTGCCATTTGCAATGACATGGATGGAACTAGAGGGTATTATGCTATGTGAAATAAGTCAATTAGAGAAAAACAATTATTATATGATCTCACTGATGTGTGGAATTTGAGAAACAAGGCAGAGGATCATAGGGGAAAGGAGGGAAAAATGAAAACAAGACGAAACCAGACAGGAAGACAAACCATAAGAGACTGTTAATCTCAGGAAACAAACTGAGGGTTGCTGGAATGGTGGGGTGGTGGTGGGAGGGAATGGGGTGGCTGGGGAGGGTATGTGCTATGGTGAGTGCTGTGAATTATGTTAAGACTGATGAATTACAGACCTGTACCCCTGAAACAAATAGTACATTATACTTTAGTAAAAAAAAAGTCTGTTTCTTGGTTTGTCTCTCTCTCTCTTTTCTTTTGTTCATTTGTCTTGCTTCTTAAATTCCACATATGAGTGAAATCATATGGTGTTTGTCTTTCTCTGACTAACTTACTTTGCTTTAGCATTATACTCTCTAGTTCATCTATGTTGTTGCAAATGGGAAGATTTCATTCTTTTTTATGTCTGAATAATATTCCATCATATATATATTACTACATCTTTATCCATTCATCTGTTGATGGACACTTGGGTTGCTTCCATAGTTTGACTATTGTAAATAATGCTGCTATAAACATAGGGGTGAATGTATCCCTTTGAATGAGTGTTTTTGTGTTTTTGGATAAGCATTGTTATTTTAGTAAGTGCTTTTGGGGGTGCTCCTATTGATAGTTTTATGTAATTAAACAGTATTTCTAGATATTCTAACTGTCTGGTTGAATTTTCTCTGGTGGCAAACAATGAAAAATCATGCTTGAATAACAAGAAAAAGTGCATTGGAAATATAGTGGAGGTATTTTGCAGAAGCAAAGTAAAAGCTGAATGATTACAGCTCAAGAAAGACAGGAATCGGGGCTGCTCCAAGGAGCAGAGTAGCAGAAATCAGTGGACCATTTAGCTACTATGGCACCATTGTATAATTGACCCTGACTGCTTTTGTTACTTTGTGACTCTTTTCAAGAAACAGATTTTAAGCAGAGAGAATCTGATTGCCCAGGCTTAAGGCACATGTCCACTCCATTGTTGAGCAGGAATAGTGAGTGTGTGATCCTTTGGAATGGGGACAGAATAACTCCTCAGAGAAAGTGGCACCGTTATCAAAAGATGAGTGGTTCATGGTGAGAAAGAGATGTGTTAGGCAGGAAAAATACTAATTACCATAATACATGCTAGAGTGGGTTCCCAATTTTATTTTATTTTTTAAAAAAGATTTTATTTATTTATTTGAGATAGTGAGAAAGAGTGAGCGAGTGAGAGAGAAAGATAGAGCATGAGCAAGGGGCAAAGGGAGAAGGAAAAGCAGACTCCCTGCCGAGCAGGAAGCCCTATGCGGAGATCGATCCCAGGACCCTGAGATCATGACCTGAGGTGAAGGCAGATGCTTAACTGACTGAACCAACCAGGTGCCCCTAAATTCCCATTTTAAAAAATAATCTATATTGTGTATATGTATTTGCATCTCTGGGGTTGAGTCCATTGTATTTTGAAGTTTCCTATCCTTTTTGGGGGTATATTTTGAAAAAGTTTAATTAATAGAAAAACTTTTTTTTTCTAGATTGCTAGAATTTTTCTGGATCTGGTATATGATTATCATTGGTTAATTTACAATTTATTCCATTAATAATGGTATTTTTAGGTTTTCTTGCCTCTTGAGTTCTGACTAATTATACTTTCATAGAAAATTGTTCATTTCATGTAGAGTGTCAAAATATATATTGTTATAAATTTGTATCTAATATTTTATCATACTTAAATGTTCAGGTATTTAAACTATTCTTAATCCCACTTACTGGTTTCTTCCCTTTCTTTCTAAACAGATCTGTCACAAGCTTTTTAATTTATTGGACTTAAAAAAGACCCTGCTCTTGTTTTTATCATTTTTTTTAATTAAATGAGTTCATTTATCTCTTCTATTATCTTCACTGATCCCCCTCATACTTTCTCACTCATTATTTTGTTGTTCATTTTACAGCTTCTTTAGTTGAATACAAATTTATTCATTTTTATCACATTTCCTAAAAAATTCATTTTTTGAAAAAAATCATTTTATGGTCATAATTATTTCTATGAATACTTCTTTGGCTGCTTTTCATTGGATTTTTCTAAATAGTCCGTAATTTGTACTTTTATTCCTTATTTATTTAGGCAGCATTTTAAAACTTGCAAGTGGACAGGTTTTTTTCCCTTGAGCTTTTTTATTATTGAATTTTAGTGTTATTGTACAGCAGTTGGAGAATCTGGCCTGTGTGCTTTCTACTTTTTGAAATTTATTGAGATGTGAATATTGGGGTAAAAAGAGTAGCCAAATAATACAACAGGGGCAACCAAATCATAGTCCCCAGTCACTATTGGCTGAGGGACTTTGATGAAAGGCAAGTCTAATATTAAGTTTTTGTTGTTTGTTTTTATTATTTATGTATTTGCTGGGTTGTGCCATTTTGCTCACCCCCACCCCAGCCCATTAACTCAAGACTTCTGTACAGCGAACTGCACACACACACAGAGATTTGAACTGAAGACAGGAAGTGATGGGGGCAGTAGTCTATGGTGGTGTTTGGTATGTCCATGTGGTTCAGAAGAGACCGCACGTGCAGGAGGCATTCTGTGGGGCTGGCATGAAGCAGGTTGAGAGAGCTGGGAGGGTGGTATATCAGCCAGGGTCTTCCAGAGAAACAGAACCAATATGATGTGGACATGTATGAAGAGATTTGTTTTAAGGAATTGACTCCCATGGCTGTGAGGGCTGGTAAGTCTGAAATCTGTAGGGCATGTTGGCAGGCTGGAGACTCAGGGAAGAGTGAATATTGTAGCTCACGTCCAAGGGCCATCTGGAGGCAGAATTCCCTTTTCTTCAGGGGACCTCAGAATTTTTTCCCTTTAAGACCTTCAGTTGGTTGAATGAGACCCACCCACACTATGGAGGATAATCTGTTTTACTCAAAGTCTGATTTAAATGTTAATCTCATTTTAAACCTACCTTCATAGAGACATCTAGATTAGGGTCTGGCCAACCATTAAGTACCATGGCCTAGCCAAGCTGTCATAAAATTAACCATCACCAGTCTGCCCCTTGTCAACTTGGCACCCACATGTATCTCCTTACACCATACTTAATCTCTAAATAAAGACAATAACAAGGTCATACTTCCTCTTAACATGATATAACTATTCTGCATTCAACTGAAAATGCACTATCCCTTTCCCCAGAAGATGTAAAATTCTTGGTGATGTTTACTCTTTTCCTTGATGTCCTGTGGTATATAGAGGTATATGTGACCAACATCACCCACTTAGTCTTCCACCTCCCCAAATCTTATAGATACTGGGAGGGATGCTGGCTTTAAGTCACATTTTTCTTAGAAATAAAGGACAATATCCCTAGGAGCTGACTTTTGAGCTTTACAGACTTAGCCTATTTCATAGTTTTGCCAAGGACCAGCCATGCTTTGACCATTTTTAATGTCTATATCCTACATCAAAGTCTGGAAATAAGTGGGAAAATTAGGAGCAGCCCAAGCCTCTCCAGGGCTATTTGAATTCTTTTATCATAATTCTTCTATTTACAGTCAAATAATATCAGTCATAAAATCTTAGATTTGGAAGGGCTTTTATAGGCCACCTAGTCTGTTGTTTTATAAATCCTGGTCTGTCCCCAGGATTTCACTGAGAAGGTTTTAGGTGAAGGCTTTTGCTGTCCTAAGAATATTTGAGAAGCTCTTGGCTTAACCCAATCCCTCTGGTTCCCTCCCTTCATCCTTGCATCTGGTGGTCAGTGCCTTGAGGAGGAGTTCACATGCTCCCCTAGGCAGCCCATTTCATATTTGTATGACTCTGACAATCACTTTACATGGATTTGACAACATATCTACAGGTCTATAACTTAACCAATTACAGAAACTGCTTCTTTCTGGTTACTCAAATAGAGCAGAACCTTAGCATTCACAGATTTAACATCAGCAATTTCACCATGGTCCTCAAAGTTTCATGAAATGACCTAACTCATAATTTTGTTAGAACATTAACTTGAGTGATGTTTTCTGCTAGGCTGGTCTGTAGAGTTGAGTCACTTATCTGGCAAGTGGACCCATCCAGAAAGTCAGCATTCACTTTTGATTTTTTTTCTCCTTTTTTATGTTCACAGTAATTCTCACGAAAGGAGTAAATTGTCTTATAAATGACTTTGGTCTTATATTTATTATTTATAAAGGATTGAAAGCAGATTTTTAAGCTATTTATTATTAAATTTTATGGGAAAATATATGCTCTAGTGGTATTTATGTACTTGGGATATTTGAAGGACTTGAGAAATATTCCCAGCTAATGCCAATGATCTACAATATAATCTGTTTTCAAGGGCATTTTTTTTTCAAAGAGCTCTGAACATTGCTTTAGCATTTCTTTATTACTAGGAAGAAGGTGAAGAAGGAGATATTTATTGAAGCCCATAAAGATTTTGACATGTCAAAAATCAAATAGCATTTTAAAGGGAAACTAAAAGAATAACACCTGGATTAGCATTAGTAGGGAGCAAGTCTGTAGTGTGTTATGACCAATGTATGCCTCAGTTCTGTTGATGGAAATCCTCAAGATAAATATTTGTGCACAAAATTTATATGATGGAAACTTTACATTTAGTAAGTCTTTTTTTTTTTACAAAATCAATCTATATATTATTTTATTTATACTCCATTGTCTCTTAGAATTGATTTGAACTGGATTATAAGGGTATTTAATGATTTGATAATACAGTTATGAATAAAGATAGCAACAATATCGGTGACTTTCTAAAAGTATGCTTATAAGCAAAAAGGAAAAATGCATTCAAAGAGACTACTACAGGATGTCATGTATATCAGGTTGGCAAACTATGGCCCATGGGCCGCATCCGGCCCTGTTTATGTATAGCAGCAAGGTAAGAAAGGCTTTGATATTTTTTAATGGTTTTAAATGAAGAAGAAACCCAAACAAACAAAAAAAGAACATTTTGTGACATTTATGTAAATTATATGAAAGTCAAATTTCAGTGTCCATAAACAAAGCTTTTATTGGAACACAGCCATGTTCAACCATTTACATATTGTCTACAGCTGCTCTCTTGCTAAAATGCTAGAGTGGAGTATGTGAGAGACCGAATGGCATGCAGAGCCTGAAATATTTACTGTCTGGTTCTTTATAAATGAAAGTTTGCTGAACCCTGATGTAGATCATTTAGAAATACCTCCTGCATGTGAAGGCTAAGAGGAATGGTGCCCTGGATGACCATTTGATCCCTGCCTGTCTCTGTAACAGCTTAACTGTGTTCTGAGTCATTGTGATGGGGATGGCAGCAACATGGCAGTCAGGGCTCAAGTGCTTGATTTAAAGAAGGGACCAGGAAGATGGCGAGGTGGGGACCATAGGTAGTCGGTTCTGAAGCTTCATGAGTGTTGAGGCCCAGCAATGAGATTTTTGCTCTGAGGACTTTAGCTGGAGTGCTTTGGAAGGCTTAGAGCATGAATAAGGAGAACAAAGAGAAGGAGAAGGAAACCCTAATGTGTGTGAGATGAGGAAGAAAAGAAGTGAATTTTGAAGGAAGTCACTGAGTCTGGCTAAGTTTTCTAACTCATCTCTGCATTATTGGTGAAAGGGGTAGAGTAGGAAGAAGAAAATATGCAATGTTTAAAAAGATGACTCTAGGGCGCCTGGGTGGCTCAGTTGGTTGGGTGACTGCCTTTGGCTCAGGTCTTGATCCTGGAGTCCCGGGATCGAGTCCCGCATCAGGCTCCCTGCTCAGCGGGGAGTCTGCTTCTCCTTCTGACCCTCCCCCCTCTCATGTTCTCTCTCTATCTCATTCTCTCTCTCAAATAAATAAATAAAATCTTTAAAAAAAAAAGATGACTCTATTTCAGTCATATTGGTTTAGACTGACCTGTTCAAATGATCAATATCATGCAATCAGATGAGTTGACCATAAATCTGGAGTTGACACTAGAGTGTTGAAAATATTCATGATATTGAGATTAGAGACCCTGAAAGGCCCAGACCTTGGCCAGCTAGTAATTGTTACTCCACGACCCTCTCCCTGCACCATCAGATCCACCCCCGCTGTAACTCTCTGCCTTAGGTATTACAGCTCAGGAATAGCAGCCAAATGAGAGTCAAGGTGCTAAACCAGTGCCCAAAACTTCTGACGCTGACTGGTAAAAGCTGGGTGAGAGGATAAAGTTTAAACTGTGGCCTATGTGGGCACTATCTGATTGCCCTAAGCCTGAATTTTGGGATCCTACTACGTTCAGGCTCCCATGGAAGAGACAGTCATCACACAACCAATAGGCATGCATGCAGACCATACCACCCAAAAGTTAAGAGCAGGTTCCAAGTTTATTAACACAAAGCTTCACTGGAAAAAGAAGTTCAAAGAAGAGAATGGAAGATATGGCCTCTTGACCTGCCCCACTGGGTCAGAGTCCACAGTGGCCATTAATGCCAGTGATACCAGCCACTAGTGAAGGGCTGGTATCAATATCAATGACTTGGATTCTTGATCAGTTAAATTAGCAGCTTTTCCTTCTATGTGAATTTGTGGGTTGGGAGGAGGGCAAAGTAAAGCAGGGAGAAAGTAGTAGGAAGTCCTTTTTAATAATTATTCCTCAGTTTTTTAATCTGTAAAATAAAGATAAACTAAATGATTTCTAATTTGTTTTCAAATTCTATATTCATAACTTTTACAAATGAGGAAACTGCTTCAAAATTCTTACTGTTCTGCTGAAGAATCTTTTCTAAAAACGCAGCTGATTAAAAGCTTGAAACAGACAAATATGACCCCAGATTATCTCATAAATCTTACTCTAATGAGTTCCGGAATAGCCTACTTCACACAGACTTAGTGATGCTGACATGTTGAAATATTTGCAATTCAAAATATCAAGATATTGATTTAAATACATCTCATGGTTCCAGTCCAAGATGGTGACATTAGAGGCTCTTTAACTCCCCTGCTCCCATGGACACACTGTATCTACAGCTATACACAGAGCAATTTCCTGTGAAAGAAATTCAGAAACCTCACATTGACTTCTACAAATAAGACAAATGAGAAAATATCCACATAGAAAAAGGTAGGAAAGATTGAGACACACCTTTGTCATAAACCCCATCCCATGCAGAGTGCCATACAATCATGCGGGTACTCCCGCTAACAACTTCTTCCTTAGGAGCAAAGATTTAGACTGCACATCTAGCATCCTAACTTTAAGACTCCCACCTAAGGGATGGGCTCCCAAAACACCTAGCTCTGAAAGCCAGCAGAGCTTGCATTCACAAGACCCACAAAACTATAACAAACAAACAAATAAAACCAGTTTTTAACTGGCTCATGAGATCTTGCTATGTCTATGCTCCAGGACTCAACATAGAGGGAGCAGGCAAAAACCACCAATCTCCCAGTCTTTTCTTGAAAGGTACCAATTAGCAAACTTTGAAAGGTACTACCTGAGTCAAACTTCTGATTTAGCACACATCTAGGGGTTGACTGTAATCTTCCCCAGATGAAGGGAAAGCCAGCAGACACCACCTCAGCCTTATTCCTCTAGCCCACTGCAAATTGCCAGTATCTCTCCAGAAGGAGCTTGTATGCACAGTAGCTACCACTAAGGGATGGGTCCCTGGATCACCTGGCTCTGATAGCAAATGACATTTACATTCACAAATTCCACAGGACTTTAGCAAACTCAGAATCAGTTATAAGCAGGCACAGGAACACCCTCCCTGTGGCTATACACCTGGGTCCAGTATGGAGGAAGCAGGCAAAAATGCCCATCTCCAGTTTCTCCCTGGAAGGCCCAAAACTCTCCCAGCTTCTTCCTGAGGGTCTGGCTTTTAGTCATCCTGCATCTCGGTTCTGACTGTGATCCTCCCCTTTGGGACACTGACAGGTCTTGGCATACCCTTAACAATTGGGAACCACTAATAACAAACAAGGCATCTTAGACAATCACAAAGGTTTAAGAGTCAACCAAAAGCTTGGGCTAGGTTGGTGAGTAAGGCTCATCCCCTACATGAGACTACCACTCAGTTAATACTGGGAGAGGTGGCTATTTTATCTAGTGCACAGAAATCAACACAGAGAGGCAAGGAAGATGAAAGCAGAAGAATAAGTTTCAAACAAAAGAACAAGATAGAGGGGCACTTGGGTGGCACATTTGGTTGGGCATCTAACTCTTGGTTTCGGCTCAGGTCATGATCTCAGGGTTGTGGGATTGAGCCCCACATTGGGCTCTGTGCTCGGTGCAGAGTCTGCCTGACATTCTCTCTCCTACTCCCTCTGCCACTCATGCTTGTGCTCTCTCTCTCTTTCTCTCTCTCTCTCTAAATAAATCTTTAAAAAAAAAAAGAACAAGATAGAGCTTCAGAAACAGATCTCAATGAAACAGAGATAAGTGATATATCTGATAAAGAGTTCAAAATAATGATCGTAAAGATGCTCACCAAGGTGAGAAGAACAAAGCATGAACAAAGTGGAAATTTCAACAAAGAATATATGAGAAAGTACCAAACAGAAACCACAGAGCTGAAAAATACAATAACTGCACTGAAAAATTCAATACAGGGGTTTAACAGCAGGCTAGATCAAGTGGAGAAAAGGATCAGTTTATAGTGCAAGCACCTACAGTAAGAAAAATGAAAGATATCAAATAGACAACCTAAATTTACACTGCAAGGAACCAGAAAAACAAGGACAAACTAAGGCCAAAGTTACCAAAGAAATGAAATAACAAAGCTCAGAGCAGAAATAAATGAAATAGAGACTAAAGAGACAATAGAAAAGATCAATGAAACAAAGAGTGGGTCTTTGAAATGATAAGTAAAATAGACAAAATTGTAGCTAGACTTACCAAAACAAAAAGAGAGAAGACTCAAACAATTAATCCCTATCAAAATTCCAATGACGTTTTTGGCAGAAATAGAAAAGGTAATTCTAATATTTGTATGGAGCCCAAAAAGACCCTGAATGGCCAAAGCAATCTTGAGAAAGAACAAAGCTGGAGGCATCACACTTCCTGATTTCAAACTATATTACAAAGCTATGGTAATCAGTGGTATTTGCATTAAAAGAGACACATAGACCAATGGAACAAAACAGAGAGCCCAGAAGTAAATCCATGCCAATAGGGTCAATTTGTGACAAAGGAGTCAAGAATATAAAATGAGAAAACCAGAAGCTACATATTCAAGAGAATGAAACTGGACCACTCTCATATCTCATATACCACACACAAAAACTAACTCAAAATGGAGTAACAACTTGAATCTAGAGCCTAGAACTATAAAGCTCTTAGAAGGAAACATAGGTGGTAAGCTCCTTGACATCCATCTTGGTGGTGATTCTTTGGATTTGATACTAAAAGCAAAAGCAACAAAAGCCAAAATGAACAAGTAGGGCTGCATCAAACTAAAATACTTCTGCACAACAAATAAAACTACTAACAAAATGAAAAGGCAACCTTTCAAGTGGGATGAAATATTTATAAATCATAGATCTGATAAAGGATTAATATCCAAATTATATAAAGAACTCATAGAACTCAATAGCAAAACAAAACAAAACAGGACAAAAAACCAAACCCAAACAATCTGACTCAGATGAATAGCCATTTCTCCAAAGAAGACATACAGATGGCCAACAAGTATATGAAAACGTGTTCAGCATCACTAATCATCAAGGAAATGAAAATCAAAACCACAGTGAGATATCACCTCACATATGTTAGAATGGCTGTCATCAAATGTTGTCATCAAGTATTAGCAAGGATGTAGAGCAAAGGGTGCCCTTATGCACTGTTGGTGGGCATGTAAATTGGTGCAGCCACTTTGGAAAACAGTAGGGAAGTTTCTCAGAACATTAAAAATAGAGCTACCATATGATCCAGCAATCTCATTTCTCGATATATATCCCAAAGAAATGAAAACAGGATATTGAAGAGCTATCTGCTTTCCCATGTTCACTGCACCATTATTCACAAGCAAGATATGGAAGCAAGCTTAGTGTCCATCAGTGTATGTATGGTTAAAGAAGATGTTTTAGACACACACACACACACACATACAAGTGCAGACACAATTGAGTATTTTTCAGCCATGAGAAAGAAGAAAATCCTTCCATGTGTGACAACATGCATGCATTTTAAGGGCATTATGCTAACTGAAACAAACCAGACAGAGAAAGACAAATCATGCATGGTATCCCTTACATGTGGAATCTAAAAAGATATATACACCAAACTCATAGAAACAAAGAATAGCAAAGTGGTTGCCCAGGGTTGGGGGTTGAGTAAACACAGTGAGGTTGGCAAAAGGGTACAAACTTTGAGCTATAAGAAGAATGAAGTCTGAGGATCTAATGTATAATATGGCGACTATAGTTGATAACACTATATTGTATAATTGAAATTTGCTAAGAGAGTAGAATTTAAATGTTCTCACCAAAGAAAGAAAGAAAGAAAGAAAGAAAGAAAGAAAGAAAGAAAGAAA
>NW_023270389.1:61079453-61340927 GCF_011800145.1 Mirounga leonina | reverse complement strand
AAAGAAAGAAAGAAAGAAAGAAAGAAAGAAAGAAAGAAAGAAAGAAAGAAAAAGAAAGACAAACACATATAAGGTGGTGTGTGTAATAATTAACTACATGGGGGATCCTTTTGCAATGTATATATACACACACACATATATATTGAGATATATATATATATGCATATATATATCTCAAATCATCATGATGTACATCTAAATATCTTACCACTTGTCATTTATACATCAGTAAAGCTGAGAGAAATACATTTCATAAAACATACATTTTCTCAGGTTCTTGCTTGGAGGATCCAAATATAACAATAAGCACAACTTCCACTTTTCCTCCGAGCTTTGGAAATGATCATATCAGTTAAGATTACATTTGACTGCATAAAAAATAATAACAGCAGTTTAAATGAGCTAGAAGTGTATTTGTTTCACCTGCAAAAGAAATCCTGCTATAGGTAGTTCCAGTTCAGCCTGGTATTGTGGCTCCAGAGTCAGGGATGACTCGTCAACAGTCATCACCTTCAGCACATCACCTCCAACCTCAAGGTCACCTCATTGTTCAAAGGGGTTGTGGGGGCACTGGTCACCACTCTTGCACCTTGGGACAAAAGGGCAGACTTCCTCAGTAAGAAGCTCCCTTTAAGTAGCCTTCCTGGAAATCACACACATCACTTTCACTTATTGAAATACCTTCACCTTGGTGCAAGGGGACTGAGATCTATATTTCCTATAGGAGTGCATTGATGTCTGAATAAAAATTGTAGACCTATCTTGAAGAGAGGGAGAATGGATGTTGGGGGAGAAATAGCAGCCTCTGTTATAATGATGAAGAAATGAGGTTGCATTGATACATCGTTTTTGGACCAGATACTGAAGACACTTGGGATGGATTTTCTCCATTTAGTAGATGTTGCAGAAGCATGGGCTCCTCCCGCATCCCAGGTGTACTTTCTTTAGAGCTTAGTTCATTGGAAAGAACACAGAGCAGGGATCAATCTCCATTTTGCCTCAGTTGTTATGAGTGATATATCTTGGGCAAGTCACATGCCCTCTGAGTATATTTCCTTACTTGAAAATTGAGAATTTTATGTGATATATGCCCTACCTTCCCAAGGCTCAAAGATGCAATAAGTAAACATTTAGTAAGGATTCACTATATTCCAGTCTGTGGGCTAAATGTTTTATGTACAGTACTTAATTTCACTGAGAGGTTGGATTCACATTCAAGATTCTACTAAATATTTATGAAGTGTCTGTTTTGTGTAAGATATTTGGATTCAGTAGTAAATAAGACAGTGTCCTCGCCTTCCTGTGATCACATTCCATCAGAGAGTCAGACATTAAGTGACACATTTACAGAATTAATTGCTTCATGAGAAATATTCTATTTGCTCCAAAGGCAAAGTACAGGATCCTGGGAGGGCTGAAGAAGGGGATGTAACTTGCTCTGGGGGGGTCATGGAAGGCTTCCTGGGAAGGAGACTGGAGCTGATCCTGGAGGAGGATTAGGAATTTAGCAAATTGGTGAAAGGTTTCCACAGGTGAGAGAGAAAATGTGAAATAAATCACAAATGTTAGGAATAAAAGTTGTGGTCATTCAAAGGATGGATTGTAAAGCTTTGACTTTGAAAGAAGAAACAGAGCTGTTCCGAATTGCTCATTTCTTCTGTTTCCCCAAGTGTGTACATTCACACATCCTTCTTCACATTAAAAAGAAAATTGAGCTAAGATTTGTATAGCCTTTAATTATACAGTTGACTCTTGAACTTCCTGGGTCCACTTATACACAGACTTTTTTTTCCTGCAAAATGCTTTACTGTTTCCATTTGGTCCAAGACTTAGGAGCAGGCTCCAGGGTAGTTAAAAAGGTGCCTCCTGGCTGTAGGGAGAGGCCTAGGCACCAGGGGCTTGCTGGGATCCCAAGATTCCCAGTCGGGCTTGGGGGTGAGCCTTTGGAAGAGACTTGCGCAGCCCAGCCTGGACAGGTGGGAGCCGGCCAGCCTGCACAAGTGTGTCACAGGGTCGACCTTGTTTTTTTTTGAGTTTCACCTGCTCATCCCGGAAGTGGCTTTCCGGGAAGTTCCAGAGATGGGCGTCTTCTTGGGCTGAATCCGAGGCATGCAGATTCAAAAGGGCCTGGTTGGGTTCTTCTCCAGGCCTCCAGGCCTCCAGCGTTTTACCCAGGCATCTTGGAAGGCTTCTGCACATGGGAGAAGAGGGCGAGGGCTCCCACTGGTTTGGATCTTCAGGAGACACAGGGCGCGCTCCTGCTTCTCATTCAAATCAGGGAAGAAGGGCCACATGGCGCTGTTGGAAATAGAAGCCCAGAGAGAGGTACGTGCAGGAGGTGGGCAGATACAGGTTTGCGAGGTGGTTGATGGCAGCCTCCACCTCGGTGGAATAATTCTGACGAATCTGGGAGCTCATGGTTGATGCGCAAAAAGGAGCAAGCTCAAAAAAGTGTGTGGGCTGGTTCTGAAAGGCAGAGAGGGTGGCTGGATGGTGGTTCAGAGGTCTTGACTCCAAAAGGGATTGGAGTGTGGTTGGAGGCTGGAAGAAGGGGCATCAATGGGTCTGTTCCAGCTAAACATTGGTGAAGCAAGAGGTAGACCTGGGCGGTTGGGCACATTGCCTATATGCAGTTTTTATAGTATAGTACTGTAAATGTATTTTCCCTACCATATGATTTTCCTAATAACACTTTCATTTTTCTAGCTTAATATATTGTGAGATTGCAGTATTTAATACATAGAAAAGAAAATATGTGTTAATCCACTGTTTATGTTATTGGTAAGGCTTCTGGTCAACGGTAGGCTATTAGTAGTTAAGTTTTGAGGAGTCAAATGTGGATGCAATTTTCGATTATGTGGGGTCGGCACCCCTAAGCCCTGCATTTTCAAAGATCAACTGTAATTACTTTTGACAAGCCAGAATGTCTTCCATCCTAGCCAATCCTGCCCTGCCAAAATACCACTGAGGTTGAACTAATAGAAGATCTAAGAAATAACACCTGTACCATTTCCTTGCACAGTTGGAGGGCTGTGATGCTTGCTGCCACTTTGTGATTTTGGATGGTACCCAGAACCAGGGTTCTCCGCAATTCTCTCTTACTCATGAGGCCACGGCCAAGGAAACGCCTCTGTCAGGAAATATGCTGGAGCTGCCAGTTGATACTTTTCATTATCAGCAAACCTCTGTGGTCTGCATGCACAAAATCATTGTCTCAGCCAAGAAAAGGCAGTAAAAAAGAATTGAAATTAAGTGGGAAGCCAACCAAAATACCTACATTCGTCATTTGCTGATGGTTTTATTGCCAGACTTGAGAGAGAATAACTTACCTTGGTCTTTTTCTGCTTAAAACCTTCTCTAGGGCATGCTCAGGCCCTGGAAGTGACCTTCAAGATCTTTAAGACACTTAGCATTAAATTCCTTCAAGTGGCTTTTCCAAGGTCTTCAAGATCTAACAACAACAACAACAATTATATATTGGATTTTTCTTTTTCGGAGGTAAAGATACTATCTTCTTGATGTTCCCTTTTAGCTCTTCAACATAGAGATCTGTATCCATGGCAAAATAGAGAATGACCAATGACAGGGCTTTAGCTTGAGAACTTGAATTTGATCATTGGTAATAAATACCATCAGTTGTTTTCTTAGAAGTCCCAGGCTTACTTTATTTTCAAGAAATATCTGTCAAATACCCAAATCTGAACAACCACAGTTTCCCATTTGCTGTCAGTTTTTCATTCAAGTAAACATAGTGTTCAGTGTAAAGAGTGGGTAGATCAGCTCACAACCTGAGCATTTGCACTAGTGCTTTGATGTGAGGCACTTTGATGTGTTGCAGAAGTCCCTAATGTGTACTTCCCATTTTGCTACAAAGGGTACTAAAAAGACATGTTTTCATGAGTTCATGCGATTAACAGTTCTTATTGCTTCTTTGTGGATCTTCTTAAGGGAAACTGACCTTCCTCTTTCTATGAGTGCACTGTAGTGAAGCATAACACAATGATTACTAGTAGAGTCTGGTGCCCCTCCTAGATTCCTGCAAAGACACCAGCATGCAAATCTCAGCACAGTGCAAAAAGCAAATAATGTTTTAGTATTACTATGAAAATAGTTTCAACTCCAGGGACCTCCTCAAGGATGGTGGGGATCACCAGGTGGGCATGTACCACATTTTGAGAACTGCTGTTCTGAGATGTAAATTGCTTCCGTCTTTTTTAGAAGTTCAGTCTCATTCCTATTCTTGTAGGATAATGAGATGCTTTTGGAATTTGGTTACATATATTAAATACAAAATTCCTAGGGATTATAGGTCCTTTGCCCTTCCACACAAATTTTAGAATCAGCTTGTTGATGTCTATGATAAATCCTTCTGGGATTTTGATTGAATTTGCATAATATCTGTAGACCAATGTGGTGAGAAAGTGAGTCTTCCAATTATTTACATAATATATGTGCCCATTTATTTATGTGTCTTCATTGTTTCCTAAGTTGGAGGTAGTGGTGGTATGGGTGGTGGTGGTGGTTCTCCTCCTCCTCTTTTCTTCTTCCTCTCTTCCTCCTCCTCCCTCTCTCCTCCTCCTCAACTCCTCCTTTTCCTTCTTTTTGGTGCTATTGAAAATGGTACTAATTTTTTTTTCAGATTCTTATCATTCATTTCTGGTAAATAGGAATACTGTTGACTTTTTGTGTTGTTCTTGCATGCTGTGACATTGCTGAATTCACTTATTGAGCTCAGTACTGACTCTGGGATCATTTTGTACATGACGTAGGATGTTCTACATAGCCAATTTGTCTATGAATTCGACATTTTTCTTTCTTCCTTTCCAATCTGTGTGTGTGGTTTTTTTTTTATTTGTCTTGCCTTACTGCATTTCCACTATGATGATGAATAAGAGTGCCGAGAAAGGATATTTTTGCCTTGTTCCTGATCTAGCAGTGAAAGCATTTGGTCTTTTACCATTAAGAATGATGTTAGCTGTAGGGGGTTTTTTTTTTTTTTTTTTAATGTCTTTTATCAGGTTAAAAGCATGCCTTTCTATTTCTGGATTGTGGATAGTTTTTATTATTAATGGAAGTTGAATTTTGTCAAATGTTTCTGTTTCTTTTGCAATTGCCCTATGTTTTTCCTTTCATCTGTTAATATAGTGGATTACATTGATTAATTTTAAGTGTAAAATCAATCTTGTGTTTCTGGGGTAAACCCAATCAGTTGTGATGTGTTATTTTTTTATACGTTACTGAATTTGATTTCCTAAAATTTTGTTGGGAATTTTTATATCTATGTTTATTAGAAATATTGTTCTGTAGTCATCAAAGACAAAATATCTTTGTCTGGTTTTAGTATTAGGGTAATGCTAACCTCATAAAATGAGTTGGGGTATTCCTGTGATTAATTTCTGGAAGAGATTATTTAGAATGGGTATTTTTTTTTCCTTAAATGTTTGTAGAATTAAAAAAAAATAGTTTTAGAACTCTTAAGGTTATTTACTTCTTTCTGAGTGAATTTCAATAGTTTTTGTCCTTCAAGGAATTGATCTGTATCATTTAAATTGTTGAATATATGAGCATAGATTTGTTAGTAGCATTTTCTTTTAAATGTGTATGGGGTCTGTAGCAATGTTCTCTTTTCACTGCAAATATTTAGGGTATTTTCCAGATATCTTTCTGCTATTAATTTCTAGTTTAATTCTGTTTTGGTCTGAGATCATACTTTGAATAATTTCAATACCTTTAATTTTGCTAAGGTTTAAAATATGTATTCTGCTCTTCTTGGGTAGATGGTTCTATAAATGTCAATTAGATCAAGCTAGTTGATAATACTATTCAAGTCTTCTTTATCCTTCCTGATTTTGTGTCTGTTTATTCTGTCAGTTACTGAGAGAGGAGTATGAACTCTCCAAGTATAACTGTGAATTTGTCTATTTCCACTTTCAGTCCTATCAATTCGCTCTATGTATTTTGATGTTCTCTTGTTAGGTGTATATCCATTGAGGATTGATGCATGTTCTTAGAGGATTGACCTCTTTATTATTATGTAATGAAGTTCTTTATCCCTGGTAATAGTTCTGGCTCTGAAGTTTACTTTTTATTAATATAAATATATTATAAAATATTCATATAGCTACTCCAATTTTATTTGATTATGATTTTTATAGTATATTTTTCTCTCCTTTTCCTTTTAACCTATTGATGCAGGTATTTCTAGTGAGTTTCTTGTAGACAGCCATCAGTTGAGGCACCCTTTTTTAAATCCAATTCAACAATCTTTTAATTGGTGTTTTTAAATCTGCTGTGTTTAGACTGTTTACATTTAATGTAATTATTTATATGGCTGAATTAAAATCTACCATCTAACTAGATTTTTTATATTTGTTCCAGCTCTTCTCTTATGCTTTATCCTTTTCTGCCTTTTCTTCAGTTAATTAAGCGTTCTTTATGATTACATTTAAAATAAGAGCGAGTATTTATACTTGCTCTTTAAAATATGTGTTTACTTGCTCTTTAAATTTGTTTATATTTCCCTTTAAAATATTTTTAGTGTTTGCAATCTACATCTTTAATCTAAATCTACCTTTAGTAGTAGTAGTAGTAGTACTATATTTGTAAAAATGCAATCTATTGTTACTATTATTGCTTTAGATAGTCAGTTATCTTTTGGAGCAATTAAAAGTATGAAAAATAAATTTTATCTTTATTTCATTTCTGACACTCTTTATTTCTTTGCATAAAATAGATTTCTATCTGGTATCATCTACCTAAAAGAGCTTCTTTTAGGGACTCCTGGGTGGCTCAGTCAGTTAAGCGGCTGCCTTTGGCTCAGGTCATGATCCCAGCATCCTGGGATCAAGCCCCGCATTGGGCTCCCTGCTGAGTGGGGAGTCTGCTTCTCCCTCTTCCTCTGCCTGCCTGCCGTTACCCCTGCTTGAGCTCTCTCTCTCACTATCTCTCTCTCTGTGTCAAATAAATAAATAAATAAAAAGTCTTTTTAAAAAAAGAACATCTTTTAAAGAGCTTTTGTAGTGTAGGTCTGACAGCAGTGGATTTTCTCCATTATTAGCCTGGGGGGAAAAAAATCCTTATTTCTCCTTTATTTTTTTGAAAGATATTTTCTATATTTCTGTATTCTACATATAGAATTCTGGGTTGATAGTTTTCTTTTTCCTTTTAGCACTACTCCATTGTCTCATGGTTTTCATGGTTTCAGACAATTCTCTTCTTTGTTTCATCCGTCTCTGTGGGGGCACCTGTCTCTATAGTTCAGCCTAGTCAATTGCCTTGCAATCTCAGGTGCCTGATGGATTTAAGAAAAGTCATGAAATTATACTTTGTCAGGCTTTTTGTTTTGTTTTTGTTGTTAGTATAGAAGCAGCATTCTTTCCAGTTCTCTACACCTCAAGCAGAACTCATAAATCCCCTAATTTATGGAACTAATTTTGCAGATAAATAAGTAATGTAGTGAGCTAATGCACAGTTTTTGTGAATCTTACCATGCACCTGTTTCTTAGAAACAACTGTTCTTAGTGAAAATATTATTGGAGCATCAGTAAACAATGATGGACAAGAGACTCTTTTTAAGGGTAGGGAACCATCCTGCAGGTTGTAGTATGCTCAGTTTCAGTGGTCAGTATATTGTCTGATTTCTTCTATAGTCAGAATAGAAGGGTTATCCAACCAAAGGGTGAAAATTATAAGGCACCTCATAGTATTCCTGAAAAATTGATACCCTTTTCCTCTGCAACCTGGAGTCCTGCTGGCTTAGATGTTAGTTTATAATGGATAAATACTATCACTATGGGTTATCACAAATACTCCATTAAGTTCAGTGTTGCAAACTGCTGCCTATCTTTTCAGAGCTCCTTAGGCCATACTGTGAATATGGAACAGAGAGGGTAATCATATTGATTGCATTGATTCATCTCAGTTATCAAGGGAAAATAGGGTTGTCCCTATATAATGGCAACAGGGAGAACATGTCAGGAGAAGGAGGGATCCTCTGAAGCAATTCTTGGTGTTGTCATGTCCAGAGGAAAAGTTAAATTAAGTCTATGACAACATACAGACAGGACTATCAAGAGTTTCAGAAATTCTAGGAATGAAATGTTGGGTCTCCCTACCAGGTGTAGAACCCTAGTTCTCTTTGGTGCTGGCCGAGGGCAATGGGAACTTAGAGAAGGAAAATCATTAAACCAACTACAGCCTTGTGAACAGCTGCAGAAATAGGAATATAACATTTATCTATACTTATCTCTTGCTGTGTCATGCATGTTTTCTAGACTTTTAACTATTATTCTTTCCTGTATCTTTCCCCCATAGTTTAAACATAGGTTATGTTGTGATGATTTACTTTATAATTGGGTTTATAAGCAACAAATCACAAGATGAATCACAAAATAACTACATGTTTTGTTGGTTAGTGGGGCTCATGAATACAGAATTAGGAATAGTCAATGGGGTGAATCATAATCTCTGGGCTTCCAGGTCTGTGGTTAAAAGGTTAGTGGCAGATATAGTAAAGCTCACCATATATCCACATTTTCCCCTCATTTCCAAATCTTCTCGCACCTGAGTCTGTCCTGAATGACTCATTCTATCTCATGATTAAGGTGTGAGAGTGACACAGGTTTTGGGCCCCCATAGTTTAGAGGTATGTGTCACCTTCTGTGTTTTATTCCTCCACTACTGAAATCTTGGAGGTGGTGTGTCTAAGGTGGTGTAGCCACAAAAGCAGCCTGGGCATTCTGCATATTACTTTTGTGAGTAAGAAATAGATCTTTATTGTGTTAAATCACTGGGATTTTGAAGTTATTTCTTATCATATATAACCTATTCTATCATGACTCAGACTGCAGCATTGATGGCTACACTGTTATCAATGAGGCCCTTGGTTTCTTAAGCAAAATCAAGTCATGCTATCCCCTACTTTGAATAAGCTTGATTCAAGAGACCAAATCAAAGAATGCATGCAAAGACCGAGATGCATTTGGTCCACATGTCAGTGTCCCTCTAAAATGCCTAAAAATAACAGCAAGTACTTAGCACTGTAGTCCTTTTTATTCAGATTTTCTCTATAAAAAATAAAATGCTGGGGCGCCTGGGTGGCTCAGTTGGTTAAGCGACTGCCTTCAGCTCAGGTCATGATCCTGGAGTCCCTGGATCGAGTCCTGCATCGGGCTCCCTGCTCGGCGGGGAGTCTGCTTCTCCCTCTGACCCTCCCCCCTCTCATGTGCTCTCTCTCTCTCATTCTCTCTCTCTCAAATAAATAAATAAAATCTTTAAAAATAAATAAATAAAATAAAATGCTGGTGAGAGGCACAATGACTTTTTCTAATTAAGTTTTTCTTAGAATATGCAGAACTTTTACCTTTCCTGTCTTTTTTCTCTGTAAGAGGTTTAAAATGGGATGACAAAACTTGTGTGTGTTTGTTGAAAAATCAGGAACCCATTACAGGTCTAAAATACATTGCTGGTTATCTTATTTGCAAAGTGAGGAACAGTTGGACCAAGTCATCTCAGAGGTTCTTTTCTGCTCTAAAATTATGTGATTCTGCTATTGAAAAAATGCAATTTTGATAAAATGTATCCAAGGTTAATTTAATTTGGGATGACCTTTACAATCTTTAGATTTTCCTAATGATGTAATAGACTATATCACCCTCTGGAGAAGAACAGCAGTCATGAGGGGCTGGGAGAAAGGAGCCTAGTGTGGCCATCTTTATCTTCACTAATGGGACCTGGATATAAATCTGCCACTTGGCAGCAGAGATACCTTTGAGGTCCATGAGATCTAGCTCCCAGGGGGATGGGGACCCTGCTGAAAGGCCTTCTTGACTAGAAGCATGTCTTCCCACCCTACCCCAGGAGGCGTCCATACTCCACAGCTATTGTGCATGACATCAAGGAGGGCTATTCCCTTCACTGGCAACAAAAACAACCACCCAGGACCTATTATTTGGTCCTGCCCTAAATGAAATTGGAAAGTCAGGGAAATCAGTTATTCTACTGGTAGGCACTGCTTCTCCAGTTACTTTCTCCACTAGACAATTGAGGATTGAGGACTGTCCCTTTAATCAGGGAAAAGGTCTTGACAAACTCATCCTTATTATGTTATAAGGAACTTACTGTTCAGTCTCTCCAAAGATAATCATATTTTAAAATAGACCTAATAGAAAAGATAGACTCCAATACAAACAAATGAGCCTCTAATGCTGTAATTTCATACATGGTGTAGGAAGGGCAGGGTAGGGCTCCTAGAATCCTGTCTTTCTAAGTAAGGAGACTATTTGACCTGCCTCAGGCTGGCTCTGCTCTTTGGATCTAATCACATGTAGCTTAGTCTTTGAGCAAATTTATTAGACCACCCCCTGCTACCAAGGACTTTCTGACATTTCTGAAGAGTTCATGTAAGCCAGATGTATTCCTAAGCAGATCAACTGTAATGGATAAGATTTTGTGATCCTGGGTCAATGTCTTTCCCCTGCTTTGACGCATGTTTTAATGATCAACAATCATCTTCAACCCTGGCAAAGAGGCAGATAAAATGAGTCCTCTGTCTTAATAGCTGTTCTCATTATCTTTGCAAAATCCATCATCCAGGAGTTGAAACCCATCCAGAAGCAAAAATCCATTGTCCAGGACCTGAACCCCATCCAAAAGCTAGGTGTCCTCCCAGACAGAGCAGGCCTTGGGATCAAGTCTTTGAGCCCTGGTTGAGTCCTTATTCATGGTTGTGGAGGGTCTTATTATAAAATAGAAATCCTAAAGCCCAGCAATAGCATTATACCATCTTCCGCCCTTAACCTAGCTAGGTAAAACCATAGAACAGAATTTGATTTTAATTGTCTGGTGCAGGATCTTGGATGTAGTTAGACAACAAATAGTCAACATTTCAATGGGAAAAACAAAACAAAACAAAGCCATGAGGTTTGGAGCCAGAAACCCATGATTTAAATTCTGTCAGTTTAGTGGCTATGTGACTGCGGATAATTAACTTAACCTCCCTGAACGTCTGTGTCCTCATCAAAAGCAAGAACAAGCATCAGAATGATGACAGCAAATGGGGTAATTCCCACTCCATATTGAATTTGTGTGAATTAATTGTGGGGACTATAAGACGGTCTGATACAGTGCCTGTTTCTGACAGAGCTCATCCACTCTTTCCTTCCCCCTAACACTTTTGTCCTGTCCTTTTCCCTTGAGATAAAGTGGAATCAGAGTTTTATTCCTCAGCATGCACCTTTTTTTTTTTTAAGATTTTATTTATTTATTTGACAAAGAGAGAGAGATTGAGCATGAGCAGGGAGAGCGGCAGGGAGCAGGAAGCCCAATGCGGGGCTTGATCCCAGGACCCTGAGATCATGACCCGAGCCAAAGGCAGACTGAGCCACCCAGGCACCCCAGCACGCACCTTTTACAACTGCTGCCTTCTGGCAGATTAACAAAATATTCATTGAGCACACATGATAGAAACAGCTGTTTTCTGCATGATATGGAGGATACAAGAAGCGTGAGCTTGAACTCAAGGTATTTGCACATTACACTGTATGCATTTGAAACTGTTCGGTGGCAAGGCACTATATATAAAAATTCTCTAAAGGGATGAACAGCACAAGATCTTAAAGCTCCAGGAGGTCTGCCCTCATCCCATGGTAGCAAGGTAGAGGAGACATGCTTCATTCTTCTGCATTTACACAAAAATATCCTCCATGATAAAAATTTCCAAGGTTGGATGGCTCATGTATGCAGAATCAATTGGCACATAGGACGATTTCACTGGAAAAATGAATCACACAGTCATTCTTCCTCCTGAGTCTGTACATCGTGTGGCCTCTAGGAGCTGCCACGAACTTTGCAGAGAGCATTCCAGGCCTTCCTTCAAGTCTGGCTGGCAGCCACATTGCTTAAGTTATGGCCTGTTTTTCTAGCAAGCTAGTAAAATTGTGGTAATTATGTAATCTGACTTTAATATGGATGGAGGATTTGAGGCAAAGTTTAGTAAACTTTTCAGGAAACACACCGATTACAATATTAAAAAATAAGCCAATGTTAAATTCAGCATATTTTAAATGGGTAGGTAATTTTTAAAAACCAGTTATTTGATTAAGAGTGCATGTGAGGGATGCCTGGGTGGCAAATATGAAAGTGGCAATGGTTTACTGTTAATGAACATAGTTTAAAAAAAAAAAAGCCCAAATCACAGATAAACTTCAGAATCCATTTTCTTTTCATTTGTGTTATGACATCCGTTATCTGAGACAAAGGGAATGTGACGTGGATATGAACACACGTGACAATTTACCAGTCTGTACACTTTGGATTTGAGATTTATATACTGCGCTATATATAAATCACATCTAGAAAGTTAAAAGCATCGAATAGAATATTCTGATTGTAAATCATGATAATCAATCAAAAAATTCTATTTCAATCACCCAACTTGATATAGAACCTTATCACTACTGTGGAAGGCTCCTCCTTCTTCTGCATAAATGTGCCCCTTTCTCTGCCTTTCCACAGGTACCCGTCTCTTGAATTTTATGTTTATTCTCACTTTAATTTCTTTGTATGTTACTATGCATGTAATTATACCAAATGGCATCATTTACTTTTGCCGGATTTTGAACTTCATGTAAATGACATTGAACTGTTTCTCCTCTTCAGCAACTCACTTTTTCCATTCAACACTGTGTTTGTGAGATTGATTCATTTTGATTTTTATAGCTGTCATCCCAGCACTTAGAGAAAATGGAATATTTCTATGTCACACTAGGGTAAAGGAATTAGACTCCCTGTGGTCAGAGAGGACTACTCCTTAGCATTCCTTGGACATGTGCAGAGCTGTGTGCTTTGTGTGTACATAGTGTGTGTGTGCGCACGTGCACGCACGCGTGCGCATGTGTGTTTAGGTGAAAGTTTTGCTAGTCTCATAAAATGAGTTGGGGCTTACTCTTTTTTCTATCATCAGATAGAGTTTTTGAAATATTAGAATACTTTCTTTACCAACTATTTGATAGAATTCTCCCATAAAATCATTGTAAACCTAGTATTTTCATTATGGGAAGATTTTAAATTCTCGATAGGAGTATTTTTGTATTATAGGACTATTCAGTTTTTCTATTTCTTTGCAAATTAGTTTCTATTATGCCAATTTAAAAATGCCTTGAGACTCCTTTTATAGCTTGGTCTCTAGCTAATGTTCATGAATGTTACATGTACACTTGAAGAGTGTGTATTATTCATGTCTTTGAGGCAGGAGCCTATATATATTTATTAAGCCAGTAATTATTTTCATTTATTTATCGATGTTTTTCTTTCCTTAACCTATCAAATAACTGGAGCCATGTTAAAATTATCCACTTTGATGGTGGATTTGTCAGTTTCTCTTATTTTGTCAATTTTTGTTTTATATGTTTTGGAACCATATTATTAATTATATACTATTACAGGATAGTTATATTTTCCTGAGGAATTAATCCTTCTGGCAGATGAACTTCTATCTATACTAATGGCTTTTGCCTTAAAATTTATCTTATTTGATATTAATATAGCTACTTCTCTTCTTTGGCTTAGTATTCCTTTCTTTTACTTTTAATGTATATTACATGTATCAGTTCGAATATATATCCTAGCTCTCCATTAGCCAGCCTCAACTGCTCTTCAGTCATTAACAGTATTGTTTCATCTGAAACCCCAACCATTCCTTCCCTGCCTCCCTGCCCCCAGATTATTTTGAAGTAAATCTCAGGCATCTTGTCATATCTTTTGTAAATATTCAATGTAAATTCTTTAAAAATATGGACACTTTTAAAGACATAATAACATTATCATTACTACACTTAAAAATTTAACTTTATTTCCTTAATGTCATCAAATATCCAGTCATTGCTCAAATATTCCTGATTGTCTCATTTATTAAATGCTTATTTTGAACTTAAATCCAGATAAGATCTTCACATTGCAATAGGTTAATATGCTTCTCAAATCTCTTTTAATCTATACATGTCTGCTCCCAACCTATATCTTCTTTTTATGCAGTTAACTTATTGAAAATTACCTTGTTTGTCCAGCAGACTTTCCCACATAATGGATTTTGATAATTGCATCCTTGTGAAAGATTTCAGCTCATGCCTTTGTATCCTTTGTTCTGATATGTATTTTCCTGCCATTTTATTTTGAACTGTTGTATATTATTATGTTTTAGGGTTCACACTTTTAAATATGATATTTCTGGGTTTTGTCATCCATTTACAATTATTTTGATGATGTCATTTTGATAGCCTTATGTTTATCATCTTATTTTTTGTTCTCTATTAATTCAGCTTTTTCTATTTAGTCTTTTTTGCTCTCATTTGAATTGATAGTGATTTTTTTAAAAACTCCTTTCATTTAAAAATGTCTGTGGATTTATGTTATATGTAACACCTCCCTCCCCCACAGATGTTTGTCTCAGAAACCTATCATTTCTAATTTAGCATTTCTCACAACATTTTATTTATCACAAAATAATGGTAAACACTTATTGAGTACTATTCCAAATGCTTGATGTGAATCATGGTTTTATTACACAAATGAGCTATGTTCTACTTATTATTATTCATTCACATATGAGGGAACTGAGTACAGAGCAGTTACATAATTTACCTATGATCCCATGGACAGGAAAGGGTGCAGTTCAAATCTGAGTTCACAGTTGAACTCCAGAGCCTTTGTTTCTTGCTTAGAATATTAGCTCCTTAAGGGCAGGGCCATGTTCTTCATATTCTTCGTGTTCTCCACACATGCTGTACTCAGAGTCAGAGCAGGTCCTCAATTTTTTTTTGATAAATAAATCTTTGCTATATCTCTCCCTGACCCCAATATGAAGGATTTGGGGAAAGGGGAAGTCCTGGATTCTGGAGTTATGTTCTCCCTCTGCCACTACTCTTCTGATGGCACATACTTTTCCTTCCAAAATCAGCTTGGTGATAGAGTTGCCAGAATTAGCAAATAAAAATACAGAATGCCCATTAAATTTGAATTTCAGATAAACCACAGAAGACTTTTAAAGTACATTCCATGACATATTTGGGACACGTATCTAATAAAGAATTACTTGTTATTTATTTTAAATTTAAATTGATCTGCTCAGTCTGTATATTGTCTGGCAACTCGATATGGGGATTGCTTGGGAGACACCTAATGCTCCTGATACTGAGCCATTGCTCCAGGTTAGTCCCTGCCCCTTTTTTCTCTGAGAGTCTGAAAATGTTGACATTGAGCAGAGTTTGTGCATGTTCTTACACTGTCACTCTTTTCAGTCACTAGCCTAATTTGCTCTCCTGTTTTGATTGATTAAAACCACATACCATGAGGGACTATAAATTATATATCTGTTTCATAATTACCTAGCTACTTCTACTCAGGGATGCATAAGTGACTGCTCTCAAAGCCTTACTAACATTGTTTATTATCAGAAATATTTTTTCTATTCTGAAGCCTTAAAGTGATTAATTATTTACTAAAGAAAATCTAAAAGTAATAAAGAAAAATGGGAAAAAAAACCCATGGAAATGAAGAGAAAATGGTGGCCTTCAATTCTCTTCTTCATGGATAGCCACAGTTGACACTGGTTTTTAATCTATTTCAAGTCTTTAAAAATACTTAAATAGTACGTAGATATATACCAGTTTATATTCTTTGATATTTATCCCACTTAGACAAAGCCTGAGATTGAACCAGCTTTTGTTTAACTTGTTTCCAATTTTATATTGTTACAAACAGCTTTCATAAAAATGTCATTTTAATTTCATTTTTGGTATTCATGTATGTGACAGTCACTATTTGATGCCCTGGAGCAACAGCAGTGAAAACAGCAATGTCTCTACCCTCAGACAGTTAATAGGGGTTATAGAAAATTACCAAAAATACAAGTAAATATATAATATATCAGAAAGTGACAAGTGCTGTGAAAGAAAATGAGCGAACAAAGTGATGGAGAGAGAAGAGGGTGCTATTTTAAAAGAAGGAGAAAGAGAGGCCTCTCCTGGGATGTGACATTCCAGGCAGAGATATTGATGAGTGGGGAGTGAGCTGTGGGGACATGTGGGGATGAGCATTCCAGGTAGGAGGGAACAGTGGGTACACCTGCCATGGGACAGTAAGTCTGCTCAGTGCTCCTTCCTGGTCAAGGCACAAAAGAAAGACCAGTTTTGCTGGACTGTGGTGATCAGGGGGAGAGTGGTGGAAGACACAGCCAGGGTTGGGTTTTATGTCTCATTACGGTGAGAAGCCATCTGTGCTCCACATGTGGGATGACCCTCTGAGCACTTCATTCTGGCTTCTGCATGAGGGGTGGGAGTGGGAGTGGGGATTCAGTTAGGATGACATCAGAGAAGGCTGAGCATGGAAATGACAGTGGCTGGTGTTGAATGGATCTGTGAGCAGTCGATTCAAAATAAATTTTGGAATTGCTGTTGACATAACTTACTGATAGATTGATGTGGGATGTGAAGGAGAGGGGCAATCAAGAGAAATTCTGGGTGAAGTTGCTTGCCTGAGCACGAATGATGGTGCCCTTTTCTGAGATAGGAAATGACTAGAAGACTAGAAGTTATGTGTATGGGGGTGGGGGAGGAGTGGTGACAGTGTGGGTTATGAACCAGGAGGAGGACTCCCTAAGGAATAGGACCATGCTGGCACTTTGACCTTGGATTCCCAGCCTCCAGAGCTGTGAGAATAAATTTCTATTGTTCATAAGCCTCCTGGTCTACAGTCATTGTTCTAGCAGCCTGGATGGTCTAAGACCGTTGCTATGCAATTCCGTAGGTCAGAGCTGAGGTCAGAGCACAGCACTGTGCTGAGCCATACTGGGGCCCGAGGCAAAAGGAAAAATGAATAATACTGATCTTTCTATAAAATGTTGATATTTCATTCATGATGCATTTGGGGGCATTAATTTTGTTTTTATAAATTTTGCAATAAAATATGATATACTAGTGATGAGTTTTTGATGCCCTTACATTTAAGCTTGAGGCTTGAAAGGCAAGCTCACTTGTCTCATCCCAGTCTTGGCCCCTTTGGGACTCCAATGCATGGGTCTGAATGAGTCATCGAGAGAGGAAAGGGGACAGAGAACCCAGGAAGAAAATACCCAGCAAAGGAGAAGGTGAAGGGGCAGCCATGAGCTGGAAAGAAAACAGGGAGAATGAGGTCCTGGAGGTTGGAGAAGACAGTGTTCAATGAGGAGGGAGTCATCGGCCATGCCTACATGGATGGAGTGCAGTGAGTTGCCCCTAGGAGCCTGACTGACCAGGGACTTTGTTCAGATGGAGATTGGGGTGACTCAGGAATGCTGTTTCAGTCTGGGGAGAGGTGGGACAAAAGGGGGTTGTGAAAGGTCAGAGAATTGGAGTGGGTTGTGGAGACAATGGGAGATGAGGAGCACAAGCATAGACAATGATTTCTAGGGGTTTTCCTCTGAAAGGGTGCAGACAAATGGAGTGGTAGCTCGGGGGGACCATGGGGTCCACAGAGAGCTTTTTCTTTAAAGATGGATGATATGCAAGTAGTTCACATCTAGTGGGATCGACACAGTGGGCAAGAAGGCACCGAGGGTGCAGGGGAAGAGAGGGAAGTTTGTAAGAGCAGAGTCCTGGGCAGATGGAGGTGCATGTGTGGCACACGTAGGGAACTTGACCTGGGCAGGGCCAGGTGTCTGGTCCTTGGGACGAGAGCAGAGACAGAGTATGGGCCACAGAGGGTGGCCTGCTGGGTTTGTTGAGAACATGAAGTTGTCCCTGTGCTCTCAGACAAGTCTGAGGAGGAGGGCAAGTATATAAACTGGTCATCATGGAGAAAGTAAATTTCTATGTGTGGGGTAACAGGCCTGTCTTTATTGATCTTATCAGATTCAGTAATTGTTCTATGCTCCTTCTGGATTTCCCAAATGCATAATATTATCATCTCCACAAATAACCAGTTGACCATTTTCTCTTTTCTGTTCCTGCCTGGTGAGCCCAGACAGAACCTTCTAGAGGAAGATGATGGTAAACTTCTTTGCTTCCTTCCTCATTTTAATAGGAACTCCTTTGGTCTCACACTGTTAATTGTGGTGTTATCTCATGTTTGGAAATAGATTTTTTTTTAATCAGTAGATAATACCATCATATGGCCAATCTATTAAAATGTTTCTTTAGTAGGGATTATTGACTGTCCATTAACTTCTGATGGTTATGTAAAAGCTTTTTCTTGTTTTAAAGCTTTAATTGTAGTCTTTCAGACTCCAGTGGGTGTCTTCTCTCCCTCTCTCCTGCCTCCCAGCTTTAATTTGATCCTTATTTAGACTTACCTGATATCTAGTTAGGGACTCCTCCCAAATATTCCCAAAGCACCCCATTCCAGCTCCTATCATAGTGCTTGTCACATTTTCCTATTTATCTTCCTCCCTAGTCTTTTTTATTTACCACCACATCATCGGCTCCTGGCACAATAATGTTTGTTGAATGACTTAATGATGTAGCCAGCTGTATCATTAATCCTCCAAGTACACTCACCCTAACCGGTGGGCAGAGAGTGGGCATTGATTATTATTAACAATTATAACCACCACTGTAGCAAGTGCATTTATGTTTATCATCTTATTTAATCAATTATACAGAGCTAAGTATTATTATCCCAATTTGTAGATGAAGAAACAGAGACTTAGAGAGGAGCAGTTGTCTGGTTCTAGTATGATCTAGAACTTACTGCACATACTCTTGACCACTACATTCTGTTGCATTCTTCTGTTCATACCCACATACCCCTCTTTGTTGGGGTGTTCTCTGCAATTTCTGATGCAATAGCTTAAACAGTAGCTCAACAACACCCGTCCTGAATTGAATTAGAGGGTAAGATGAGCACCTGTCTTGTGAGAACTGAGTCTTTAAGATACAGCTAACGATGTGGACATTTGCTGGATCAAAACATCTGAAGGATATTTTGTTCTCACTTCACCTTATCAAAAAATCCTTCTCTTTCCTTTATTGCACATTGTTTACCTTCCCATCTCAGCCCAGACGTTTTTCTTTTCTTTCTTTTTTTTTTTTTTTAAGATTTATTTATGTATCTGGGAGAGAGGGAGAGGGAGAGAAAGAATCTCAAGCAGACTCTGCACTGAACGTGAACCTGATGCAGGGCTCAGTCTCACAACCCTGAGATCATGACCTGAACGGAAATCAAGAGTTGGATGGTAACCTACTACTCCACCCAAGTGTCCCTGAATGTTTTTCTTCAAGAGCCTTAGATGAAATATTTGTCTGCCCTTCTTTACTTTTCTCACATCATTTCATTTTTAAAAAATCCTGTGAACTAGAAACTGTTACTATCAACCTTCTTTAGACAAGGAGAATGAGGCATACAGTGGTTAGATAATTTGACCAAAGCTGGAAAACTAATAGGTGACAGAGTCTGAATTGAACTCTGAAAGTCCGAGTTCTTCAGCAGCTTCTACCACCTCCCTTGTTATAATCTGCCCTTATTATCATCATTGGAGAAATTTGTGTACTAAGTACAGTTACCGAAAATTTAGGTGTAGACCCATCTCTAAATGACGCATTCACTCTTTAGTGTGTCTTGTCTATGATCTGACCTCTCTAGAATTTTGTACACTCATTCATAATAGCCCAAAGTGGCCAATATTGATAACTCCAGGGTTAATGCGTTTCTGTGGTGACAACACCTGTTTATTTCTTTCCAATCTTGCTGGCACGCTGCTTTCCTCTTTTAGAAACTAGTAAGTCAGCACTCGGCACCAAACAATTTTCTCAAATTGACCTGGTCCTTCTGATAAACCTGGCAGTTCTTTTTAAGTGCATACTTAGAGTCAGAAAAAAAAAAATAGTTCCCAATTTCAACTGGCAGAGAGTGAAAAGCTGCTTATCTTCTGTTTTCTCAATGGCATTCACTGCCAACAGTAAGCCCAGTGTAAGGCAGAAGAGCTACTGGCCTGGTTACGATTTCATGACATCTGAATACGGAGGGAAGAAATTGCTTTCTGAAGAGGAAAGCATTTGTCTTTAACTCTCAGCAAAATCTCAGGCTGGACAAAATTCCAGGGCCCACCTGGGACATTTGGGCTCCTGTTTAATATTTGAAGTAATTTCACAGTGGTGATTGTCCTCTCTGTCAGGGTGTCTGGGTGAATGATTTAATATTTCCTCATCTATAGAAATTTGGTCACCTTTCTTAGCTTTTCTAGGTATTGTTCTCAGTATTCTCCCTCTAGCCCTGGAGAAATTTGTATGCCTCAATAATCAAAGATCTTATTTCCAGAAAAACTGGCTAATGGGAGTTTGCTGTGAAATAAATGAGCTGGCCAACAAGTTTGTCAGTGTCTTCCAGCCCCCCTGTTCTTGGAATGCATTTTTCACAACCTGAGCCCTAAGTGCTCATGTTCTTCTATGGGCACCCTCATATTCACTTCCTCCCAATGGTTCCCAAATGTTTTTATTTTTTAAGATTTTATTTATTTATTTGAGAGAGAGAGGGGTGGAGGTGAGGGGGAGAGGAATAAGCAGACTCTGCATTATTAAGAACAGAGCCCAACGTGGGGCTTGATCTCACCACCCTGAGATCATGACCTGAGCTGAAATCAAGAGTCAGAGGCTCAACCGACTGAGCCACCCAGGTACCCCCCAAATGTTTTTCTTTGGGAAGACTATATCAGAACCACCTGTTCACTTATGAAAACTGCAGATCATCAGATCACATCTGAGATCTACAGAATCAGATTCTACAGATACAGACTGAAGGGCCCAAGAATTTTTATTTTTAATGGACCTCTGGGTGAGTTATTTTTAAATCAAGCATCCAGCTCTCCGACTGCTACTTCTGGCTTTGTCTAACCATCTTCCTGTCCTGTGCCTGTACCTGAACCAGCTAAATATTTCAGAAGAAAACCACAAAACTAAGCTGGCTGGTCTAATTTTAAGTTATGATAAATTTCAGATGGATATTCAATGCTCTTAGAAAATTCTAGCATCCCTCCCCCACTCTACTATTTCACACATTTTGTCCTCACTGTAAGTCTCTAAGCCTCTTCCTCAAGTCTCAAAATAGAAGCACTCGCATGGGCAATCTTTCATCTTGCTACTGAACTGCCCAGCATCCCACCTGCATCAGCACCCTCATGCCTTGCTTCCACACTTGCTGCGCTGGCAGATGCATCCTGCTTCTGTCCAAAAGCCAGACCCTCCACTTGTACTTTGTACCTGATTTACCCTCCCTTCCTCAAGAACTTCATTTCTACCGTTATCCCCTCAGTCTCCTTTCTGCATAATTATGTTTTCTTCTCTTCTTGATCATTTCTATCAGTGGATAAACATGCTTTCGTATCTTCTATTTAAAAAAGACTTCTTTGATCCCATTTTTTTTCTCTTCACTTCCTACCCATTTTCTGCTCATCTTACAGCAGAATTTTCTCTAAGATTTGACTGACAGCTATCTTGTGTTTTTCACGGTCCTGTCTCATTCCATTCCAACAGAGCTGTCAATCCCAATCACCATTTCACTGGAACATCATTTTTTTTTAAAGATTTTATTTATTTATTTGAGACAGAGAGAATGAGAGAGAGAGAGCACATGAGAGGGGGGAGGGTCAGAGGGAGAAGCAGGCTCCCTGCTGAGCAGGGAGCCCGATGCGGGACTTGATCCAGGGACTCCAGGATCATGACCTGAGCCGAAAGCAGTCGCTTAACCAACTGAGCCACCCAGGCGCCCCTCACTGGAACATCATTTAACAAGGTCCCTGGTAGGTTCCATCTGACAGACCCCAGTGCCAAAACTCTGTGCTTCCCCTTACTCAGCATCTAATTTGACTTGGCTTCTACTGCTAATCGCACTAACCTTCTCTAATGTACCTTCTTCTCTAGACCCCACAGTTTTCCAGTTTTCCATCTGCCACAGATTTCTCCTCATTAGTCTCCTTTGTCAAAAATCTAGGAGTCATCTTTGAGGCCATTCTTTCTTCAAACCTAACATCTGACCTGTCAGCATTACCTCAACATACATTCTGAAACCAGTGACTCTCACCATTGATATTGCCACAACCCTAGGTGAAGCCACTGCCATCTTGTACCTGGACTACTGAAATAGCCCCATTTCCTCTAGACGTGGGCCCTTCAAGTCATTCTCCACAAAGCACCCACTGCAACCTTGCTAAAAAGCATAAACCTAACACTGTCATTGACCTGCTTATTTGAAATCCATGGTTAGCTTCCTCTTTGAATGAGTTAAGAATACAAACACCTTATCATGTTCTGTATGGCTTTGCCTTTACTTGTCATTCTTGAAAATGTATTGAGTACCTATAAACCAGATACAGTTTCAGGTATTGGGAGAATATTACAGAACAAAGTTAAAATCCTTCCCTTATGAGGCTTACATTCTAATGGGGAAGACAGGTAATAAAAAAAAATTAACAAGTAAAGTATATGGGATATCAGATAGTGATGAGCGCTCTGGAAAGAAAGAAAAGCAGGCAGGGGAGAAAGGATTTCAGGGATATAGTGGTGGTATGGTAGACGAGGACCTCCCTGATAAGGTGGAAGATAGCATCTAGAAAAGACCGAAATGAGGAGAGGGGAGAGCCATGGGGCCGTGTGAGGGGAAGAGAGCTCCAGACAGAGGGACATTCAGTGAGAGGGTTCTGATGTGGGAATGGGCTTGTGGTGGGTTTAAGAAATGGCCAGGAGACTGGTGTGTTCCAGGAAGGGGGCGGTTGTAAGAGAGAAGTCAGAGTGCTAACCAAGCAAGGGAGGAGTGGGAAATCAAAATGTGCCGCCTTTTTGGCCATGTTGGGAACACTGGCTTTTAGTCTGAGTGAGATGGGAAGATGTTAGAAGGTTTTGAGCAGAAATGACTAACATTTTTAAAAAAGATTCATTTATTTCAGAGAGAGAGAGAGAGAGAGAGAGAACAGGATGGAGGAGGGGCAGATGGAGAGAATCTCAAGTAGACTCCCCACTCAGTGCGGAGCCCCACATGGGGCTCGATCTCACAATCCTGAGATTATGACTTGAGCCGAAACCAAGAGTCAGACATTTAACCAACTAAGCCACCCAGGCGCCCTAGAAATGACTAACATTTTAGAGGATCATTGTGGAACCTCTATGTTAAGAATAGACCAAAGGGGGCAAGGTTAGATTCAGTTAGAAGACTTGCAATAAGCTTCCTGAGAGATGCCAATGGTTTGGGCCCAGGTAGTAGCAGTGAGGCGGTGAAAAGTGGTCAGGTGCTGGGTCCATTTTGAAGATGGAGTCATCAGCATTTCCTGACAGATTCGATGAGGAATATAAGAGAAAGGGAAGAGTCAAGGATGACTCGAACATTTCTTGGTCTGAGCAATTGAAAGAATCCAGTTGCCATTAACTGTGACAGAAGATGTAGAAAGAACAGTTTATTGGGGGTGGGTAGCAAAAGTTGAATTTTCAACTGTTTATTCCAGGGACACATAACTACATTACCTGCCACTGTCCATCTCTGATGACATGGAGGGCCTGGTGACTCTTGGCAGCCTTGTGGGACCCTGCAACAGGAGACCCAGCTAAACCATGCCCAGTCTCCTGACCCACAGAAACTGTGAAATAAGAAATTGTGTTGTTTTAAGATGCCAGATTTGTGGTAATACTGTTACCCAGCAATATATAACTAAGACAATGAGAGTGTGCTATGATTGGTTTGATTTTTTATTTATCAAAGTTAAAGGTAAAGTTTATCAGAATAACATAAGATGAGGTATACTTGCCTTAAGGTCAAAACATTAGCATTTGCAGAGCTTTTAAAAGGTTGTTTTTTTGTTTTGTTTTGTTTTTTGGAAATTTCTATGTTCTTGGTGTTTCCAAGTTTCTTTCTAGAAAGGATGTCTAGGTCCATAAGCCAGGTTTGTTAATCTGGCATTTCTCACACTGGTTTGGTCAAGAATAACTAAAAACATCAAAGTGGTTGTGGTATAGAGTCCTGGAGAATTAATTTTTGAATTCTTATGACATTAAAATGTTTTATAACTTGAATGTGCAAGTAAATTCAGCAGATTGCAACTTAAACATACTGTGCAACTCATGAGGAGCCCGTGAATGGAAAAAAAATTTTTTTTAAAGATTTTATTTATTTGAGAGATAGAGAGTGAGAGTACACAAGTGGGGGGAGGGGCAGAGGGAGAAGCAGACTCCCTGCTGAGCGGGGAGCCCATTGCAGGGATCAATCCCGGGACTCCAGGACCATGATCTGAGCTGAAGGCAGATGCTTAACTGACTGAGCCACCCAGGCACTCCTCAAGCCTGAATTGAAAGACCAAGTCTTCTACTCACTAGCTGTGTGACCTTGGGAAAGTCTTTTAATGTTTTCGTGCCTTGGTTTCTTTGTCTGTATAATTGCACCTATCTTTTAGGTTGGCTGTGAAGATCATATGAGTTAGTGTATATAACGGAGGTGTCAGGGTGTAGGAGAAGGGGTCAGGCTTAGAGACAGGATATTTGATTGTTCTGAATTCTTAGGAAATCTGGTTCTCTAGCCCTGCTGGTAATCAAAGAGCAATGGCGACAAATGAGTTTGGCTAGGGCAGGTTGCTGAGGCGTGCCAGAGAGGAGGTGCTGTGATAGTAGTGTTCCAGAGACGTCAGAGGCTGGCAAGGTAGGGTTTGGTTTGGGGTTGATTGTTTGTATAATGAACTTTTCACCATCTAATCAAGTGATTTTTTTTAAGTACGTTATTAGGCCAAAAAGCCATTAGCTACCATAAATCAGTCCAACTTTCTTGCCTTTATTGCAATAAAACATTAGTTGACAAGTTTGCAACTGTACTTCCATCTATTTCCTATTCACTGATTCTGCTAACACCATCAGGTCTTCTCTCCCCAAATTTTATTTTTTCATAAATCAGTGTAAATTTTTATCTTCTAAAGGAGAAATAACTTTCAAAATTTTATTTTCAGGTGGGGACACAAAATTATGGCTAAAAACAAGGAAGTTAGAGGCCTTTGCTTGAACCCAGAGGAAATGCTCAAGATCATACTGGGTCTGATAGCAGCAGAGAAGTCCCAAGGTTCACTTGACAGTGCAGATGGGAGTGCCCCTCTACCGCCCCTAGAGAATTAAGGGTCCTGGTGAGTTGATCCAAAAGTGTGTAATTTTAATGGGAATGCAAAGAATATCAAGCCATGTCAGAGCTTACTGTAGTAACAACATGAAACCCATAATTTAAAAATTAGTAATGTTAATTTAGAATAAAATGCTCTGAGAGAGAGACGGATCTTGATTAGATCACACAATGAGAAGTACCCTTAACTAAACCATTTTTAAAAGTATGTTGAGTCTTCCAATAAAGTCCATTGTAGTGTGTCTCTCCAGGTTCCACTCACCTGAAAGGAGACATTTGGATGAAACCTTGAATCTGTTTGGGTGGAAAATGCCTCCTGAGCTTAAAGGAGGCAATTATTAAGTGACACTATTATATGATACATTTCAATGTGCTCAACTGACTACTTAAACATCTGGCTGAGAGACTGGGGTTGACCTGATTCCTTCCGTTTCAAGATGGCTGAAGGCATGGGCAGGAATAATATGCTTGTTTTATTGGTCTTGGTTACCACATTTATAATGATGGTGTCTGTGAAGGTGTTAACTTAAGAAGGACTTTTGGTAAAATAACTGGAGAAGACCTTCTCCACAAGATATATGAGGAATTCAGCAGGCACTCTATCAATTACCAAAAAAAAAAAAAAAAAAAGCATGGTCATGTGCGCAGATGGAGCTAAATCTGGAAAGGCAGAGCTGAAATGAGGAATATCTCATACCGAGGCTATTAGTACACCCAGGAAAAGACCAGCATCTACCAGACTTTTTACCAAGACACCTCATCTCAGAAAATATGTCACTTTTGTAGTGTGTTCAACGGGAGTGGGGAACCTAAAATTATGACTTTTCTGAAAAACAATTGCTTAGAGCTCTTATCTTTTTAAAATAAATTTGTCAGGAAACCAGAAATGTCTTTGAAAGCTGGTTTGCTGTTTGCACAGATGTAAGCTGGCTTAGTCAAAGAAAAGTGTTTGTCAGAATTTATTTTTCCTAAATGGACTTCAGGAGGATAATACTGGTGAATCATAAGCCTGTTTCATGTCATCCTATTATCTTTAATTTATTCATAAACCACTTTTACATTATTTATTTAAAAATTTGTAATACTATGATGAATACCTGTAAACTCACCACCCAATCCAAGAAGTAGAACATTAATAATGACTTATATTCATCTTTTCTTCCATTGCTCTGCCTCCTCCTCAACCTCCTGAACTTTGTGTTTATTGATTCTCTGCTTAAAAAAATACATATGTATACGTAAAGTACATTATTGATTTTAGTTGGTTGTAAAAATTATAAAAAGGTTTTTATGCTGCATGTAGTCTTTGGGGTACTTTTTTTTTACTCATCATTTCAGAATTACTAAGAGCCTTCCATTTTCTTTCATGCATTTAGAGTTTATTTTCACTACGATACACAGTAGTCCCCCGTTATGTGCCATTTTGTGTGGTTTCAGATACCTGTGGTCAACCCTGATCTGGAAGCAGATGATCCTCTTCCTGACATATCAGTGGGACGCTAGGTCACAATGCCTACATCACTCATTTCACTTCATCTCCTCATGTAGGCATTTTACCATCTCACATCATCACAAGGAGAAAGGTGAGTACAGTACAATAAGATATCTTGAGAGAGAGAGAAAGAGAGACCATAACTTGTATTACAGTATATTGCTATAATTGTTCTATTTTATTATTAGTTATTGTTAATCTCTTACTATGACTAATTTATAAATTAAACTTTACTATAGGTACATATGTGTAGGAAAAAAGGTAGTATATAGGGTTCATTATGATTGGCAGATTCAGGTATCAGTTTGGGTTCTTGGAACAGATCCTCTGCCGATATGGGGGAGGGGACTACTGTAATATTTCATCACATAAACATACCAGATAAGAGAAATTCAATTTATTCAGGATGTAAATATCTGCTTTGTACACACTGAATTTAGCTTGTTAACATATAGTCATGGGTTAAATGTGCCAGTTATTTTCCTTTTTTAGGTTGTCCCTCTCCAATTTTGGTATCAAAGTTATATTGGCTTAATGGTATGGGTTGGCCTAATAGAATGAGTTGGCAAGTCATCCCCTTTTCTTTTAAATTAAACATTTTGTTTTGAGATCACTGTAGATTCACATGTAGTTACTAGAAATAACACAGAGAGATCTCATGCACTCTTTATCTCGTTTCCCTTGATAGTAACATTTTGCAAGACTAAAGTATAATAGCACAACCAAGATATTGATATTGAAACAGTAAAAATCAGAATATTTCCATCACCAAAGAGATTCCTTATGTTGCCTTTTATACCTATACCCACTTTTCTCTTACACCCTTCCCCCAGTCTTAATCTCTGTCCACCACTAACCTTTTCTCCACTTCGATAATTTTGTTGCTTCAAGGGTGTTATACATTGGAATCGTATGGTATGTAACCTTCTGAAATTGGATTTTTTTACTCATCATAATTCTCTGGAGATTCATCTAAATTGTTGCATATTTTAATGCTCAATCATTTGTTCCTTTTTATTGTTGAGTAATATTCCAACAGTATGAATGTATCATGGTTTGTTTAACCTGTGGGTTGTTTGACACATTGAAAGACCTCTGGGTTGTTTGTAGTTTTTCACTATTATGAAGAAAGCAGCTGTAACATGTGTGTAGAGGCTGTTGTAAGAACATCAGTTTTCATTTCTCTGGAATAAACACCCAGGAGTGCAATTGCATATTGGGTAGTTGCATATTAACTTTTAAAAAAATACTGCTAATATGTTTCCCAGAGTGGCTATAACATTTTGCATTTTCACGAGCAATGACCAAATGCTATGTTTTCTCTACGTCCTCAACAGCAGAGAGTCTGCTTGAGATTCTCTCCCTCTCCATTTACCCCCCCTCCTCTACCCCCACTCACACATGCTCTCTCTCCCTCTCTCTCTAAAAAAAAAAAAAAAGAAAGAAACCCTTGTCAGGTAGTTCTAACCTTTTTGTCATCTCACTGCTGGCATCTACTGATGGTATTTTTTTGTCATTCAGTTGAGATCTTCCAGGTCCTTGGCTTCATTAATTATTTTCTACTGAAATCTAGACATTTGGGGTATTATGTTATAAGATCTAGATAATTTTTAAGTTGTTTATTTTAGCTGGCTTCTTCTAACACTGATCTAGCAGAGGAAGGAGGGAAATCACCTCATTACTGTCAGATGGTGGTAAGAGCCCCAGATCCCACTCAGTCTCCATTGACCTCCTCAGGGGGGGTGATTCCTATGACTCTTGGCTGGGCTGGGACTCCCACCCTCCCACGTGGCCTCTTCCAACACCACTCCTGCAGGGAGGGGAATGGCTACCTCATTACTGGAAGGTGGGAATGGAAGTGCAGCCTCCCCACACTATCTCAACTGACATCATGGTGTGGGGGATTTGTTACTTCCTGGAGAGGATGAAAGTCCTAGCTCCATAGTTGGTCTTCTCTGACACTACCCTGGAGGAGGGTCTTCTTACAGCCTCATGAAAGTAGAAGTCTAGGCTTCTCACCTTTGCTGCCATGGGTAAGGATGGGGCACAGTCTGTCTGTGGCTTCTGGCTGCAATAGAGCACTTATTGTCTGAAGTTTTTTATCTTGGTAGATTGCATCTCTCCTGGTCTTTTAGCTAGAGAAAGCAGGTTTTCCTTGGGGCTATTTTGTCTGTGTCCATTGGTATTTCTAGGTTTCCAGTTTTTTTTCAGCTCCAAATATAGGATGTTTGAGGTAAAAAGAAAACCCAGGGAACCCACCACTGTGTCATTCCTTGGATAGTGAGATCTCTAGCCAGTCTGTCTCAGAATCTTCTTATCTTTGGATTTATATATAATGTCTAGGGCTTCTAGGTGTACTTAGCAGAAGGAATACAGAAAAGTACATCAATTCCATCTTCTTTTTTAAAATTGATTTTTGTTCTTCCAAAAAATAGAAGAGGAGAGAACATATCCCAACTCATCTTATGAGTATTATTCATTCATTATGATACATTATTTAGAATGAATATTACTCATTCTAGCATTACCCTGATACCAAAACCAGACAAAGACATCACAAGAAAGCTAGAGACCAATATCCCTTATGAATATACATGCAAAGATCCTCAACAAAATATAGCAAATCAAACCCAACAATATATAAAAGTGATTATATACCATGACCAAGTGGAATTTAACTAGTGATATGAGGTTGTCTCAACTTCAGAAACCAATCACTGTAATACACAATATTAACAGAAAAAAAGGATAAAAGCCATATGCTCATCTTAATAGACACAGAAAAAGAATTTGACAAAGTCCAACACCCTTTTATGATAAAAATACTCAAAATACTAAGAATAGAAGAGAACTTTCTCGCCTGATAAAAGGTATCTATGGAAAACCCATAGCTAACATCATACTTAATGGTGAAAGGCCTAAATCTTTCCCTCTAACATCAGGAACAAGACAAGGATATACATTATTGCTACTTCTATTCAACATTTTAATGGAGGTGCTAGCCAGCACATTTTGGCAATAAAATGGTGGGGGAAGGCCTCCAGATTGGAAAGGAGAAAGTAAAACTCTCTGTTTGCAGAAGACGTGATCATGTATATAGAAAATCATAAGGAAATCACTAAAAGCTATTACAGCACATAAACATGTTCAGCAAGGTTGCAGGATACAAGATCAATACACAAAGATCAGTTGTGTTTCTATACACAAGAAATGAACAATCCAAAAATTAAATTAAAAAACAATTCCATAAAACAGAGCTACCATATGATCCAGCAATTGCACTACTGGGTATTTACCCCAAAGATACAAAAGTAGGGATCCGAAAGGGTATGTGGACCCCGATGTTTATAGCAGCAATGTCCACAATAGCCAAACTGTGGAAAGAGCCAAGATGTCCATCGACAGATGAATGGATAAAGAAGAAGTGGTATATATATACAATGGAATATTATGCAGCCATCAAAAGGAATGAGATCTTGCCATTTGCAACCATGTGGATGGAACTGGAGGGTATTATGTTGAGCGAAATAAGTCAAACAGAGAAAGACATGTAGCATATGATCTCACTGATATGAGGAATTCTTAATCACAGGAAACAAACTGAGGGTTGCTGTACTGGGGGGTGAGGTGGGAGGGATGGGATGACTGGGTGATAGACACTGGGGAAGGTATGTGCTCTGGTAAGCGCTGTGAATTGTGCAAGACTGTTGAATCTCAGATCTGTACCTCTGAAACAAATAATGCAATATATGTTAAGAAAAAAAAAAAGAAGAAGAAGAAGGTAGCAGGAGGGGAAGAATGAAGTGGGGGAAATCGGAGGGGTAGACAAACCATGAGAGACGATGGACTCTGAAAAACAAACTGAGGGTTCTAGAGGGGAGGGTGGTGGGAGGATGGGTTAGCCTGGTGGTGGATATTGAAGAGGGCACATTCTGCATGGAGCACAGGGTGTTATGCATAAACAATGAATCATGGAACACTACATCTAAAACTAATGATGTAATGTATGGGGATTAACATAAGAATAAAAAAAAACAAAAACAAAAAACAATTCCACATGTAACAGTATCAAAATAATAAAATACATAGGAATAAATTTAATGAAAGTAAAATATGGAAAAAGAAACTGTAAGGCATCATTGAAAGAAATTGTAAGAGACCTCAATGAATGGAAAGACATCTCATGTTTATGGCTTTTGTTTATAAATATTGTTAATATTGTAATATTTCCCAAATTGACATGTAGATTCAACATATGTTCTATCCTAGCTGTGACTTTTGCAGAACTGACAAGCTGATCCTAAAGGTCATGTGAAAATGCAAGGAATTCAGACAGCCAAAAGAAATCTTGGGAAAGAAGAAAGTTGGAGAACTCATACTTCCTGATACCCTAATTTCCTGCAAAGCTACAGTGATCAAGACTGTGCGCCACTGGTGTAAGGGTAGACATGAGCTCAACTGAATAGAACCGAGAGTTCAGAAATAAACCCATATATCTATGGTTAATTGATCTTCAACAAAAGTACCAAGATAAATGGGAAAGCAATAGTTTTTCAATAAATGTACTGGGACAATTAAATCTTTAAATATAAAACGATGATTTGGAGCTTCCTCATACTATATTCAAAAACTAACTCAATATGGACAAAAATCTACATGTAAGAGCTAAAACTAATAAATCCTAGAAGAAAAGATATGTATAAATCTTTGACACCTTGGATCAAACAATTGCTTTTTAGGTATGATACCATAGGCACAAGAAACGAAAGAAAAAATAGATAAATTGGACTTCATCAAAATTTTAAACTTTTATACTTCAAAGGACATCATCAAGAAAGTGAAGACAATGTGTAATCACAGAATGGGAAAAATATTTGAAAATCAAATCTGATAAGGATTTAGTATCAAGAGTATATAAAGAACAACTCAACAATAAAATGACAAGTAACCCAATTTTAAGATGGACAAAGGATTTGAAAAGATATTTCTCCAAGTAATATATATGAATAATCAATAAACACATAAAAAAGATGTTCAACATCATTAGCTATTAGGGAAATGCAAATCAGAACCACAGTGAGGTACATCTCACATCCAAAGACAATAATGAGTGTTGACAAGGATATGAAGAAATCGTAACACTTATACATTGTTGGTGGGAATTTTGAAGGGGTTCAGCCACTATGGAAACTGTTTGGCAGTTTTTCATAAAGCTGAAAATAACTACTAGCAATTCCATTCCTAGTTATATACCCAAGAGAACCAACAACATGTACATATAAAAATTTGTATGTAAATGTTCATAGTATCATTTTTAATAGTCAAAAAGTGGGGACAACTCCCACAGATGTCAATTGATTGATAATAGGTTAACAAAAAGTGGTATATCCATACAATGGAATATTATTCAGCCATAGAATAGGATGAAGTACTTATATATGCTGTAACCTGGATGAACTTTGAAAACATAGGGCTAAGTGAAAGAAGCCAGACACAAGAGGCCACATATTGTATGATTCCATTCACATGAAATGTTCAGAATAGGAAATCCATAGAGAAAGAAAGTAAGTTCTGTGGAACTGTGGGAAGAAGGAATAGGGAGTGGCTGGTAATGGATATGGGTTTCTTTTGAGAATGATGAAAATATTCTGGAAGAAGATAATGGGAAAAGGTAACCACTGGGATTGTACACTTTGAAAGGGTGACTTAATTCATGGTATGTGAATTATAGCTCAAAAAATTACATGAGAAAAAATTAGTATCTTTGTCTTCCACCTATTAGGTATTGGCATATTTTTATGTCCCTTGATTTCCATCCATCTCCTTGGTTTTTAGAGATTGTCTAGACTTTTTTTTTTTTTAAGATTTATTTATTTGAAAGAGTGGGAAGGAGAGAGAGAGAGAGTACATGAGAGGGGGGAGGGTCAGAGGGAGAAGCAGACCCCCCGCTGAGCAGGGAGCCCGATGCGGGACTCAATCCCGGGACTCCAGGATCATGACCTGAGCCGAAGGCAGTCGCTTAACCAACTGAGCCACCCAGGTGCCCTGATTGTCTAGACTTTTAATGTGGGAATTTTTTGGACACATTTTATCTTTTCATTTTCCCAAATCTTAGTTTTTCCCCATATGCACATTTCCCTAAGGGTAATGCCTACTGGGGAAGGACTCAAGGCTGAGCCTGATTTGTGAGTTTGTGTCATCTCTGGCTAATTTAAGGAGAAGAATCTCTAGAAGTGAGAGCCACAGGCACCAAAAGATAGCACAGCCATCACCACCTTACTCTCACCCCATCATGCAGCTCTTAAAGTCAATGCGTTTTGGAAAAAGTTGTCTCCCTAGGTTGAATCCTTGAACTGTGGGGCTTTTAGGTGGTGTGAGTAAAAGAGTGGAATGCTCAAGGCCAGTTGTCATTAACTCACCACTCCAGAGGGCTTTTAAAGGAGTGAAGAAACTATTATATTTATCTTGATATTTATGTGATTCTGAATTCCCCAAATCTTGTGACACCAATTCAGAGACATTTTCACCAATTATGCAGATCTAGGGCTCTTGAATGCAGCCTAGTCTTCCAAGTGTGATAGCTTCAGCACCCCAGTATCTTTCATTATTAACCAATGAGCCTCGGAGGAACTTGTTTCTTTTCCCTGATGATAACTGGAACACATGGATATGTTATGAAATAGAATGCAAAAATTATGGAATTTGAAGATAAAACACCCAATTTGCAATAAGCCATTTTAGTCTAAACTGATATCAGACCTACTGAGGTCCTTTCACTTCTGCCTAAAGGAATATTTTTGGTAGGGATGTTTGAGAAACAGGATTCTAAGTCAATAATCTGCCATCCCTTACTCGACCCCATGGTTGAGGCTGAGTGTTACCATGTTGAAGCGAGATTGTAAGCTCCTGCATACTAACTCCTGAAAACCACATTGTAGTTTTGGAAACTCACTTTATTTTTGTTTAATTTAGCTTGATATCAGCAAGTACTTTTTACAGCTCATGTTTAAAAATTATCAAGTTTCTTCACTTGTGGGGACCATTGTGTCATAGTTGCTGATGAAAGCTCTGGCACGGAGGGACCCCCCAAAGAGTTCATTTTCATTTCCAAATGTAGGCAAATGGCATAATGCAGCTTATAGTGTGATTTTTGAAGAGTTCCAACCCCTCCAGCAGTGTTTAGAAATATTAGTCCAAATATTTGGCTATCACACTGAAAGGTGGTGTTGTGGGAGGCAAAGAGCATAGAAATGGAAGTGAAGTTTTGATGTATTTTTCAAAGAGGGGGTTAAAGGGAAGAGGTTTGGTGGCAGGCATCTCTGGAAAACATGCTGACTAAAATAAAAACTCATTCTCCAGCTTTCTCATCTGCTACACACTGGATTTCTTCTGAAAAATACCATGTTTAATGAAACATACATCCTGAATGTAAAATACATTGAGGAGGGAATAGCAGTTACCAACTTCTGCCCAGTTAAACGTTTACTCTAATAAATGAATTGCCTCTGCAGATGTTCAGTTATAATTTCTCATGGTGCCTAGTCCTAATTTCCATCTTTAAAGTGCGTTTTAAAAATCCTGGAATGAACATTGGGTTTTTAAATTCAGAAGATTCGTGATAATCTTATCAGCAATCTGCATAGTAATTTTTCTCTAGTAGGTGACTTCTCTGTGAATCCTGGGAAATCTTGGGAATTCATTGCCCCTAAACTTTCTGCTCAAAAATTTCTTACCTAGATAGAAAAGTCTGTGTCAGGCATGCTGTTGTGAATCTGGTCTGCTGAAGGAAATGGCAACCTTGATAGTGATGAGGTAGGATGTATCAGTCAGTTTTTGCCACAGTAGTACTGCATAACAAACCACCCCAAAACACAATGTATCTCTTTCTAGCTTATGTGAGTCAACTTGTCTGGGCTCAGCTGGGTCTGACTTCGGGCCATGGGTTCAGTTTAGATCTGCTCCAAGAATTTCATTTGTCCAGGATGAGTGGACTAATCCCCAAGGCATGTTCTTCTCATGGTGATGGCAGAGGGCAAGAGGATGTGACTAGTTGTGAAGGTGCATCAGATAATACCTCATTGGCCAAAGCAGACATGCTGCCCAACCCAAAGTCAAGGGCAGGCAAATATATTCTGCCTTTAATAGGAGGGATTGTGAAAACACAGGGCAACAGGTATGGATATAGGAAAGGGTGAAGAAATAGAGCCAGTATTACAATCTGCCAGCAATTCAATGCAGCTTTTCTTGGAGTGTGTCAAATTATAATAAAATAAATTCTAAATTGTCTTACCATGAAGTTATAGCATGTGTGCACCCTTTTCTTTTTCGATATACCTAGAGAGAAAGCCTATTTGCTACAGGGTGGTGATGATTTTCAACCATTTGCTCATTTTAAGTTTTTAAAGCTTCAGAACCCCCTTTTAAAGCAATTTTATGTAGAACTTCAATTTATGAAATGGATAGTAGTGGAGCAACTTCAGTGTGAGGGTAGAGAGAAAGGAGAGTCAAGGGTAGGATTTCTAGGTAAAATACAGGATGCCAGCTAAATTTGGATTTCAGATAAACAATGAATAGTTTTTTTAGTTTAAGTATGTCCCTTTGGTGTCCTTCCTTCCTTCCTTCCTTCCTTCCTTCCTTCCTTCCTTCCTTCCTCCCTTCCTCCTTTCCTCCCTTTCTCCCTTCCTTCCTTCCTTCCTTCCTTCCTTCCTTCCTCTCTTCTTTTTTTTTTTTTTTTAAAGATTTTGGGTTTTTTTTATTTATATGAGAAAGAGAGAGAGAGAGAGGATGGTGGAGGAGCAGAGGGGGAGAGAATCCCAAGCAGACTCTGGAGAAAGAATCTGAAGCAGACTGCACTGAGCATGGAGCCCAACATGGGGCTTGAACTCATGACCCTGAGTTCCTGACCTGAGCCAAAATCAAGAGTCAGATGTTTAACCAACTGAGCCACCCAGGTGCCCCATCTCTCTCCTTCCTTCCTTCCTTCCTTCCTGCCTTCCTGCCTTCCTGCTTTCCTGCCTTCCTGCCTTCCTGCCTTCCTTCCTTCCTTCCTTCCTCCTTTCTTCCCTTCCTCCCTCACTCCTTTCTTTCTTCTAAATCTGGCAACTCTAGTTGAGTGTGACACATAACTGTGCCCATTCCACCTACCCCTTTACTACCTGCTATCTAAAATGTGCCTTGATGCCCCTGGCCTGCTTGGACAGAGCCATGCTTCTCTCCTTTTCCAGACTGTAGGAGCAACAGGTTTCTAGGCCCTCACCTATCTTCCTAGGGCTCTTCCACGGAAAACACAGCTCAGAAATGCCTCTGTACCCTAGTGCCTCTGTCCCCTGGGCTCCTTAGGGGAAAGCTTTTGGGAGAGAAAACTGATACTTGGCTGAGGACTGAGCCTACAAGAGCAACCCAGAGACAGACTGAAACTCTCCAGCAGCCACCAATGCTAAATTGTGGAGTGAGTGCTGAAAAAAAGAAGCTGCATGAATCATTTGGAAAGAGTTCCCGTGCTTAAAAAAATGAAAGGAAGGAATGATTGAAAGTCCTGCGCCATTATAGTTTCTGATCAGGGTAGTGATTGATTCCCCATCGAGCACCTAAAAAACTGATTTTTGCTGGAGGCAGACCTGGAATGGGCAGGACTATGAGTGCTCCACAGCCCCCTCCCTACCCTCCCCCACTGGAGCTGCTCCCCCACCCCACACTGTACCTCTCATTACGGAGAGTCCGATTAGCCTGATTGAGAAGATCACAGGGTTCGGTGAGGCATCTTCCTTCTTCTTGCTTTTTGGAAATTCAGCTTCTCTGGCCCTCTGACTATACTATTTTTTTGCAGAACAGTGAGCACCTTATGTTTACACAAAGCTAATGGGCCCTATTAGAACTGATGTGATTGATTTTCTTCCCTCAGTGCAGGGATTTAAATTGTGGGGAGTCAGGGGAGACCTGGGGTCACAGGGAAATGGAAGTTGCTTTAGATCTGTGTCTCTGTGGATCAGCAGCAGATGGGCACATAAGAGCCTGAAGATCGTTGCATTAAATATTGCTCCCTTAAGAGCACACCAGTCTTCCTGATTGTTTTAATGAGTGGGAAATATTTCATCTACTTTCATGCAGACATCAACAGGGAGCTCAAGAGTTCTGGGGAAAAAAAAAAAAAAGCTACCTAGAAGCGGTTAAATGCTTTTGCTTTTGTTGGCTTAATATCCCATTTGCAAAAGAAGTCCAGAAGGTAGAGGTCTCTGGAAAACTGAGATCAAGGCCTGGCTGCAGTCAGTTCTGGTGGGGGAGGAGAGGGGTGGAGGGAAGCCTTGGACTCCCTCCCGGACTTTCCCATCCATCCCCAGGGATGGGCTAAAGCCATGGGCACCAGTGTGTTCTTTGGCCTCCTCTCTGTCCATCCAGAAGATAAATAATGCATTGGTCTCATTTATTTGCTTGAAACAGTAACTGGACAAAGTAAAAATCCTTTTCCTGTCTCGGAAAAGGACAAAAACTGTATGTACTTCTCTTGCAACTTATATGATGTATTTCATGCTGCTAATTATCATAAGAACTGCATGACTGTAGGAGAAATCAGTGCTATTGGCAAGGTGAGAAATCTCATAAATGTGTATAAAAGCCACATGGAAGGAATGAGAGAAATCAGTGGACTTTTCAATGTATTCCCTGTAATAGCAATGCTCCGTCATATCAGGGATGCTTTTGTGTAACTTTTTAATGCAGATAGACTTGCCTTCATATTTGATCATTCATTCCAGATGCCAATACGAATAGGTAAGTTTTTGTCAAAATGGGGACAACAATCTATGTTGCTTACTTTCTGAACATGTAATGTTTGTTTAATATGTTTCATATAAATTTATTTAATATAAATTTAATTATTTAATAGACATTGTATTTAATATAAGGTTGCCCATAAGTACTTTTCCACCTTTTTCTAGAGTTTGCTTTGCCCAAAGGCCTCCAGGTAGAAGAGGGACAGACCCAGCTCTAGCTGAGTATAAAATCTAACCTTTAGATTTAGACTCCCCCGCATAGTCACCAAGGTAAGGGTGGCCTTAATCTCCATTTACACAGCCAGTTTGCTGAAGACTGTACATATGGCAAAGGGCCTTTCACAGGTACTTTTTCTTCTTAAAATTTTCAGTGCATGGCAGACTGAGGTGTGCATTGTGACCACACATGTGCCCTTATTCACATGCATATTTTTCAAGCAGTACTTTCCTTATTCTCTTTTGACCCCAAAGAAAAGAAATAGTCTCCCCCAAATGAATAGTTTTGTGGAATTTCACAAAATCTGAAATGTTGAGCTATCCCCTGGGAGAAGCCCCATGCTAGATGTGTGATGGGGAGGCCCTCTCGAGGGTCATAAGCTTTCCCTGCTGACCTGTGGCAGGCCAGCCTCTGAGCGAGCTTTGAGGAGACCCTGCTAATTACAGGCACCTAACGTAATTAAAAGCAGCACTCTGTTCCTTTTGGCTCCTTGTGGGATACTACTCATCTGTGACATATCATCCTAACAATTATTGTTTCTGGTGTTTAATCTCTGAAAGTCCATTTGATCAAGGTTGCCCTGAATTGTCATGATAACTTGATTTCACCTGTATGAATTGTTGGGGAGGGGAAGGAGTAGTAATCCTACTAGACATGGCCTGGGTTACAACTGAGTATATATTTTTTCCCTCAGGGAAAAGTTTTCAAGTTAAAAGACAAAGGTTATGTGTGTGTTTGTGATTGTGTGTATTTGTGATGTGTGTGAGGGAGTCAGAGACAGAGAATGAACAAGCCGTGAGGAGGCCCACTCTCTGGGCTGGGTTTAAACAAAAGACCACCGGGAATGACTAGAAGCACTTTGGGGTGAAGCAGAGGCTGGCTACTCTCCAAGAATGGCTCTGTCCTCACAGATCTCTCTCAGAATATACAAGGAGTGAGATACAAAGAAAGACTTCATATACGACTGAGTGAGGCTATCAAAAGCCACACCATCCAATAGAACTTTCCGTGGCGATAGAAATGTCCACCATGGTAACCACCAGCCATGCATCTGGCTGTGCAGCTCTTGAAATGTGGCTGGTATGTGCATATGGCTGTGGAACTGATTTTTTAAAAATTAATTTACATTAAAATTTAAATCTAAATGGCTACAGGATCCAGTGACTACCATACCGAACACCACAAATCCAAAGGGACAAATGTAGATACAACTCCTGCTCTTTGATCCCTCCTTGCTGTCACTTAGCCGGGTGACCTGGGCATGGTCCGTCTCCGTCCACCCTGAGCTCTCTCAAAGGGACTCTGACAGGACTCCTGGTCTGCAATTCCTTCTGCTCCAGGAGCCCGACTGAGAGCAGAAGCCTGAAGAATAGAAAAGAGAAGCTTGACACTTCACCATCATGTGTAGTTCCACTTTTTTCTCTCCCCTGCTTCTAGAAACCTACCACAGACTGAATGATGGGGCCTCCAAATTGTTGGCGGCCAGGGAACATGTTTTCTTTTCTACACAGCACCCAAAGAGAGGTTCCTAAAACAGATGCAATCCATTTAAAACTCTGTGTAGGTTCTCTCAGGGTTCTTGGGGTAAAGCTTCTCCCTCTGGGCAGCTCTGTGTCCTCACACCCAACCGTGTGCCTTGCACACAAGGCCAGCCCTTGGGGCTCTTGCCTCAGCTGCACAATGGAGGCCAGAGGAGAGTGGGCAGGCTGTCAGCAGGGCTCAGAACTAGGAGTTTTGCCCATGAGCCCAGCCCAGGTAAGCACGATTCCAGGACCAAGTGTGTAGATGGCGGTGGTGGTGTTCATGATGGGGGCTGGTGGAAACAGAAGGGCTGAGCAGTGCTCAGAGCAAGCCCTGAGGGTGAAGTCAAAGTTGGTCAAGCCAGGTTTGGGGCCCAGAGGCTCAACTGTGGCAGAGGCCTTGAAGAAGGTAAAACTGGTGGTTTGGGTTTCAGGACTCAGGCTCTGCCTTGTTTTTTTTTTTTTTTTTAAGATTTTATTTATTTATTTGAAAGAGCACAGCAAGAGACAACACATGAGTGGGGTTGGTGGGGAGGGGAACAGAGACAGGGAGAAGGAGGCTCCCTGCTTAGCAGGGCTGAGCCGCGGGGCTTGCTCTCAGGACCCCGAGATCATGACCTGAGCCGAAGGCTCAGTTAACCAACTGAGCCACCCAGGCATCCCCTGCCTCATTGCTTCTGACTGTACCTCATCTCAGAGATCACAGGGTCCTCCCACTCCCTCTGCTCCCATCCTTTTCCTCCCATCTGAAGGCTCCCGGTCCATGTACCTGTCTTGCCAAGCCAAGTCTGACTTAGGCCCAGTGGGGGGAAGGAGTCCTGAGTTATTTCCCAAATCACATTCTTTGTCACTCAGACACAGGACCCATTTCCCAAAGCCCAGTGGGGGTCAGTCTCTCCAAGCCCTGCTTCTTGCCCTCCTGTTCGGCCCTGTACCCATCCCGCCCACTGTCTTGCCAGAGGCTTTTCACTAGAATCTCAAAATATGTCAGTGAGGAGGCAAGCGGGGAGAGCGTTCAGCCTTGGAGCCTTGAATCAGTTTCCCCAGGTGGCCGAGTGCAGTCACATGGATGCACGTGCAGCGGTTGATCCCGGGAGACGGGCCTTCTGCAGCAAACATGCACATACTTGTAACTTTTTCTTTGCGGTGAGTCATTTATTTAGGAAGGAATCCCAAGGGTTTTCCCTTAGGAAAATTTCCAGTTGAGTGATGGTCAAGAATCCTGATAGGTGGGCTCTTCTGGAATGGTGGCTAAAGGGCTCTGCCTGTAGAGCCTGAAGATGAGCACCAGTTTCTCGACGAGAAAGCAAGTAGAAATCAAGACCAGGCTTAAGTTCCTGAGTCTTTTCAAGACCTCACAGTGCCTTTGTAGCCCCAACTCATATGGGATCTATGCTGTGTATGATCCCAAATGACAGGTCATCCTCATGTCATGAGCCCTGACACCTGGAATATGGTTGCTGCTCTTTGGGATATGGATGTTGGCTGCCTTAGGAGCCCACAAGGGACGACATGGGATCTGCTGTTTCCCAGGGACCTGCCATGTGCTAGGAGTTGTACTTGGCAAGCAATGGAACCTGACTCCCTCTGTTCTCTTCTTCTTTCTCTAGCTGTCTACTTGCCAGTCCCGTTCTGTCCCCTCGACTGGAAGGGACAACAGTATCCTTTCGATAGGTGCAAAGCTGTCATCTAGAGCACAAATGCCCAGTCTTGGAAGAGCAGACGTTAAAGTTTTTCTTCTAATGGCTGGCAGTGAACCTCGAACCATTTAAAAATGTAGAACACTTTTTTTCCCAAATGAAATCTTACCTGGAATAGGAAACCAATGAAAAACAAGTAAGAATTTTAACCAAGCAGAGATGCTCTTCTGGTTGAAGGGATTCATGAGTGGAGCCCAGATCCCAGCCCCCACAGCTTCCAGGCACAGCCCCTTGGCTCTTGAGAGCTTCTGGGATTTTCAGTGGAGCACAAAGCCATCAACAGCACTCACCTCTACACCAAGGGAATGCTCTGTGTACGCATGTTGCTAACCTTTTACATACAGCATTCCTTTGCTATTCATAACACCATGGGGTTTATTATTATTATTAGTCACAGCATTAGTGTTACTGTTATCATTCCCATTCTGCAGAAGAGAAACTGAGGCTTAAAATGTTTAAACATCTTCCTCAAGTGGTAGAGCCTAGATTTAATTAACTCTGAAGAGTCTGGCTCTGAGGCCAACATTCTTAACCATTATTCATTGATTCATACACTCAGCAAATCTTTACTGAGCACCCTCTATAGGTCAGGCCTCCTCTCTGTAAGCAAAACAAAAACCTCTGCCCTTGCGGAGTCGACAGTTTAGTTGGGGGGAGTGGGTGGATGGGATATGGACAGGAGATAAGTAAGCAAGAAATAGTATGTGAGTGATAAGTGCTCTGAAGAGCAGGAAAATGGAAAAGGATAATAGAGAGCATGGGGTTAAACATATAAATAGGGTCGGCAGAGTTCCCCATTAAAGTGAGAACTATAGGGGTGCCTGGGTGGCACAGTGGGTTAAGCATCAGACTCTTGGTTTCCACTTGGGTCATGATCTCAGGGTAGTGGGATCAGGCCCCGTGTTGGGCTCCATGCTCAGCACAGAGTCTGCTTGAGATTCTCTCCCTGTGCCCCTTCCCTCCACATGCTCTCTCTTTCTTTAAAATAAATAAATAAATAAATCTTAAAAAAAAAAGTAAAGTGAGAACTACAGTATTTTAGCTAAGTTTGAAAAAAAAGCCAACCTTGGGTAGAATTAAGAAACCTACTGTTAAAGAAGTCATCAAATTATATTTATGAGATGAGGTAAATTGTAAAATGAACAATACCTTGAAATCAAGATCTTTTAGTGGGTAAAATATACAGGTGGTCGTGAGGTAACCATTAATATGACTTCAGATGCAGTTAAACATGGATTCCCGGTGTCGGCATCTTTGTCCAGAGTGTAAGAATTCTTTAGAGGAAAAGTTGCTCGTGCACGCGTGTTCAGGGTGTTTTGTGGAAGCTGTGGGGGTGCGGCATCTCCTTTGCTGGTGGCAGTCATTCAGGGTTTGCTCATTTTGACAGCGGCTGCTGAATTTGATTAGGAAGGATTTCCTTGCTGGTTTTAGCAGAATATTGACACATTCTATTTCTTCACAGTTTGCGAGGCAGCTGTTTCATTGCAAATCCAGGCAAGCTCTGATAAATTTAGCACTGATTAAAACCTGAATTCTTGAGTGGTAAGATGGGTCAAGGTATGATCGCTTCATGCAACTATTTTCTTTCCTACTTAGTGGGAAAAGGACTTCCTGGGGAAGCCTGATGCAAAACATGCAATCGGATCTCAAACTTTTTTTCTTTTCAAAGATTTTATTTATTTATTTATTTATTTAGAGCGTGAGTGGGGGAAGGAGAAGAGGGAGAGAGAGAGTCTCAAGCAGACTCCACGCTGAGTTGACCGTGATGGGTGGTGATTGTAGGGTAATCATGGGGTGGGCCAGCATGTTCTTCAGATTGTCAATTTCAGGGGCCTGACACGTGCTGCCATATCTCTACCATCTGGGCAATTCTGTGAACTAGAACATTTTCTCTTGAAAATCCTTGTCAGATGCAAACGTATCACCTGGAAAAGAGTTAAGGTGTTAACCATTACCTGCGTTAGCAGAGCTTAGCTTTGCAAGAGAGTGGGAGAGTCACTGGTTTGTTCCTGGGTGAATCCTTTGTTTGATATCTGTTGAGGGCCTGTATGTGTCAGGTGCTGTTTGAATAAAACAGGCATGTATTCTCTGCTCTCAAGAACATCCATTCTGGTGAGAGGTGAGAGAGACACACTAAGGTGTGTTTTAGGAATATTTATTTGATGTGTCAGATAGTGAGAAAGAAGTCAGGACAGATGGATGGCTTGAGCCATGCCTCCTTTGCACGGGCCTAGCAGGAAAGAGCTTTTTAATAAGGGAGCATTTGAACAAAGGCTGAAAGGCAGTGAGACCAGCAGCAGCCTGGGCAGAACGATGGGGAGAGCCAGGGCCCCGGGCTGGGAGGGGCTCTAGGTCCGATGCAGGAATGTGGCAATGAGTCCAGCATGGCTGGTTTGGAGAGGTCTAGGAAAGAGTCACTACAGACACAGGACAGGTAAATACAGGGGATCATGAAGGAAAAGGAATCAGCAGATCTGCAACGGAGGATGGACCCTGAGGCCACTGGCCTGTGGACAATAGATAAAAGGGTGAAGAAGAGCTTGTTTTCCAAGGAAAAGCAGAAATGATGGGAAGAAATCAAAATGTCCGAAGACAAGTCTCTCCTCTCTCATATTTCTTAGTCCAGGCCTGGTCCCTGGCTCCACATCATTATCTCCCATAACGTTACACACTCATCTCGTCTGTGGGCTGAGTCACAGCTGGCTCCAAGTCAGTCTGCTCTTGCCGCTGTTTTTCTCTGCCTCCCTGTCCAGGACCAGCTCCTTGGAAAGCCAACCAAACAAGACTGAGAGTCAAAAGACATGTTTTTTTTTTTTGTCCTGGCCCTGCCATTAGTAACCATGCAACTTTGGGCATTTCTTCATTTGATAGGTGAGAGATCCCAGGGCCAGGGATCTGCCTGGAATGTGTAAGCGCTTGGTCTGGGCACAATTTCACCTTTATTCATAGATTTAGTTTTGTCCTAATTTTCATCACACATTCATGCTTGTAAACTCTTCTCTCTAACACTCTATGGGCCCTAGTCAAGTAAACAGCCAGTAGAGGCTTCATTAGAAATATAAGGGGGGCACCTGGGTGGCTCAGTCAGTTAAGCGTCTGACTCCTGATTTCAGCTCAGGTCATGATCTCAGAGTCCTGGGATTGAACCCCACATTGGGCTCCATGCTTGGCGTGGAGTCTGCTTGAGATTCTCTCTCTCCCTCTCTCCCTGCCCTTCCCACTGCTCATTGGCTCTCTCTCTTTAAAAATAAATAAATCTTAAAAAAAAAAAAAGAAATATAAGGAATCCTAGTTTGTGGATGGGCACATGTCCTCAAATTCAGTGCTTTTCCTATTTTAGCTCCCTACAAATCACCTGGGAGCTCATTAAAATGCAGATTTCTAGAGAATCTCCACAGATTTGGATTCAGTAAGTTCCAGGTGATTTTAATTTTAATTTTAATTTTAATTTTAATTTTAATACGATGCCCAGAGGATTCTGAGTCAGGTAGCAATGGGCCATTCTTTGAGAAACAATGGCATGCATGTTAATAATGATTATATCATTGGGGGTGATATAGGCAGTGGTGTTGGTGGTGTTGGCGGTGTTGGCGGTGGTGGTGGTGATGGTGGTGGTGTTGGCAGTGGTGGTGGTGATGGTGGCGGTGGTGATGGTGATGGCGGTGGTGGTGGTGGTGTTGGTGGTGGCGGTGTTGGCGGTGGTGTTGGTGGCGATGGTGGTGTTGGTGGTGGTGGTGGTGGTGATGGTGTTGGTGGTGTTGGTGGTGGTGGTGTTGGCGGTGGTGGTGGTGGTGATGGCAGTGGTGGTGATGGTGACAGTGGTGTTGGTGGTGTTGGCAGTGTTGGCGATGGTGGCGGTGATGGTGGCGGTGTTGGCGGTGGTGGTGGTGGTGATGGTGTTGGTGGTGGTGGTGGTGATGGTGATGGTGGTGGTGGTGTTGGTAGTGTTGGCGGTGGTGGTGGTGGTGATGGTGTTGGTGGTGTTGGTGGTGATGGTGGCGGTGGTGGTGGTTATGGCAGTGGTGGTGATGGTGACAGTGGTGGTGGTGGTGTTGGCAATGTTGGTGGTGGTGGTGGTGATGGCGGTGGTGGTGATGGTGGTGGTGGTGGTGGTGGTGTTGGCGATGGTGGTGGTGGTGATGGTGGTGAAGGTGCTGTCTGGAGATCAGTGGAAACGGAAGTGGTAAAGACAGATGGTAGTAGTGGTGATGGTGGTGGAGAAAGAGGTGTTGGTTGCAGATAGTAGAAGTAGTAATGGCAGCCATGGTGCTGGTGGTGCTGGCAGTAGAGGTGACAGTATTGGGTGGGAATAGTGGATGTGGTCCTGGTGGTGTTGGGATGGTGCTGGTGAAGGTGGTGATGGAGGTCATGGCGGCACAAGTGATAATGCTCACTCTCAGGTTCAGTGCTCCTGGTGCTGTTGCTTAGTTTCTTGAGCACTCATCATGCCTGATGGTATAGAGTCTACTACATTCACTGGAGTTGACCTTTGTTTCTCAGGTGCAGGGGCCTCTGATGGCTATCCTTCACCCTGAAATGTATCTTATTAGATCTGATCTATAAACTGAACTCCAGGGTTTTTTTCTTCCAAATGACTACCAACATCATTTCTTCTATCCAGCCAAGTAGCTCATGTTTATTGAATGCTTCTCATGTGCCAAGCATTCTGTTGGATCTTCTCATTTCGTTCCTACCTCAGCCCTGTGAAATAGATGCCATTATGATGCCCAATTTAAAGATGAGACACCTGAGGTTTAGAAGGTTTAGGAACAGCTGGGAAGTGGTAGAGTCAGCCCTAGACCCAGAGAGCCTTTGGTAGATTCTGGAATTATAGAGCGTTTGGTAGAGCACAGTGAGCTACTCTGTCAGTTTCTCTGCCAGGCATGTGGTGGGAACATAAATATCTGAATGAATAAATAAAGCAACATGACAGTTTAAGAACAAACCAAACAAAACTATACTTCATCCATAGTGCACTTCTTGTAGTCTACTCAAACGTGAAGTAACAAAATCTCTGGGTGATGGCAAGTATTAGTTTCCAGCATCTACCTTGTGCCCGGCATATGGTTAACGTCCTCAGCAAACACTTAGTAATCAATGAATGAAACATTGTCACATAGAGTTTGGTGAATAACTCAGTCAAAAAGTCACAGAAAATTCAGGGACTATTTGCTGGTATATATTGTTTTTAAATGGTGGGAATCTTTGGAAAGTTCTTTCCTGAGATTCAGTGGAAGAGCTCACCCTGATGGGTGTGTCAGGATAAACAAAGAGAAAGGATGATGTTGTCCCACGAAGACAGTGGAATGGGCAGGGCTAATGGAATGGGAATGAGCATGACCTACCCTGGCAATAGGAATCTCGCTCACTCAGCATCTTGACACTTCACATCCCTTTATGAAGACATCAGTCATAACTGCAGTTAGATTGGTGGTTTCCAATGCGACTGACCCCTGCAGAGGAAAGGCTTTGGTTTAAGTCTGTTTTGTGAGGACATTGGTGGGGGTGTGGTGGGGGGGGATGGTGTCAGAGGAAGGAATATCATAGGCATAAAGGATGTCTGTGGCTTCACCAGCTTTCACTGTTGGCATAGATCCTCCCTGTGTTCTGACATCCTCTCGCATTTTTAAGTACTCTGTCGTTCCACTATTGGGCTCTGGTTTTGCTCCAGGAGAAGTGTTAAGTCTGCTCAGGAATAAACAGCTTCCTGTCTTGTCTGTTGGGATGAAAGGATCAGTGTTGGTTCTGCTGCTCTTCACCTGGAGGAGTGGGCCAGGCCATGGACCCAGGACCCTGCCTTTGTGCGATGCTCTCAAATGCGTGACTTTTGTCTTACATCTACGGTACTACGATTGCCCAGCATCCGGAGCTTCCCTTGCTCATTTCCTTACTGCTCTCCCTGGAGTCCAGAAACTGTGCCTTTTAGCTTGAAATTTTAAAAATAAGCAAGAGGGAAATCTTCTCTGCAGGAAGAGGAGCTTCAGAGAAAAGCCATTACAGTCTTTGATTATGAAGGAGCGCTCTTCAGAGAATTACGTTTAAATATTCCAGCCCGGTCTCCTTCTGCCTTCCCTCCAACAAGGGTTTATGATCAATAGTAGGATACGAGGGGCCCCAGCCAACTGAGGGGTTTGGCTCCAGTTCAGCTCCATGGCCCAAACAGGTGAACAGCTGCTTTGCTCTCAGCTTCGCTTTGGTTTACTATAATATTTGAAAGAAATTTCCTGCTAACTCCAAAGTGTTTAGGCCTGAGAGCCTGTTAAAAAAATGTAATCTGGATTGAATACACCATCACCACTTTCCTCTGGGGATTAGATTCCGGAGGGTTTTCACAGTGCTAACAGCTTGCCAGACACACACGACAGTCCCTGGGGACCCAGCTGGGATGTATAGTAACAGCATTGCCCAGGGAACTTTGTGCGATGTTGCAAACTCTCTGTATGGGGTAAGAGAAGCCCATGAAGACCTCATGGTCACCATTTCATGCTTTCTGCATGGGAAGCGCTAATGGGTTTGACTTGTCTCACTGTCTGTCAATGAGTCTTTTTTACTGGCCTGAATGTCGTTTTCTATGCACATGTATGTTCTGCTGGCATTGTGCATCTGCTCTGTTCCAGCTCTCTTTTGGGTGACAGGGCAAAAGTGTGAATAAGGCAGAGTCCCTGCCTTTAGGGTGATCCCTTGTTAGTAGGAGAGACAGAAATGTAAGCCACTTATTACAATAGTACTTAAGTGCCGGGACAGCTACGCTATGATCTGGAGTTAGCTAGTCCTCTCTAAGCATTGGCGACCTGAGGGGGTGGGTATCAGCTCACCATGTTCCCCTCTTCTCCAGTTCCATACTCCATGGACAACACCCCCAAAGTGCTCCTTCCCTCTTCAGAGTCTCCAGCAAATCCTCCTCCTGGCTGTAGGCCAGGGAGCCTCACCACATTTTCTGTGGTTTAGGAGCCAGCTGATACCCAGGCCTTCAGAAAGTGTGGGCCTGTTGTTCACTTGGATTTGAACGTACATACCAGGAAAGGAAAGAGCGTGATTCACTCCTCTCACAGATCACGAAGGCTTCACACAGAATAACAACTGATCTGAGTCTTGAAGAAGCAGTAAGAGCTTTGCAAATGTCAACTGCTGCGCCTGAGATGCGCAGACCCCATTCTTCACACAGCGACGCATCGGCACTCTTTCTGCAGAGCTGGTGGTTCGGACCAGCAATCCTCCTCCCCTGGCTTCTCGACCACAAATAAAGCTTGCTCTCCCATGAATGCCTCATTCCTGTGTCATTTCGCAGCATTTCTTGAGTGGTACTGTGGGAATGGAGATGTGATAAAGGGTGTGTGTGTGTGTGTGTGTTAACAAAAGAAACAGAATTCTGTATTCTATGAGGACAGGTGTCAGTAAATTCATAGGAGTGTTCTATTATCCAGTGTAGAACGTAGGCACACAAAATTGATGACCTGTTATCTTGATAGTAAAACAAAACAAGCAAATAAAGGGGAGGGAGGGTTTCAAGAAGGGTCTTGTAGGGGCTTCTAAACATCAGGCTAACCCAGTCCTAAAATCACAGGCAGCCAGACATACAGAAGACAGGAACCCACAGTGGTCCAAGCACCAATGACAAATCAGATGGCCCTGGCTTACATAATAAAAACATGATTTCAGCCGGTCAGTTCATGTTAATGCACTTTAATTCATACAGTTCATAAACATAGGGGTGAAGATGATGAGGACTGAAATAGATCGAAGATGGAGGACTGCAAAGGATGTTGTCTGCTTCAAAGCTTCCTAGCCATGACCTCCACTGCACCTTCCACTCTGAGCAGAGCCCTTGTGCACACCATAGGGCCTTATGCTTGTGACCTTGTACCTGCCCTGTGTATAAAATAGGACGATTAATTTTATTACTCTCTCTTATAATGATCGAAGCAGATTCTGGAGGGGGTGGGGCCAGGAGAGAGAGATCGTAAAGATCATTCTGTTTCTGAGTGGTGTGCCGTCTCGTCTGTTCTTTCCTCCAAAGAGATTACTGCTGCTCATGCTAACAGCATTCACTGAGCTCCCAGTAGAGAGGTCCAGGTGAAGACTCAGGAGTCACACAGACCTGAGTTTGAATTCCAGCTCTGTAGCCTGCCGGATATGTGACCCAAACAGAGGCCCTGCCTGTGCCTCAGTTTTTCACCTGAGAAAATATAAACCTATGTCAAAGTAATATTCCAAAAATAAGCAAATTATATGGCAAGCACATAGGTAGCAAACCCACCATAACTGACAGCGTTAGTGTGACACTTGAGGCAATAAAAAAATAATCAATGAATACTTCTACCAATTCAGGATAAGCCACATTCAAAACAGCAAATGAATTCTTTTCTCTTAGAAAACAACACATTTAGGGATGCCTCGGTGGTTCAGTCAGTTAAGCAGCTGCCTTCGGCTCAGGTCATGATCCCAGGGTCATGAAATCAAGTCCCGAGTCGGGCTCCTTGCTCAGTGGGGAGCCTGCTTCTCCCTCTGTCTGCCGCTCCCCCTGCTTGTGCTCTCTCTCTCTGACAAATAAATAAATAAAATCTTAAAAAATAGAGAAAGAAAACAAGACATTAGCTGACCTGTTTTTAATTTTAATGGTTCTGATTGGAAAAACGGGATCATGAAACTTTGTTCAAAAAAGTAAATTAAATGGAAAACTAGTCCAACATATTTTGTAAAATTTAGTGTGGAGAGAAGATAAAATGGAACAAAAAGGAAAACATGGTGATGGTGTGAGCAAAGGAGAGGGAGAGCCATGAGGAAGGCAGGGAGAGGTGGGGAGGTAGGAGGAGAGAGAGCAGAGTCGGGAGTCGAAGGGGATGCCGGCTGGAGGGGTGTCCTGCAAGTCCTGGGGTCTTTGAGCTCCAGACTAATACCACTTGTTCCTTCTGCCTTTTCAAATATTTCTTAGTTCATTAGCCATTGCTCACACTCCTTCATTCCATTTGAGATAATGATAGCAAAAGGAAACTAACCAGTGCTTAGCTGTTGGAAACACAGAACAAGGTAAGAGATTGAAACTGGGAAGAGAATAGGAAATCATAACCATAGAGGGAAAAGTAAACATGCAAGAGACACGTTCCTCTAGAGGAGAGGGGAGAGAAAACAGACAGGAACAGAACCTTGGAGTACATGCACAGCCGAGCAGAAGGAAGAGGAGGAGAATGGAACAGGCAGGGGGTTGACAAGAAAGCCAGAGCAAAATAGAGTTTTACAGAAGAGCTGATGGATACTGTCTAACATGATAAAGGTCAAGCAGGATCAGGGTTAGGAACATTTAAATCTGTCTTGATAAGACTGACCTTCAATGTTTTAATCATGAGATCTTCCCAGAGGGCAATTTGGCAACATGTATTCAGTGTCATTAAAACGATGTATCCGTTGCCCCAGCCGTTCTACTTCCGGGACTTTATCTTTAGAAAGGAGTCAAAGATTTGAATGAGAAAAGTAAGATATGATAATTGTAAAAAAAAAAAAAAGTATTTCTCATAAAAGCCAAATATAATAAACATCGAAAAGAATCACCAGAGGGAGTGGGTTACACAAACAAGGAATATTGATATGGTCAAATGACTATATAGTCCTAAAAAGCCACGTTTTTAAGTAAAATTTTAAAAATAGAAATATAACATCATGAGATGAGAAAAGTGAATAAATCAGAAGTGTACTGTTCCCTGAATTTTTACAAAGTGAACACCATGTAACCACCACGCAGATCAAAAAATAGAACAGTATCAGCACCCTAGAAGTCTCTCTTGTGCATCCTCTTGGTCATTACCCCTCCTCCGAAGGTGACCTCTCCTCTGACTCCTGTCATCATAGTTTAGTTTTGCATAGTTTTAAAATTTATATATATGGAATCATCCAGTATATACTCTATTGTATGTCTTCCTTTGCTCAAAGAAACTATATTCATGAGCTTTTTCCATGTTGTAGCATATTATAACAATTCATAGCTGCTATTCGTCACATTATATAAATATGTCGCCATGTATCTACCCATTCTATTGTTGATGGACATTAGGGTTGTTTCCAGTTTTTAAATTGTTGCAAACAATGCCATGGATATTCTCACATGTGTCTTTGGTGCCTATAAGTATTTATGTCTGTCATCTGTCAGTGTGTACCTCGGAGTAAAATTGTTTGGCTATAGGGCTGTATGTTAAGCTTTAGCTGATAGTGCCAAATTATCTAAAGATAGATGTCCTTAATCCATGTATTAGAATTTCAGTTGTATTATATCCTTGTCAACAGTTGGAATTGTCAGCCTTTTTAATGATAGCAATTCTGGTGTATAGTGGTGGCGTCTCTCGTGGTTTTATTTTGTATTTCTGGGTGACTATTGAGGTTAAGCAATTTTCATATATTTATTGACCATTTTAGCATTTTTCAGTAAATTTCCTATCCAGGTCTCTTGCCCATCTTTATTAGGTTGTTTCTCTTTCTCTTATTGAAGTGTAAGAGTTCTGTGTACATCCTGGAAATAATTATTTTATCGTGTGTGTGTGTGTGTGTAGCAAATGTCTCCTCCAATTTTGTGGCTTTCCTTTTCACAGTCTTAATTGTGTCTCTCAATAAACACAAATTTTGATTTTTAATCCAGTCCAATTTCTCAATATTTTTATGGTGAACTGACTTTTCCTGTTTAATATTTGCCCAACCATAAGGTCATGAAGGTACTCTCTCATTTTCTAGAAACTTCATTTTATCTTGGATCTTAAATGAATCTACCATCTTCTTGTAATTGGTATTTGTAAATAATGTGAGATAGAAACTAAGAACCATTAAAAAAATTCTGTGTATCCAACTGACCAATCACCAACTATCAAACAGATAATTCTTTCCTTACTACATCCTATGTCAGACAGTCATGTGTGGGGGCCCGGGTCTGGACTCTGACCTCGACCAGGGTCCATGTCAAGCACTGTGGTCAATGTTACACTGTTCTTCCTTCTACATTCTTGGGGTTTAATTTGCTTACTTCTTCTAGTTTCTTAAGAGAGGTATCTAGAACTTTATTTCTCCTTTTCTAATATATGGATCTGAAACTATAAATATTCCCCTAAGCACAATTTTGTCTATATCTGTATCCCATAAGCTTCTTTTTTTTTAAAGAAAAGTGTATAATAATTTACATGCAGTAAAATTCACACTTTATGTGTGCCATTTGATGAGTTTTGACAAATATATACAGTTATGTAACCACCCTAACCACCACCAAAACCAATGTATAAAATATTTCCATCATCCCAGAAGGTTCCTTTCTGCCCTTGGTAGCCCGTCTGCCATCCAGCCCTTCTCAACCACTCATCTGCTTTGTGCATTTTTTGCCTTTTCAGTATGTCATGTATATGGGATCATAGAATGTGTGACGTTTCGTATATTGGTTTTTTATACTAAGCATAATGGTTTGGGGGATTACTCAAGTATCAGTAGGTTGTTCCTATTTATTTTATGGATTTTCTTATTCATACAGGGGTAAAACATGCTCGTTCTAGACAACTTTTAGCATCTCACTGTGGATTTAATTCGTATGTCTCACATAACTAATGGCTACTTAAGCATCTTAGCATGCTTGTTACCTGCATGCCTTCTTTATTGAAGTAACTATTTGGAATTTCAAACTTATTTTTACTGGGTTGTTTGACTTATTAAATTGTAAGATTTCTTTATGTATTTTCAATACATATCTTTAATCAGCTACGTGTATTGCAAATATATTTGACCAATCTGTGGCTTGTCTTTTTATTTTCTTAATAGTATCTTTCAAAGATACTTGCCTTTTATGAATTGTGCTTTCTGTGTCTTTCCTAAGAAAGCTTTGCCCAAAGATTTTATCCTGTGATTTCTAGTAGACATTTTATACTTAGAAGTTACATACTTAGGTCTACAATCGATTTCAAGTTTATTTTCATATATGGTGTGAGGAAATGGTGGGGCGGGGTTCATTTCTGGGCTCTGTGTTCTGTTCCATTGATTGTTTATGTCCATCTTTAGGCCAATATCTATTGTCTTGCTTACTTAGATTTATAGAAAGTTTTTAATTCAAATAATGCAATCTCTCTAAATTTGTTTTTGTTTTTTTATTTTTCCAAAGTTGTTTTTGGGTATTCCTGGTCTTTTGATTTTTCATATTCAGTTTAGCATTGCTTGTCAATTTCCACCCAAAAAGCCTCACTGGGATTTTGCCTGGGATTGCATTGTATCTATAAATCAATGTGAAAAGAACTGACATCTTAATAATATTGAGTCTTCTGATGTATTAACAAGATAAATCTCTTATAAAATATCTTACTATGATTGTGAATTTGCTTATTTCTCCTTTTACTAGGTGGGGTTTCATTTATGTATTTTGAGGCAATGTTATTAGGTGCATAAAATATAGAATCATTATATGTTACTATTGGTGTAATTAACTTTTTATCATTATAAAATGCCCCTGTTATTTCTAGTAATGCTCTTGTCCAAAGTCTTCTTTGCTTGATATTAATTTTGCTACCCCATTTTTTTTTGGTTAGTCTTTGTATGGTATATTTTTCTCTATCCCTTTACTTTTAACTTCTTTGTGTCTTGTATTTAAGCTGTATCTCTTATATGCCACACAGACTTTCCTTTGCTTTGATTCAGTCTGTTAGTCTTTCACTTAGCATAGGTAGAACACTTAACATTTTATGCAACTACTTGCATAGTTGTATTTGTAGCTAGCAAATCACTATTTGTTTTCTATTTGGCTGATCTGTTTTGCTTTCCCTTTTACTCCTTTCTTTAAAAAACTCCTTTGCATTAATAATTTTTAAAATTATCATTGTATTTTCTTTTAGTGGTTACCCTAAATATTAAAACATGCATCTTCATGTTAATTTAATCTACTATCAATTAGAATTTTTACCATTTTCCAGCTAATGGAAAACCTTATAATTTCATTTATCCTCCTCTTTCTCTTTTCACTATTTTTGTCATCTACAAAGCATTATTAATCCTTTTTACAGTCAGGTTAATTCATACTTACTCATATTTTACATCTTTGATTTTTATTCCCTTCTGAATTTCTTTGTTAAATTCTGTGTAAATTAAAGCATCAATTTTTATGTCTTCCCAAAAACTTCTCTCTAGTATCTCTTTAAATATACATTTTCTCACAACACATTTTTTTTCAGTTTTGTCTGTCTGAAAATGTCTCTATTTTACTTTAATTTATCCAGGATATTTTCCCTGGATATCAAATTCTAAAAAGGCAATGTCGGGGCGCCTGGGTGGCTCAGTCGTTAAGCGTCTGCCTTCGGCTCAGGTCATGGTCTCAGGGTCCTGGGATCGAGTCCCGCATCGGGCTCCCTGCTCCCTGCTCCGCGGGAAGCCTGCTTCTCCCTCTCCCACTCCCCCTGCTTCTGTTCCTGCTCTCGCTATCTCTCTCTGTCAAATAAATAAATAAAATCTTTAAAAAAAATTATAAAAAGGCAATGTCTTTCCTGTAGGACTTTAAAGATACTTAAAAGATATTACTAAATTTTCTTCTGATTCCGTATTTTTTTGAGAATTCAGCCTCAGTATTATTGTTCTTTGTAAATTTTTTTTTCTGATTGATTTTAAATTTTCTTATTTTCTTTAGTTTCAGCAGTGTTATTATAAAGTGCCCTGGTCTAGTTGTTTTATGTACACTACTCAGTGTTTGTAACACTTCCTAAATCTGTGTTTGATGTATTTCATCCATTTTTAAGGATTCTTGGCCATTATGTCTTGGAATATTGCTTCGCCCATTCTCCTACTCACATTCTAGGACTCTAGTTACATGCATATTATCTTTTCATGTTTTCTCATGTTTCTAGTATATTATTCTCTGTATTTTCCATCTTTCTCTTTTCTGTGCTTTCAGGTTTAATACTTTCTACTGAAATATTTTTCAGATAACTAATCCTCCTTCCCACAGTATTTAATTAATGTTAAATGTATTTGTTGTGTTCCTAATTTCAATGTTATGTTTTTCTGATATAGAATTTCCACTGAATTTTTTTATAGTTTCCAATTATCTTCCAAAACTTCATATCTTGTCATCTAATTTGTCAAACATATAAATTAAAATTATTTTAAAGTCTGTTTTTGGCAACTCCATGGTTGTTGCTTTTCATCATTTTTATCTATTTAGTCCAATCTTCTGGTAAATCTGGTAATTTTTGAATGTTGTAACATGTATATGAACAATTTTAGAGATTCTGGCTACTTTCTTCTTGCAGTAGAAATTAATTTTCTTATGGCAAGCAGTTTGAGTAAGGCCAGATGTAGTTGGCAGCATCAGACATTTGGATGGTTTGAGAATGGCTTTTGTTTTTGCCATGGCTGGTCTTTTACTGGTTTGCTTTCTTCTTTGAGGTGAAGCTCTTCCTGGGTATCAGTGGAGGCTCCTGTGTTTACTGGGACCTCTCCTCCTTAGGGATTCTGAACTCCAATTTTTATTTCACCTAACAATATTGGAAACCCAAGTGTACTTAGCTCGGGTGTTTTTATCAGCCACTTCCAGCTTGACCCTTTGGCCTCTCAGAGGCCAAAATGCAGAGTGCATTTTTCTCTTTTCATCTTTCTTTTTTCTTGACCCTTTGAATTCTGGAGCATAGTAATTTTTGCCTTCCTCTTTCTATTTAGCCTATGTGCCCTGAAGTGCTTAGGAATAGAGATACATGCTTCAAGGGGGAAAACAGGGAAAACATTGATCTTATAACAATGCCATTCCCTTCTCTCTGGGATCCTGGCCCCTCAAGGCCTGGCTACTTTGGTCCTTTTCCAATGCTTTCGTTCAGATGTATTTCTGATATTTTATCCAGCTTCTATAATTACTTTTCTGAAAAAGGTTGATTTGATATAATCTACTCCATTACAGCCTGAAGAAATTTCTAAAAATCTATGTTTTAAAATAATATTTCATCACATAGGAATGTACTTCCAGTATCATATTAAATTTAGAAGATATTATATTAAACAGACAGCCACAGATTTGTTTTTTATTTTTTAAGATTTATTTATTTGAGAGAGAGAGAGCATGAGTGTGAGTGGGAAGAGGGGCAGAGGGAGAGACTCTCTAGCAGACTCCCTGCTGAGTGCAGAGCCCAAAGTAGAGCTTGATCTCATAACCCATGACATCATGACCTGAGCCAAAATCATGAGTCTGATACTCAACCGACTGAGCCACCCCAGGCGCCCCTTGTTTTTTTTTAATATATGAAATAAATGATATGGACATGGATACATGTGTATTAAATATAAAATTGGGATCATACACATAGACACACATGTGAAAGAAATATACCATGGTAATTGATTCTAAGTAATGACATTATCCTTGCTTTTCAATATTTTCCAAATGTTCTGCAGTGCTTTACTTTAGCAGTAAGCAAAAGACCTATTGTTTTAAAAATAAATGTTTAGTGAAGTCTATTTAGGAGGCTAACAGAAAGTTAAGTTGCTAGACATTTTTATTCTCAGAAGAAGACCTGAGGCCAGAAAAATTTCCTTTGGACTCTAGTCAAAGCAGTTGGCTGACTCCTGGGGGAGAGGTCAGCTTTCAGGATCATATGCCCCTGGCATGGGAGCAGACTGTGTGTGTAAGCAGTGTGGAAGGAGAAGAGGGATCATATTGGTCTTTTCAGCAAGTTTGGTGTGAGCTTTGGGAGTCAGATGAAATGGAACTTCCTTTAATTGTTCTTTATCGAGCTATGCCATTACCTTGGTCTCTCCTGTCTGGACACAGAACCTGGCATTGTTTTCCATCTTGTAAAAGTACTATCCCCTCAGGGATGGGTCACTGTATTTGTAGGAAATAACTGTAGTTTTTATCTGTGTATTTTTTCCCCTTTTCTAGGGGAAAGGAGGAGCATCGCTGTCCCATGGTTTCTGAAGCCTGGGAACATTTTGGAATTGGCCAACCTCTCCAAAATAGTCAACCCATGAAAATTACCCCATTCCAAAATATTTCTCCAGTAGGATAGCTTCTCACAGCTTACTTAGCACAGTGCTCTCTGTTTCCATTATTCTAAATGAAATTAGTACTAATCTCATGGAACATTTCCATCTCTTCTCCACAGCTAACTTTGATTTATCTTTGGGGGCAAATGGAGCACAACAGAGCACAGTGAGAAAGCTCCCAGGTCCTGGGCCAGACAGCCTGGTTTCGAACCCCAGCTCAGGCATTTATACATTAAATATATTCTTAGTTTCTATTATGAGTTAGGCTCTGATTGGGGAAGGGAAGGAATACCATTTACTAGTGGTGTTACCTCAGACAGCTCACTTACCCCTTCTGTGGCACAGTGAGAACAATAAGAAGAATTCACATTTGAACAGTAATTTCCAGCTTGTGTTTTCACATACATTATCTCCCTTGATTCTGTTGTCAAGGCAGGTCTTCTTATCCCAATTTTTCATAAAGAAGAAACAGCTACAGGACAATTTTAGAAGTTTTAACAATATCTAGTTCTCCCTACTAATTTTACAGAAAATAACACTGGATCTCCATAACATTCCCTTCCCCTTAAAGTTAATAGTATCTTTTTTTTAAAAGATTTTATTTATTTATTTTGACAGAGAGAGAGACGGCGAGAGAGGGAACACAAGCGGGGGAGTGGGTGAGGGAGAAGCAGGCTTCCTGCTGAGCAGGGGGCCCGACGTGGGGCTTGATCCCAGGACCCTGGGACCATGACCTGAGTCAAAGGCAGTCGCTTAACGATTGAGCCACCCAGGCACCCCTAAAGTTAATAGTATCTTAAGTGCTTTCTGATAAAATACATACTTATGCTCACTCGCTCCCTTTTTTTTTTAGCATTATAAATAGATTCCAAAACAGACATAATCATATTTCTTTTGACTTTGAATCGAAAGGTATTTTGCATTGAATAATCTAAATTATTTTGAATTTGAATAATCAAATTCCTTTTAACCTGATTTGGATTTAGGCGGGGAAATGTCTAGGAGGTCAAACATTTGGCCTTTCCCCTCCCTCTCCCTTCCTTCACCTCATCTAAATCACAAGTCTGTCCCTAGTTCAGTACCCTTGCTACTGGACAGCTCAGTGCATGGGAATTCTTCATGTGAAGACTTGTGCTGACAGTGACAAGAGACCCTTGGGAGAGGGCAAGGTGAGAAGAATCCCAATTCCTTCTGAAACAGCAATACTTGGAGTCAATCTCACTTTTACCAGCTTAAAATCCAGCTCAGTGTCGTGTCCTATATAAGTTCTCTTCACTCTGCCTCTCCTTTTCCAGTCACTTGCAAATGCCTATAATTTAAGGGAATACTTATATAGGTTATTTATCTAGCACCATTGACAGAATCCAGGTAAGATTATGTTTGCACAGGAGGAAATGTCAGAACAGCAAGCTTGAAGTTTAATCTCAGGTTGGCATGTTCAGATGAGGGGAGCTTTCCCACGGTCATGTCACCTTTGAGAGGATCTTAGCTCCAGGTTTGCTTCCCCAGAATCATTCATTTCCTATCTGAGCTGCCGTGTGGGGCACATAACAAGGAAAGACACACTTAATTAGGTGACCATTTTCACTGAGGCGTGTCAGGGGAAAACACGCACAGAGAAACTGATTGTCAGTGTCAGCTGAGGTATTAAGTGGTTCATTTAAAACTGAACTGAAAATGATCTTTAAACACTGTTTTTTGGCAGTTCTAGGAGCATTTTATTTCAGATTTGAAATGGTTAAAAGTCAAAGGGCAAGAACCCTAGGGACTAGAGGAAAGAAAGAAAAAGAGGAGACTGTGATAAAATCTGTGAAAAGATGAGGCATCAAGGAGCTGCTAATCTGAATGTAGGAAAGCACACAGGCTTGGATGCTGCAGCTCCCCAGATGGGGATGCTTGTGAAGAGTGTTTGGAAGGAAGACAGAGAGGGTCTCAGAAAGAGCATTCACCTCTGTATCATCATTTCAGAGAAGTTCATCCTTCTTCCTAGGTGCACGTACATGTGTGAACTTACTGGGCAGTTCGAATGTAGGTACACATCAGAATGAGCATTTCCTGAGTTCTCACCGGGACTCAGACTCTGTGCTAACCCCTACATATGCATTTTCCTAATCAGTTCCAGAACAATGGTATGGTTTAGGCACTTTTGTTGTCTCCATTTTACCGAACAGTTGAGCAGGTAAGAAATCAGGCCAAGGTCACACTGACTAGTGGCAAAACTGGGAGTCTGCGGGTCTGTGTGTGAATGTATATTTCCAATACTTTAGCCTATTATATCCTTAACACTTGATGTAATGTATGGTGATTAACATAACATAATAAAATTAAAAAAAAATCCTTAACACTGTACCATGTTGGGAGAGTATGTCCCAGATGTTCTAAAAAGGATTAAGATAAGGACTCAAGAAAAATGAGGATTTTAGGGCAGGTAAAATGATCCAGAACAGCCGATGGTGTCAGGAGGATTCAGGTATCAGTGACCAAGCAGAGGGTTAACATGCTTAAAAGGAGGAAAGAAATAGAGGGAAAGATACAAATATTTGACCTTCTGGACACTTTTTCTTAAAATCAGGTTAATCAAAAAGAAATTATTCTTGTTTAGGCTTATTTCCAATGCTAATAAAAGAACATAAATGTGTATATTATCAGAAAGCAATTAAGAGCTAAATCTCCTATATACCTCAGAGATTTTTCGGGACCATCTTCAGTGATTTCCCACTTATCTCCAGGAATATTACAAAAGCCTGACATCTAAAAGCCAAAAAGAGAGAGTACATTTGCCAATAGCGAACGTGATCAAATAGAAGATTTCAGTGTCTGTGAAGACCTGAACTCAGTGACTACACCCACCATCTCCAGCTGTGTGACTAGGACATTCCCTCAAACTCCTTGCATGAGGATGATACCCCTTTGCCTGCTGCTTTTGCAACTGGAGGCCGTTTTTCTTTTTCATACCTCATACCTGTTTCTAACTATTGTTGCCCCTGCTCCAAAACCCTCAGTTTCCAAGGGACCCATGAACCTGCCCCTTCTCACTGTGGCCTTCTGACTTCCTGGCCCTCTGCTTCAAGGCCCTCTCCATACCCATGTCTGCCACCATTGGTGGTGAGGTGGACCCCCACGTGGGATGCCTTCAGCCTGTTAGGCCCTGGATTTGTTCAACTCCATTTACTTTTTCCTTTCCACTCCCCGACTTAGCACCCCCTCCTTTACTTGGTGGTAATCGTTGGGCACGCGCTCGATGCCAAGTGCACCTGCTCTGACCAGCACTTCTTCCCACAATCTCAGCGGTCCCACCTGCAGCCATCCCTTACCCGCACGGAGCCCACACCACTGCCACTGTTCCCTTTGTTACCTGTCCACTGCTCTCTGTTGACTCTCCTCCCCTTACCCTCATTATCTGTTAGTCATCTCTTTCTGTCCCGCATACGCACTGGAGGAAAGCGTCCTTGGCTTCCTGGTGCCGGCACCTGCTGAGCTGAGTGCTGCTGCGAAGCCTCAGGCCAAACTTGAGCTGGTAAGCAGCTGTGTCCCGCAGTCATGCTACTGCCCTTGGTGGTTCCCTCTCTCCTCTCCAGAGATGAGTTCTCATAATTTATACTCCCGCCTCACACCTCCCACATCCCTTCTCTCCCACCCCTGCCCCAACTCCTTGCTGACAATCTTGCTTTCTGCTCCACTAATAAGACAGAAGACATTCCAACGGTCTCTCCACCCCCAACCAGGCAGAATATCCAGATGGGTACCCGCCTTTCTCTCCCGTCCTGTTACTGTGGAAGGAGATTTCTCCACTTTTATGCTCTGCAGCCCTTCCCTGTGGTCTCTGAAGAGTTTTTGACCATCGGTTCCAAGTTTCTCTGCTTCAGCCAGTACTTCTGCTGGATCCTCTTTTAGTACATGAACAGCATCCCCTGTCGGCCTTGGCCTCATGTACTTTTTCATCTACTGCATCATCTTTCCTGCGGACCTCCTCAACAAAACTCCTTGAAGTAGACTAGACCATGAGTCCCTGCTTCATTAGCCCCTGTTCATTCTTCAGATCATTCCAATCTGGTTTGTCTTCCCGCCATTCAGTTAAAACTGTGTTCTGAGAAGTCTCCAGTGAATCTCCTGCTGCCAAATCCAGGGGAACCTTTCTGTCCTTGTCTGCCCACCTCCTTAGTAGTATTTTTTTAAAGATTTTTATTTATTTATTTATTTGACAGAGAGAGTGCCAACAGGAGGGGGAGGGCCAAAGGGAGAGGAAGAAGCAAATTCCCCACTTAGCAGGGAGCCCGATGTGGGACTCGATCCCAAGACCCTGGGATCGCGTCCTGAGCCAAAGGCAGATGCTTGATTGAGCCACCCAGGTGCCCTTTCAGTAGTATTTTACACATGCAAACATTTACTTCCTTTTGAGGAACTGTCTTCAGTTGGCTTTGAATCACCACATTTTCTTAATTCTCTTCCTACATTTTTGGCTGATGATTCTCAGTCTTCTCTGCTGATTCTGTCTCCTCCACCCGGCCTCTAAATGGTGGGTACACTTATGGCTCAATCCCCAATCCTCTTGACTGCCTAAACCCTCTCTCTAGACTCAGTGCCTTAAAAACCACCTATAGAGTGATGATTCCCAATCCCTCACTTCTCCCCAACACTCCAGACTCATGTGTCCAACTGCCGACTTGATATCAACATGTGGGTGTTCAATAGGCATCTCAAACTCAGTATTCTGTGCACAGAATAATGGGTTCTGTCCTCCACTACTTTGCATTCCCTCTGCCTCCACTTCTTTTTCTCCTACTCAGTAACTATCATCACCTAGCCAATCACTCAAGCCCAAAAGATACATATATGCAAATCAGACAAACAAAAGGATCATCTTTTATTCCTTCCTTTTCTTCATCTTTTGTATTGGATCCATCGCCTGGTTGTCTTTATCATTTATTACTATCTAACCTTCTCTAATTTATTTATCTCACTTGGCATTACTTTCAGTCAGCTTCACGAGAGGAGAGTTTGGGGCTTGTTTTGTTCCCTGCCAGAAGAGTACAGGCTACACAGTAGACCTGTGCCATAAATATCTGTTGGGTGAGAGTCTCAAGGTCAAGTCCCTTTGCCTCTTCCTGAGCCCGTTGTAGCCTGAATGATTATAACATTTGAACATGTTTTTTTCACTTCAAAGCAAAGGGCCAGACAGCAAATAACATGTGTGGGGATATTTCTGTTAAATTTCAAAATCACTGGGGCAGCCGGGTGACTCAGTCAGTTAGGCATCTGACTCTTGATTTTGGCTCAGGTCATGGTCTCAGGGTCCTAGGATCAAGCCCTGCGTCGGGCTCTGCACTCAGCAGGGAGTCTGCTCGAGATTCTCTCTCTCCCTCTCCCTCTGCCCCTCCCCTTGTTGACACACATTCTCTCTTTCTAAAATAAATAAAATAAATCTTTAAAAAAATAAATTTCAAAATCATTGATCTCTTCAGGTAATTTTTTTACTTGTTTCTCTTACTATGAAAGAGATGGAGTAAATAAAGAGCTAACAAGGTTGATAAATAAGAGAAAAGGGCCACAACACAGTAGCTTAGTTTTAGTCCAAAGGTTTAATGTTAAGTAGTTGGGGTGAGTTCTCATTCCAGTGCCTCTCCTACAGGCAAATAATCTGAGGCTCAGCGCGGTGAAGTGATTTGCCTAGGTCACAAAGCTGCTGAGTGGGACCACCCAGACTACACTGTGGTTTTCTGATGTTTAGACCAGAGTGCTGACATGTAGACTCATTGGTGTGTACTAACTACACAACCCAGTGTATGGCTTTTTTGAGACACTTATAGTCAGGTGGATTTGTGCACGTCGTGTTGCCCTGTTGTCCTTTTAAATACTATTGATTCTCAGAATCCATTCCTAGAGGAAGAATCCATCTACACGTGAGGTAGCAGACATGTGCTAGTGAATTTGGCCTCATGGTAGGCCCAGGTGCAAGTGCGGAAGTTTCCAGGGTAACTGTATGCTTCAGGGACTGGCCAAGAGTTGATAAGCATATGACTGACCATGGGAGTGTCTAGAAATGCAGGCATTTGCTGACTATTTAGACATTCCCCACTTGGGTTTGACTATAGCCCATATGTACTTCATCCAGAGGAGTAAAACATAAATGTGTTCTTGATTAATCTGTTCAAATTCACTGTATATTTGTATCAGGATTTTATCCAAAGATCAAATTTTGGAAAGCATTTTGAAAAATGGGAGATGCTGTGTTGGGGTTCAATTCCAAATTTACAAATCTGGAAACAAAACTAAAGATTCTGGTGATCTCGCTTTGCTTTGAACATGAGCCCATAGAGTGGGAGGAACTGTGGAAAGCTTTTTTGTTGGAAGGAATCCAAGAGCCTGTTGATTGGGTTTCACATTTTATGTATCCGAATCTTTACTTTAAATCCATAGGAAGCAAATAAATGGAGGTATAGCCAGGGCTTTCATCTTAATACCCATGGACAGAAGCAAAAATAAGTAATTTTAAAACATGCTGGACACAAAGAAAGATAGTTTTATGGCTGTAAACTATTTAATGTAACAAACCGACAGTGAAGAATTAAATGTGCTAGTTTATAGGGTTTCCTATCAATCATCTATCACTTATATAGAAACTTCTGACTGTATGCCGATGGCTGGGCTCAGGAAGGGAATAGCTGAATCTAAAAAAGATGCTTGTTCTTTAGTTGGTCGGAGAGTCCACAAGAGGTCAAAATCATGTATCAGGTCAGTGTGGAGAAATTCTCTTCCTCTGGATAACGCATATTTCAGCATAAATTTCACTTTTCCCAGAAAACAGTCTTACCCTTTTAGACTAGATTTTTTTTTTTTTTTTTATGTAATCTCTACACCTAGCGTGGGGCTTGAACTCACAACTCTCGAGATCAGGCGAGATCAACAGTCACGTGCTTTACTGACTGAGCCAGCCAGGCACCCCTAGACTAGATCTTTGACTTGTGTTACCCATAGAATTTTGTCTTTATCTCTTCAGATCATTTATAATACTTTACTGAAGTCATGTATTTCCTTTTCTGATTCTCCTATTGAGGCCAAGCCCTGATTCTTATTTTCTATGGTGTCTTCAGCATTGCACATAGTAAATACTCAAAAACTATTTGCGGATGAAATACATGCATGGATAAGAAATGTATACGTGTGCTCATGCTCGAGCACGCACACACACACACGCACGCACACACACACACATCAGGAACACCGGACATTGAGAGAGGAACCGAATGTGCAGTTAAAAATGATGGATGCTCCGGGAGCTCAGATGAGTTGGTGGTCACTGAAGGCTGAGTGCACTGAGGAAAGAAATTAGAAATTAGAGCCATTCTGGGCCTTGAAGGGTAAGTAGTAGGAGGTTGATAATGATCAGGCCAGAGGAGGAGAGCTGCAGATCAGCGTGGGACAGCCTGGGGATAAAAGCCACTCCTGAAACTGTCCTTGGGTGTGCCTTTTGGGTCAGATCCTGAGAGCATTAACTTTTACTCACCCACACAGACAGCACAGACTCTTGAGTTTTCCTGGAAGCGTTTGCCAGACCATCACAACCACACACTTCTGTGTGTGTGTGTGTGTGTGTGTGTGTTGCTCTAGCTGCGGCTTTTGCCTAAAAGAAGATCTGATGCATCTGCCCACCTCGTCAACTTCGTCTCATTTTAAGACAATTTAAAATATTTTCTTCATCTAAACAACTTAGATTTTCTTTGCTCTACTGTTCCTGTTCAGTAATTGTGTGGCTCATGGAAAGGACAATCTGATAGCATAGAAACATGCTATAAATAAAACTTAACGATCACCATCTTCTCTCTGCCTCTCCATGCTACTGAGCAGAGTGAGTGGACATCTCCAAATACATGATGAAAAGAATGTCTGTTGCTAACAGTCCCGGCCACTCACCTGTCCCCCTGAAGGCTCTGAAGGAGGGAGCACAGTTCTGCTGGTTCTCTATGCTCACACCATGGGGGCGCCCAGCTCACCAGCAGGAGGTGGAAAGTGACAAGTTGGCAGGGGACTTGGTTTTGAATGAAAAACATTATTGTCCACAGCCTGAGACAAAGAGGAGACATGGGTGCAGGCAGGCAGCAGAGTCGAAATATGGAGGATTTGGACTCAACCCTGCCCCCTGCCTTAAGAGAAACCTCTCTGAAAGAATGAATCAGTATAATCAACAAATCAGGACAGTGTTCTAGGCAGTTAGTTGCCAAGGCTATTGTGCAGAGTGTGTTAATTAGCACATGCTTTTATTTATTCTCCCTTCCTATTGGTTAAGCTTAATATAGTAACACACATGATTATATAAAACCATTAATGACCATATCTGGCAATTTTTTTAAGCATCAGCAAGTGGAGGGGGAAAGGCAGAGATGAAGATCTGACTGTGTTCTGTTCATGCTCCTGGGTCACAGCTGAGGTGCCAGAACAAGCTGACAGGGGGAGAGACTGAGGATGGGTACACTCCACTCCCCCTTTGTGAGCAGTCTAGCAAACCCTGTGCCAGACCTGGGTCAGGAGGAGGGGAGAATCTGTGTCTAGGTCCTGGTGTTCTTGGGGCTAAGATCTCAGTTAGGTAGCAAATTGGACTTGACTTCTCTACAGCTTTGGTCTGTATCTCCTGGCTTCAAAGAGATATAGTAAAGATAAGGTTCAGCAAAACTTTAGAAACAAAGGCATAATGCAAGTCAGGTGGAGCTGTTACTAGGATTACATCCATTCAGCAGCCAACTGTTTAGGATCTGAAATAAGGGCAGTTGAGGCAAAACCCAGTATTTGTATAAAAGCCAACAAATCTTGGCAATTAGGTTCAGAAGAAACAAATAACTTTTTTTTTTTTTGCAAAAGTGATAGCTCATTTATTAATGCATTGATTTAAGCCAAAATGTAAATAATTCTAAGTGTGTGTGGCTTGAGGTAAAGGAAACCTTTTTATTTTAAAATTTCCATTTACTCAGTAATGTCTTCCTTCTATTGCTCTTGTTTGATGCTTACCCTTTGTCCACAGGTCTGTTGAATTTCATTTTATTATGCAAACAGGGCAGAGAGGACTTTCCACTAGGGAGAAGAGCAGGCCTATAGTGTTCGCCTGGTGTGTGTGGGAGTGAGCACTATGGCACTTGCTTTGAACCTACTGACCTTGACCTTGAGCTTAGACTCCTACCCTATTAGATTTCATGTTGCCCCCTGCAGATGCCCGCTAGATTCGTGCCAAACAATGCCAGTACATGCCCAGCTAAGGCGCGTACAGCAGGTGGTCCTTTCTGACTGTGTCTCATGAGCTTAAGGCAAGGAGTTGCTGCTACTCACAGGTGCACCTGGAGCCCACCTTCCAGACGAACTCCCAAGTGCAGCATTGTTCTCTGAGGGGGAGCAGATCCAGATGGCAGGTTCTGAAGAGCCCAGCACCTGAATCAGCTCTGTTGTATGCTCAGAATGCCTGGTGCCAGGACCTCCCCATTGGACGCTGAAGTAGCAAGGTCCTACCGAGGTCTGACCCGTGGGCTTCATGCTGGGACATGAAGGAGGACAAGGAGAGACTTTGGCTTTCTGTATCTCAAGGCAGAAAATTCTGCTTGCCTCAGACTTGTAAGAAGATTTAAAGGCTATTTTAAGGGGTTCAACTGAGCCTGGCGAGTCCAAATTGGATAACTGGACCCACAGCTGTTATTCCCGAATAAGCTTTCACTCACATAATTAGCTTCCCTTCATGCTGGGCTCTGAGAATATGCTAGATTTGGTTTGTCAAGATCGAAATACTTTCGCTACCCCAGGAGCGAGAAGCATGACCCCAATGGCAATACAAACGAATGGGTCCAGTGATGGAGGCGGCAAAGACATTGAGCGCTGCTGTCTACCTGGCTCTGAGCTCTGGGAGCCCCTAGTGCGGCGCTGAGAACAGAGAAGGCATGCGCCTATGGATGAGGGCGACCAGTGCTGTGACTGCTTCAAGGAGTTCAGAGGAAGAGCCGTTAAAGCCTCGAAAAAAGTCTTCCGAAAGACCTGATCTGTAAGTTGGGGCTGGAAGGAGAGAGCCAGCTGGAGGGGAGGCAGTTGGGGCAGAGGGAGGAGGCCGGGCATGTAGACTTAGAGGACCTGAGCCCACCAGCTGCCAAGAACATGCTAAGACATTTCCCTCCCTGGTTCCATTGCCTCTGGAGGCTGATGGCTTGAAGGGTTGATGGCATCAAAGGTGTATCTTGGGTGGTCTTTAGGACACACTTTTCTTGTAAGGTGAGATCTCTTTCGTCTTGTGATTCTGCTCTTTTGCAACCTTGAGTATTTCTGCATCTCAGAGATAAATGCCACAGCCATGTTGTTCCATGCCAGGTAAATCTGGGGTCCAGGGTAATTCAGAACAATGCTTTGGGCTGTTAGATATGTCTGATTGGGGTGGAACTATACAGAAAAGAAATGTTTCAAAAGACTTTTCCCAGTGTGCTTCTTACCATCTGTAAAATGGGCTTAGGAATACCCAGTCTCTCTTTCTCATACATAGTAATGAGATGAAAATGAAATAATCTACCCCAAAATGTTTTGAGAGGAGATAAAAAAGATAAAATATTTAAAATTTTAATTTATTTATTACTAGTTTTATTTATTATTAATTACACTTTTAAGGAGAGCCATATGATTTTGATTTATTATAACATCTTGTCTTAAACACTTGTTACATGGTAATCTGAAGGTGTTCTTGTTCACTTTATCTGATTGGTCAGTATTAATGGCTGGGAAAGATATTGCACAGATTTCTATATTCAAATAGAAGCTGAGTATTGTTGGGTGAATATTGTTGGGTGAGTAAATCATGGTATTTATTTTCAATCACATTCTCTAACTATGTCCATGTTTTTCTTGGAATTCACTTAGTAAATTTCCATCTTCCTGGCTATCAATCAGTTTCCAAGCAGACTAATTGGAAGGTGCTGCATTATGATATTGCTTCCAGAATGTTTCATTTGGAAGATTGTTTTTAATAAGTTGGAAAATTTGGATTCCAAGTTTTAAGTGTGCAGACATGAGAGGACTTATAATTTATATCCATTGTTTTAGGTAACAAAATTTTGAAACAATGGAAACATTTGTAAACATCAGTTTTTCAAATGTTCTCATCATCCCTCAAGTTTTTTCTCTTGAAAATTAGTTTTTCTCACTCATTTCTCTCGAAAGTCACCTTTACAATGAAGGGAGATTAACTGCATTTGTTTTGTTTAGAGTTTTTTTCTTTTAGGACATTTTGTTTTGTTAAACATTTGAAATACTTCTGTCTCTATAGAAGAAAAATGTGTACCTCATTTACAGAGCATCAGTTCATATATAAAATATTTACCAAAGCTTAATTTTTTATTGTTTTGGTTTATTATCTCTCTATATAAAAGTTCCATCTCTTCTTCCTGTGCCTTAATGCATCATAAGGGTTGTGCACACCCTCCTTTATTTTCTAATTTTTTTAAAGATTTATTTATTTATTTTAGAGAGAGAGAGAGTGCACAGGCAGAGAGAGGGGCAGAGGGACAGGGGGAGAGAGAGAGAGAGAGAGAATCCTCAAGCAGACTCTGCGCTGAGCAAGGAGCCTGCTGACACAAGGCTTGATCCCAGGACCCCAAGATCATGACCTGAGCCAAAAGCAAGAGTTGGATGCTCAACCAACTAAGCCACCCAGGCACCCCGCACACCCTACTTTAGAGCCACTGCTGTAATAACTGCGAAAAGGACAAATTGTTCTACCTCTTAGGAAGTGAGGAAATTGCTACTGACAAGGCACCATGTGGTAGAAAGCTTTGCATCCTGTCTTCCCCTATTGACTAAAGTATGTCACAGAAGATGATGGGTCCTCAACCTCCCCTCTCCAACCTGTGTTTGTCCCACCAGTCACTGAAACACCCCAACTCTTGTCCACAGTGAGTTCTCTTCCTTCTTACCTGTCTACAAGTCTCACCCCCCACCCTACATAGGTTCTCAAGATCTCAGTGCTTTCCACAAGTCATCGGATTCATTAGACTACACTGAAAATTCATTACTAATTACGAGCAGAAGGCATACAGTTTTGTGAGTCAGAATTTCCTCAGCTGTAATGAAGCTTTTCAAAGATCCCTTCTAAGGATTTACGAATCTTTCTAAATTTTCAGACTCTTTCTGAGCAAAGATGTACCAACTCATAGTTAATTTGAATGCTTCCACTAGCTCCCCTATATTCTCAGTTGAAATATTTTTTACTGCACTATAAGTTAATCCAAGTTATAATGATTTGCTGAAAATATTTATCGAAGAGTGTCGGGAACCTTAGATCTTTTTCCACTGAGAAAGTTCAACTCCTTCCATTCATTCTCAGATTTGAAATAGAATTAATCTATGTGTTTCATGTGCTGCATGCTGATTAGGTAAATCCAAACCCATTATTATTGACCTTGCTTACCATTTATATGACATTTAATATTTACAAATTGGCATCGCAATTATTTGAATGCACAGAATTATAACAGCTGCTAGCGTAAATTTCTCCTTAGGTTTTGGCAGAAAAAGAGTTTAATAACAATAATGGCATGATAATAACAATTTGCCTTGCCTTAGAATCATATTTTTTGGGGGTGGAGGTGGGTGCATTCATTATAGATACTATCAGTTGTGTTGACAGAAAAAGAAGTATGCTTCTGGGAAATGTAACAAAAAAATAATATTTATTGGGAGCTTGTTGCCAGGTACCATAGCAGGTGCATGTAAATGTTTGTTCATTCAGTAGTTTGGGGGGGTATTCAGGCCAGTGGAGGTACCATTTTTCCTTGGTGTAAGTTTTAGCACTGACCTGAGGACTCAGGCCTCTCTAGATAGACTTGAACCTCTCCAAGTGAAACTTTAAATCCAACCCTGTGGATGTCTTCCAAGATGATGATAAATCAGGATGAGGTCAGAGGAACCCTGCTGCTTTGGCTGAAATCATAGAAATCAGGAGATGATTTACCTCCTTGAGAGTGCATCGGTGTGATCAGACCATACCACTTACCTTTTGTTTTAGCACAGAAATGCCTGCATCTAGGGAAACACTTCAATTCCAGGCAGACTGGGATGGTTGATCACGCCAAGTCTAAATGAGTTTTGGGGAATAAGAGGTGAATATGGATTTTGTTCAACAGCTAGCTGATTCTGCTAAACCAGCTTAGACTTCACGGGGTCTAGCATTAATTGTAAGTGTCTTGCAAACACCTTCAATTCTCTTCATGCCCACCATTGTATACACTCAGGAAAGCCTCAGCCATCATTGAGGTCTACAACTGCGCACTTGTACCTGAGGACCTACAGATTGCTGGAGACAATCATGGTACCTCCCTCACTCTTCTTCAGAAGTCTATTGCACACCTTCTCCTCTATCTCCCCCCGCACCAACACCCATTCTCACTGCATCATCAATTGATGACTGATTAATAATTCATTAACAAGGAGCTCCTGGTTGACTCAGTAGAGCATGGGACCCCTGATCTTGGGGGTGTGAATTTGAGCTTCATGTTGGGTATAAAGATTACTTAAAAATAAAATCTTTACCATAAGAGACTCTTAATCTCAGGAAACAAACTGAGGGTTGCTGGAGTGGAAGGGGGTGGGAGGGATGGGGGGCTGGGTGATGGATACTGGGGAGATTATGTGCTATGGTGAGCACTGTGAATTGTGTAAGACTGATGAATCACAGACCTGTACCCCTGAAATAAATAATACATCATATGTTAAAAATAATAAAATAAAATAAAGTCTTTAAAAAAAGAATTCAGTGAAGAAAACTAGATGCAGTTATATGTTGATAATCTCATCTTTTCCCCATCTAATCCACTGTCTACCTGGCTCTGTATGTAAGTCTGCCTTCTCTCTTGTTACAATGCAAAATGCAGTTTTGTTCCTAATGAGGGGTCGATGCTTACACTTTTGCTCTGATTCTATCCTTTCTCTCCAATTCAAGAAGTTTCCTCTTACAATTTTTTTATTCCTCTATTTCATCATTTTCTCCCTTTCTACTGGCTGCTCACCATTCAAACACTAATAACAATGTAAACAAATAGTTCTTCAGCCTCGCTTGCCCCTTGAGCTACACCTGTTTCACTCAGGGAGAAACAACTAACTCTACAAACTGTTATCTTTCCATCCCTCAACTCACCAGTTTGGCCTTGTTGCCCCAGAGTTCCCCATGAGCCTGTTGAAACAACACTCACTGCGATTGCCATGACTTCCCTGTTGGAAATCCAATAGCCAGTTTCCCCCCTTATCTTATTGGACCTCTCAATAATATTTGACACAGTTGTGCCTCCTGTCCTTTTGAAACTTTTTTTTTTTTTTTTTGGTTGATTTTCTAGACAGCACAATCTTTTGGATTTCTCCCTACCTTGATGCTGCCCCTCCTCACCTTTGCTGGCTTTCTTTTGGAGGGATTTTTACGTAAGCACTGCCGTGCTTCAGAGTTCAGTATTGGTCCATCTTCTCGATACTCTTTTCCTATGGGATCGTACTTTGACCCGAGCCATTTAATACCTCCTAAAGACATGTCCCCAAATATGTGTTTATTAGCCTTGATGGCCAACTAAAAAAAAAAAAAAAGTACTATTGGATGTCTAACAAAAACCTCAAGTCTTATAATTAAAAAGATATGTTTTCAATGTGTTCCCTACAAAGTAGATCCTCTCAGTAAATGGCAACATCACCCACTCAGTAGCTCCAGCTAAAAAACTACAAATAAACCATGGTCCCATACTTTTACTATCATTTAATTCATAAACAAGTCACTTCTGTCCCCCAAACCAGCCTGACCCCAACTACTCACCATCTCAAATACCTCGGCCCATCTGCAGACCACCATTATCTGGTGCCTGATCATAACAGCCCCTAACTCAATTTTTTATTCCCACTCTGACCCCTTTATAGTCCAGTCTCCCCACAGTTTCCTGAATGATATAAGTATTTTTAGTGTTAATTAAAATGAAACTGAAGTCATGTTTCCCCTGTTTAAAAACCTTCAGTGGCTCCCATAGCAGTAAGAATAAAATCCAGACTCCTTATCACAAGAAAGTAAGTCTCTGTAATTTCTCTCTTCCTCTTTTCTTCTGCTTACCCCACCTGAGCCACACCTCCTTTCTTTTTGGCCTTTGAACACATGCTCATACCTATCCCATGGCTTTTGTGGTCCTTCCAGGTGGAAATCCCTATTCCCAAATTGGAGTGTGTTTACCTTCTTTACACTATGTAGGTCTCAGCCTGAATACTGCTGTTTGAGAGAGGACTTTTTGGACCACCTCAGCTGTCATTGTGATTTTAATTTATATTTCTTTGATGAGCACTGATGTTAAGCATCTCTTTGTGTGGTTATTGGTCATCTTGTATATTTATATATTTTCTCTAGTGAAGGGTCTGTTCAGTTTTTATTTTTCCATTTTTAGGGGTTAATCATATTACTGAGTTGTCGAGCTTTTTGATATAGTCTTGAAACAGATTTTTGTTAGATATATGTATTGCAAATATTTTCTCAGTCTGTGGCTTGCTTTTTCATTTTCTTATAGTGATTTTTGAAGAGGGGAAGTTTTTTATTTTGGTGAGTTGCAATCAATCGTTTTTAAAGGATCACTTTGGTTTTTTTCCAACTTCATTGAGATATAAGTGACAAATCATACGTTATAATGACATTAACTTATAGTGTAAGCTTAAGGTCTACAATATGTTGATTTGATACACTTATAAATTGCAAAATGATTAGCACCATAGCATTAGTCAAAAAATAAGCATTTCTTATTGTGGTGAGGATATTTAAGAACTATTCTCTTAGAAACTTTCAAATATGTAATATGGTACTATTAACTATAAATACTATGCTATACTATGAGATCCCCAGAATTTATTCTTATAACTGGAAGTTTGTATTCTTTGAGCAATATCCCTCCTTTTCCCAGCCCTCCAGTCCCCTGTGGCCACAATTCCAGACTGTTTGTATTTGTCTGTTTTTTTCAGATTCCACATATAAGTGATATCATACACTAATTATCTTTCTCTGACTTTTTAACCTAGCAAAATCCCTCATGGTCTATCCATGTGGTGGCAAATGGCAGGATTTCCTTCTTTCTCATAGCTGAATAAGATTCCGATAGATGATAGATAGATAGATAGATAGATAGATAGATAGATAGATAGATAGAAAGAATATCCCACATCTTATATGTTCCCCTTTGTGGCATGCCACCATAGTGTTTAGAGACAACCTCTGGAAAAATCTCTCATAGTACTTCTTTTTTTTTTTTTTTTAGGATTTTTTTTTATTTATTTATTTGAGACAGAGAGAATGAGAGAGAGAGAGCACATGAGAGGGGGGAGGGCCAGAGGGAGAAGCAGGCTCCTCCCCGAGCAGGGAGCCCGATGCGGGACTCGATCCCGGGACTCCAGGATCATGACCTGAGCCGAAGGCAGTCGCTTAACCAACTGAGCCACCCAGGCGCCCATCTCATAGTACTTCTTGGGTGAAACATGGTTGACCTGGAAGATAATTGTTTAGAGCACGGAGAGTACATTGTGCATGGTGGGTTTCTGGGATCACTGCCTGGAGAAATTCTAGTGATTGCCCTTAATCTTATCTCTTTTCATAGCGTACAATTCATATGGGTTGGTTTTGTTGTTGTTTGTTTGTTAGCTTGCCAGAGAGTTCTATAAACTTCTCGCCCTATGTTTTTCCAGAATTGGTGAATTCTACCTCTTTCCTGAGGGTCCATGATTTAAGCTCTGCCATTAGGGAAGGAGATTGCAATAAAAAAACCTCTTCTAATTGGAAAAAAAAAATAAAAATGATGTTTACAGTTATTTTGCCTCAATATCAAAATCTTGGAATCTAAATCATACAAACCGTAATACATTTTCCCCTCTTTCCTTGACCTCCTCTCATTCTCCCCAGAGAAACTTGATTTTCATCTTCTATTTCTATCCTGTACAGGTACCAACCAGGCCACAAAGTAAGAGGACCAAATGGAACTGTTCAAATTTGTCTCATCGCTCTTTTTCCTTCTATTTCTTGGGCTCCATTATGCCACTTCCCCAGATGATGAGGCCAAGGTGACAGATAAAATGTAAAACCAAAATGGGCTGGCGAGGCTCTAGAAAGAGGTCAGCGGCCTCACAGGAGTCTGTGTGGCAACCTTCACCCCCTCGTGTGCTGTGGGACAGGACAGGTGAGACTCCCTCACAAAGGAGACTCCCTGGGCCCCTGCCACTGGCGTCGACCTGAACCCGGGGAGGGGCAAGAAGCTGGTTTCTTGGGAGGTTAGAACACACAGGTGCCAGACATTGATGAGAGAAAAGGCAACACAAATGCTGATACCCTTTTGATGAGGAGTGTGTCATCATTACATGGGTATCAGCATTTGCTGTGCTGTAAGCTGGACATGTCCTTGAGGCTGTTGTGGAACAGAGCTCCCCTTGACCTATGCTAATGGACTAGACTACTAAGCCTTTTCTGTTCTTCCATTTTGTCTTAATTTCCTGGCTCATTCTTCACTGTCAGGAAGTCAGATAATGCATCTTGCTATTAGCCTGCATTTCTTTAACAGCCATATTCTCTTCTAATTGCTTTGGGCAAATAACCCAAATGAAACCAGGTTTTAGACACGAATATAAAATGAACTTGGAGAACGTACATTTTTAGCTAATAAACTTTAGCACGTGGACTGTCATTCCACAGGCTCCTAAGCTTTTAACATTTATCTTCATGTTAAGCTGCATTTGGGAAGAGGTTATTTGAGGTCTGATCTCCAGATATTTTGCTAGATTGTTATTATTAGAATTTTATATGCTTGATTTTACAACAGAGTTACTCTCAATCAACAAACACACACAGTCATGGTTTTTGTTCACAGTTCAGTTGCAAAGGACAGAATCCACTCTAGCTGGTCTAAACAGAATGGACTGCACTAGATTAATAGAAGGTTTACAAAGTCATTGAAAGGGCTATGGGCACAGGCTGTAGGCTCAGCTTCCACGAACAACTCTCAACTCTTAGAACCATTCTGCTTGTGCCCCAAATAGGATAGGAAGCTGCTACTGTCACTGCAAAACCCCACTGTCTCCAGCATGCCCCATGCCAGTTGAACGGATGCCCACATACGATGTGTTTCCCTCCAGATCAAGTCTCACACAGTAGATGAGTGAAATCTGTCACATCCTGAGCCCTAGCTGCAAGGGACGCTGTGAATTGTAGTTCTAACTTCCCAGCATTAACACTGTAGGAGGTAATTCTAGAAAGGATCAGGAGCATGTACTGAGAAGCCAATCCATAGAATGCCTCCTCCTCACATCTGCTAATCTTGTCATACAATTTTATTTAAACAAATCAAAAATTATCTATCATAAAAGAACTATGAAAACATTCCAACAATGTGCTAGTGGTTTTTGTCTGATAAAATATTCTTTGATATTTTTATGTGTCTGTATGAGTGTATTTAAATATATGTGTGCATGTGTGTATATGTGTGTACCTGTGCATATATATGCAATATATAGATGGTGGGGGGCACCATGATAGGGAGCAGTCATGTTGCACCAAACATGGCTGACTATGCCGCTCTTTCAACAGGGACTAAGGGTAGGCCTTAGGGTGATGAGGGGTGGACAGACCTTTATCAAGCTATGTGCTAGGTGCTGACCATACAAAGACAAGCAGTTTGGTCCATGTCATCTAGTAAGAGGAAGATATTCATGAATAAATAGTTATAAGACAATAGGGTAGGTTTTATGCTGGAAAAATAGAGCTCAAATTTTTTATCAAAATATATCTGAATTGCAAACAAAGAAAGAATGGAGCTATAGCTTACAATGGTTCTCTGTAAAAAATGAATTTATTTGCTATCCATGTGAATTTTGTGCTCTATTTCATATTGGTAATTTAAAAATTATATATATCTTTTATATATACATGTATATATTCAGTGTCCCAATATTCTTGTCCATATATATGTGGATATATACATATGTTTAAGTAACTTGCCATCATGAAAAACAAGCTTTTATCTTTTGGGCTCATGGACAATAATATTGGGACACTGAATCTATCCTCATCAGAAAATAGGACTAAATTGAAATGGGCTTACACTGGACGAGGAAATTCTTTTCTTTGTCTTGATGTCAGAATATTTCTAAAAATCTAGGTCCACCAAGGTATATGCCTATTAATGGCCACTTTTCTCAGGATTTTTATGAGCATTCTCACTTTGTGAGTTATCCTTTATTCTTATGATTAACAATGAATTCATTCACTTTATTCCAGTTTCCCCCCTTTGTTGCAATTTTTCTCATGAAGAAACACACCAGCTCTGAGGAGCACCTTCTTCAGCTGAGGCAGGACTCCATGGAGGTTCCATACCAGGGGGTGTGGGAGAGCTGCAGGGGGTCCACGCCTGTTGGAGGAGTATGTATATCATCCCTGAAATTATCCACAATTGCTGGAACATGTGATGATAAAAAAAAAAAACAAAACAATTTTACGGGCTTCATGATGATTTTTCAATTCTCTACAGACAATGCATCCCTTTATTGCTCATCCCCAGGACAGATGGCGCCTGCTGACCAATTTAAGGAGTCACTGCTGTATTGTGTGGACAAATCTTCACGTTATTTCCCATTATTCTGCACTGTGCCTACAAGATGATTATTCAGTGCGCTTTTTTCCTTTATCAAATTTATCATTTTGACCACCTCACTGAACATGCACAAACACTTCATAAACATCATCTTTATAAACATAGGGAACAAAGAAACCCATCCGCAAGCCAGCTCATTACATCTAAGCACATTGAATGTGTTACATTCAAATGTAACACAAACAATCTGGCTGAATTTGTTTTCCACCAATTGTTTACATCGGTCTGTGGAGAATAACAAAATTGGTCATCTGGGAGTGGGGGAGTATCTCATTCACCTTGCTGCCACTTTCTGAGTCTGAAACAGCTGAGACCAGCTCCACGGCTCCAACATCTTTTCCTGTTTCATCACTTACTCTGTAAAGTGTATCTGAAATGAATTGCAAAAGAAGTCTCAAGTAATTTCTAACGTGCAGGTTCGATTGTGTTTTACCTGTTGCTGCTGGCCAAGACTTGCTTCATTTTCATTGCAAACAGTCCTGCTGTTATCTTTAAATTTGTACGTGGTGTGTTGGAAAGTATCTCCACCAGAGGGACAGTTTCGGGCAACAATGACTCAGGATGTTTGAGAATGTGGAGGAACACAGGTGGGACAAACAGTAAGACTGGAGTTTCTCATAATCCCGACTTTCCCTATAAAAAGGGTTTTCTTCTTGGGCTTTTTTTCTTCCTTTTCTTATTCACTGTATCAGTTAATTTTTGTTGCATGGCAAATCATTCCCGAATATAGAGGTTTAAAACTATAATTGTTGATTTACCTGCCAATTCTGTGGATCAGCAATCTGGAGCTGGGCTTGGCTTGGCAGTTTTTCTGATCTGGGTCAGGCTGATCTCTTTGGGGTCTCACTCACGTGTCCTGTGAGCTGGCTGACTGACAGCTGGGGTGCCTCTGTTCTTCTCCTAGCCTTTCAGTCTCCAGCAGGCTAGGCTAGACTTCTAAGAGCAGCAATCCCATGCACAGTGTTTTTCAAATGTCTGCAGGCATCACCTTTTACGAATATTAGGGTCCTCCCAGACTCAAGGGCTGGAAGCAGACTCTACCTCTTCATGGAAGAGCAACAAAACTACCTTGCAAGGATGTAGATACAGGGAGTGGAAGCATCAGTACCCATCTTTACAGACTGCCACATTCACCTTCACATCTAAACACAGCTGATGCACAATTTGAGGTAGGTCAACATGGAAAAGGTGGAATTCTTTTAATATGTACTTGAGTCTAAGTGCATCAGAAATGTTTAAGAGATTAAGCTGCATGTGGGAGGCTCAGTTGGTGAAGCGTCTGACTCTTGATTTCGGCTCAGATCATGATCTTGGGGTCGTGAGATCAAGCCCCATGTCAGGCTCCACACTGGGTGTGGAGGCTGCTTAAGATGCTCTCTCCCCACCCCGCCCCCCTCCACTCATGCCTGCACACATGTGCACTCTCTGTCTTAAAAAAAAAAAAAAAAAAAAAAAGATAAAAAAAAAAAATGTTTAAGAGTTTAGAACAAAAGTTTCCCAAGTCTTCAAGTAAAATTTGCACTGAAAGAGGCATTCTATGGGATCCATAGGTTTTGGCCACCACCTGGCCCACCACTGTGTATCCCTGGGAGTGACTGCACTGTCCTTGAGAAATGAGTTGTCAGAGGTGAGTAACAAATCTGTAATCGTATGAACAACACGGGTGTTGTCCCTGGCCACAGGGTTTGGCAAAGAAGGGAGGAGTGCAGACAGAAGAGGTAAATCTCAGACAAACTGAGATTTAATGTCAGGTGGGTGGAGAGAAATGGATACAAAGCAGCAAGGAAGAGCTCCCAAAACTCGAGAAATGTACAAATACAGGAGAGAAACTTCACGGCATAATCTCTTTAACCCTGAAGGTACAGGACCACTCACATAGTGCGACATACATCGATACAATGGATTTCTGTTACCTGACACTTTGCAAAACTTGAGACTGGGATTTCAGGTACCTCCCCCAAATTATTTTTAGAAAGTTAATTAGAATAGAAATGGACCAACCAGATGATGCATCTCCTGTCAGCTTTCTAAAGGATTATTACTTATTGGTCATGATGTGTGGAGATAAGTAATGTGAAACATAAATAAATACAATGGGAAGGCAGGATGGAATTCTGTCCAGAAATGCCGAAGCTGGAAGGTTCCTCAGAGAGCTTTGTAGAGGAGGCATTTGGGCCAGACCTAAAAGTGTGATGGATGAATAAAAATATTCTCTCGGTCTGGGAGCCTGACTAAAATGGCTCAATATCCGAACCTTACCGCGCACACCAGATACTTCATCTGTGGCCCACAGTGACTCTTGGAGATCAGGAAAGGCAGCCAGCAAAATCAGTCCCACCGGCTAGTTGGTCAGAGGATCCTCAGGATGGATCCAGTGACCTTCTGTCTCTCCCACTGGGCTTGTGTCCGGCCCCTGCTCCTGCCAGTGGCACCACAGACACGTATCTCTCAAGGCTGCACGCCGTCCAACTCCTCTCCTGCTGACAAGTGACTAAACACACGCAGAAAACCCCAAAGGAGGTTCAAACAGCCCTTCATCCTCATAAATGGACTCCAAACGACTGAGCAAGAGGGTCCTAAGTGTGTTCTTGGTGGGAGGGGTGGTGACCATTCGCTGCTGGCGCCCTCGGATGTAGCTACCAGTCCAGCCCTGAAGGCAAGCCTGGAGCTCCCCTCCCCAGACCCAAGGGCACCCTTCACAGCCCCCTGTCTTCATTGCACTCCATTTCCCCTTCCTCCTGGCACCCAAGTCCTGGTAATTCCCTCCCTGCAGGGGCTCTCTGCCAGCATTCTTTTGGTGAGAAATCTTCCGTCTCCAGGGTGAGGTCTGAGTCAGAGCTCCTCTCCCCCTGTTGCTTAAAAGAGTGAAGGGGATGTGTCCAAGAGTGAGGTTGGGGAGGACAAGGGGATCCAGGAGGTCTCTGGCTCTCCACCCTCTCCCTCCTCTTGTATTTTGTTTCTTTGGGCCGGGTGATGTGAATTAATAGAAGACACAGACACTGAGCTCTGCCCCCGTTCCTGACACGGGGTGCCTAAAACCCATCAATTCCTCTGTGGTGAGACCATGAGACATCTCCGGTTCTCCTGAGGTGACTCTGCATGGGCTCATGGACAGGGGCTGGTCACCTGAGAGGCCAAGCCATGACTAGAAGCTTGGAATTTTCATCCCCCTCATTTCCCACTTATCCAGAGATGGGGAGGGGCTGAAAATGGAGGTAATGATCGATCCTGCCTGCTGGAAGAATCCTCCATAAAAATCCCCATGGCACGGGGTTTGGGGAGCCTCGGGGGGGTGGTGGACACTTCCACGTGCGAGAGGGTGACGCACACCCCAGCTCCATGGGGACCCTCCCAGACCTCGCCTTACACATCTCTTCATTTGGCTATTCATCTTGTCCTTCATCTGTCCTTTAATCAACCGGTAAACCTAAGTTAAGTGTTTCCCTGACTTCTGTGAGCTGCTCTAGCAAATTAATCAGACCTGGGGGTGGGGGGAGGTCAGGGAACCTCAGCCGTATAGTCAGTCAGAGCACAGGGTACAACCTGGACTTGTACTTGGGTTTTTCCGGACGCACCTGGTCATTTAACAGAAAGGCAAAGACCTCATGCTGTGAGGGAATAATAATATTATAATCTAATTTGTTGGCTTGTGTGTGAGGAGGAAAGGCGTTAAAACCTGGACAAGGAGTTGGCCCAGTGCCTGGCCCATCCTCAGTGCTCAGTGATGCCAGCTATGCTCATTTTCAGTTCTCGGCTCAGCACTCCCAGTACTCAGTGTAGACAGCAGCGTCCGTGGGTGATGCACATTCCCCAGCAACTCTGCCACCTCCAAGGGCACGGTGTCCCTCAGGCAGCTACCATGAGGTCTAGGAGGGTCCCAAACTCCACAGTGTTTGGTGAAGTTGCTGGAAGTGACTTTTCCCCTCTGGTGTGTTCCAACCAATCACAATTATACCAAAGCAATATCACCTGGTGTCTCACAGTTTTGAATAAATCTTGAATGAAAATTGCTCTTTCATAATTCATATGGTCCTTAGGCACTGGGCATGGGTTTGGGGTAAGAGTATTACAGTATAGGAAATCAAAGTGACAGACATGTGCTGTGCTAATTCATTCAACAAATATATATTGAGGACCTACTAGGTGCCAAGCAATGTACTTGGAGCTGGGCTACATCAGTGATGGGGGAGAAAGGAGTTATGACCTCTGGCTGGCCATCCACTCACTCCCTTTATTGGGGGAACGCTCCCAAGGGAAAGAAAAGTAGTCAAGTGATCCTTCTAATTTCTAATCCTTGTCAGCTAAACATCTGAGTTGTTGGACGAATGATATTTTTGCTAGGAAAGAGCAACCTGACCTATCGGGTGACCTTGGGCTGTAACTTGAAAGTGTATGTGGGAACCCAGCAAAACCCCACTTAGAGACCTCATCTATTGTTCTGGGCCAGAGACCAGGCATCCAAAGTGGGAAGGACACTGGGCACCACATGGGCCTGGGAAGTCACATAGATGTCTGTGCTTTGTCTGTGCTTCTTGACTGACTGTGTCTTTAAAATAATTAGCAAATCTTGATACTGGATACATTCTAGGGATTCACATGAGTCTGAACTGATAATCTAATCCTATCTGTTAATTCTGTATTTTATGTGAGCACAACAGACAAAATTCTTGCCCTTGATGGAGCTTCCTTTCACCCTGGGGAATCCTTCTTTCCTCTGATAACTTGGGCTTTGCTGCTGAGTCAAGCTCAGCACATGACAGCTTTCAGGTAAAAGCAGTTACTGACACCAGACTCCGAGGTTACATCCTGGTCCCACACCTCAGGAGCTGTATGACTTCAGGCACTTTACTCTACCTTTCTGAATCTCAGTTTCCCTGTCTATAAAAAGGGGATTGTTATGGTACCCACTTCATGGGGTTGCTGTGAGCTGAGTTAACCCATCTGAACGTGGGATGTGCTTAGAATAGAGTTGGCATGTGGTGTAGCTACGTCAGTGTTAACTAGTATTACTCCTTGAAGATTGCATTTTAGGCATCTTAGAAGTCCTTGGTGCAAAATAACTCTGGCTAGCCACCGAGCAGTTCATCAGACGTGTCTGGACACCACTCATGGACACAACTTCAGCTTGAATTGACACCTTACACTTATATAAGTCACTGTCACTATTGTGTATGTCCTTATCACACACTGAGTTCATTTGGAACTGCAATCACTTATTGAAGCTTAATTTTTAAGACAGCATCCATTTGAGGTTTAACGAGATATTTATTTATTGTGATTCCTCCCAAATCTAAATATTCAAACATTATTTCTAGGAGAGCTCGCAAAGCAAAAGTACGTTTAAGTTAGGAATAATTATGCAACCCATTCACATATAATTTTAAATAATATTACTTAATTGGCTGTAAACTGAATCTTCCCTGTGGATAAAGCATTAGGAAAAAAATCATATTGTACACTAATCTACCAAAGTTCCTATTCCCTACATACCTTGAGCAGATTCATTTGAATGTGGCCTCAGGTGCTGGTGTTTGAAATGCAAATAAGCTCCATTAGGCTCAGCCGCTGGAACTACAGTGAGGCGCCCACGCTGCAGGTCTAATAAGAATTGATTCGTCAGCGTGTGTATTTTGGATAAGTTACAGGATTGCTTAGTATCCTGGCATCTGTATTGTTATCTCGTCCTTACTTTCTGAATGAGATGATTCGCACACCGAGCTCATTATTGCCTTGTTTTGTGCATTTTATTTTATTATTTTATTATTTTTAATTATTATTATTTTTTTGAGAGAGTTTGCATGCACACGCAGGAATGGGGAGGGGGTTGGGAAGGGGTTAAAGGAGAGAGAGAATCTTAAGCAGGCTCCATGCTCAGCACAGAGCCTGAGGCGGGGCTCCATCTCACTACCCTGAGATCATGACCTGAGTCAAAATCAGGAGTTAGATGCTTAACTGACTGAGCCACCCAGGCACCCCATTGTTTGGGGCACTTTAAAATTTTTTTTCTGTTAATGGAGAGATCTTGCCTTCTACAATTGCAGTCTCTCTCAGCACCTAACACATTTATCTGTTAATAAATACCTAAATGACTGACATGCTACTTTCTGGAAGGTCGAAGAATTTGGCTAAGTTTGTAAAATTACTTTTTATTGTTCTGCAAAGAAACTCTTGTATATATTCTGACTCATTGTTGCATTCTGTTTAAAAGTAGTTTACAAAGTTCCTGCGTGACATTGGTCCAACAACCCTGATTATTCCCATTTGGGAATACTCACGCTTTTGTCCCACGTTACTGACCCAGCGACTGGAAAGCTCGAGTCTGTGTTCTTTTAGCATTAGGACACAAGACAAATTATAGGCAATACTACTTAATTGGTAAACATCTAATAGCTAGAAACAAATGGAAGAGGAGAACCTGAAGCAATTTAAAAACTGTCAGGGAAATCACTGATTGGAAAATGTAGTCACAAACCGTTCTGATGAGCAACCTCATCCCTGTTATTTTCCCATACCCCCTTTAGAGAAAACATTTACGTGTTCTACTGGTGCATGGGGGGAATTCTGGAGGGCTATTCAGTGACTGATGGGGAGACTACCTGAGTCCATTCACCTGTGCAGCTCAAGCACAACCTCCTCCAAATTTCTGGATATTTAGGGTCATTTCTCCCAAGAGATCATCAAATACCTGTCTTCCAAATACCTAAAGTCATCCTTCTCCCAATGACCATTGGCTGGTGGGGTTCCTACCAGAAAGAGCTCTAAACCAGTTTGGCCACACACCCAGACCAAGGAGACAGGACATCACGAAAACACTGCAGCAGACGAGGTTCACAATGGACCAGCCATCTCTTCCATTAAGGGAGGGCCCACCTTTCTCCACCCCACATACTACATCTTTTTCCAAGTACCTCTGTGTGCAAAAGAAGGTCAGTCAAAGGTCAATTTTACTCACGTGACTTAGAAAGAGGATAGAAATGGAAGGGCAGGGCTGAAACTTAGTATCTCAGCCATCATACCATGACTCCAACCAGCAGGATCCAATTGGTTAAAGATCCAGGACACACCTCAGGAGCATCACCCTAAAGTTAGTTTCTTCTCTCCTTGTCCTTTTTGAAGAAAAGGACTGTTTGGGATGGTCAGGGAGATTACTCCAAAGAAATGAGGCAAAGTGCTTTAAAGGCAGCAATTTCTTGGAAGCAGGAGGTAGTCAGCAAGAGTTACCTCTTCCAGAAAGAGAAAATGCTACAAGATGTTGCCTACGAGGGCTTTTGGACAGAAAACCATGCGCTATGGACAAGTGTGAAGAGTCTACCTCTAACAAAGAGAATTATGGGCTAGTTAGATCCTCATATGTATATATAACTTGTAATCTAATTATATGAATTGCTTTGTGTCTATAAGTGTTGGTGTGAGTTGTTTTATCCTTTTCCATATCTTTGATTAGGTCTAATTAACAATTTTATTTAACCATTTAAAGTTTTAATTTGCAGGGGTGCCTGGGTGGCTCAGTTGGTTAAGTGTCTGCCTTTGGCTCAGGTCATGATCCCAGGGTGGTGGGACCAAGCCCCGCATTGGACTCCCTGCTCAGTGGGGAGTCTGCTTCTCCCTCTCCTTCTGCCCCTCCCCCTGCTCATGCATGCTCTCTCTCTCTCTCTCAAATAAATAAATAAAATCTTAAAAAAATAGTTTTAACTTACAGACAAATCATATTTAAATGGGACTGGGTAATACATTTCCTAAAGCTTTCATGTCTATGAAAGGTGGACTTTATGGAACACATCTATGGTAGAGAGAGTACATTTTATCCAAGTTTTCTGTGTGGAAAAGGCAAGGAAAAATGAGATTGCTTCTTGTACCCTGACCTCACAAATACAGCTTATAAAGTGCAATGACACTTCAAAATGGAATTCCAGACCCAACAAATACAGTGTGCTTTGGACTTAGTAAACAAATGATTAAAAAGAACAGTGTTTTCTTCTGAAATTTTGGAGGTCTGCTCTCAACGAATCTTTCTCAATTATGTTACCAAGTTAAGCATTTTGGTACAAACATCCTCTGATTTGGTAATTCACAAAGTGAAACGTAGCCTCCCATCTGCCCTGTAAAATGCCATTAAATAATCGAAATGTAATTGAAGTTTAAGATGTCACAGAAACCATGCCAAGATTCATGAGACCCCCCAAATACCTCCAGTGTTGATTTTGTAAGAAAACAATGGTAGATGAAACTCAGGAGTTACTCTGAGTGACCTTGAAGTTCTTGGTTGGAAACTCAAGATATAAAATCCAAGGTTTTTTCCATATATTTTAATGAAAGCTCTGATTATAATAGAGACAGGACAGAGCCTGCATTTATCTGCCTGGACATGTGCCAGAATTCCGTCTCTAGGGGTCTGTAACTATATGTTCGAATGATGCATATGCTCGAATGTTCCAGCTGGGATATGCTAGGATGTACTGTGGTCACAACCAACCTCCAAACTTGGATGGACTATCTTCCTCTCCCCCTTCAAGTGCATTGTAGATTTGCAGGGAGCTCTGCTCCTCATCTCCTCTTTCCAGGACTGATGTTCCAGCAGTCATCACCACAAATAATGTTGTTGCTATGGCAAAGGGAAAGCATTTCAGAGGACCTCACCACACTGGGAATTCAATGCTGGGTTCTAAAGCAGCACTCATCACTCCCACTCCTAGTTTATTCGCCAGATCAGTCATCTGCCCCCACCAACCCTAAGGTGGCAGAGAGATGCATCCACACATGCGTTCTGAAAGCAGGGAGCCTGAAATCTTTGTTGCACGTCACTCATCTCCCTCATACTGGATACAGGCTTCCGTCTAAGAAACAAATACTGAGAAGAGTAAGTCTAGCATTGAAAATTATTTAAAGAAAACCAAACTTTTGTGCAGAATTTTCAGGGAAAAGAAGACAGAATCTCATACCAAACCACAGGCTGAGCAAATATGCAGGCATCCGACATTCCAGGCTTTAATGTTTGGGAGACTTAAAAGTCATTTACTTGCTTTTACATGTGTGTGATTTCAAATGCTTACATTGCAACAGAGGAGAAGAAGTAAGAAAATGACCTCATAAATATCCCTGAGTGCTGGTGACATAGAAGACATTCCTGAAACACATGCATAGCTAGATAGGTCTTTTTTTTCTTCCCCTGAACAAATATATATGAAAAGGGAGAAAAAGAAAGATCCAGAACCTAGAAAATCTCCTGGCACCTCATAGGATTCTCAATATTTGTTGAATGAAAGAGTTCTTTCTGTAAAGTATGTTCTTATAGAGAAATTCACATCCTTGAAGATGGCGTGGAGAACAGTGCCTGCCTGCCACACAGTAGTTGCTGTGCTGTATGTATGTGCTATGTTGTGTTGAATTAACAATCGAATAAAGGCAGAGCACATGTGAGTGAAGAGGGAAAAGGAGAAAGAGAAGAGAGATACTGGAAAGGACACCTACAGTGCACCCAAACAATCAGGGACAGGGGGCAGAGCATCCAGCATGGAAATGTAAAGATTTACAGAGAGGCAAGAGTAGAATCTTCTTCAACAAAGTTGACATCTGTTTTGTGAAAGCTAGAGCATCTGATTATAAATTCTTGCTTGATCCTGGTCACAGTTTCATTTCTCAAATTACAGGAGATGGGAGAGAAGCTTCTATTCCATACTTAAGTTCCTTTTTCATTGAAACAATGAGTAATATAAGGATGCCTAGGTGGCTCAGTCAGTTAAGCATACAACTCTTGATTTTGGCCCAGGTCATGATCTCAGGTTCATGATCTCAGGGTCTTGAGATCAAACTCTGTGTCAGGCTCTATGCTTAGTGGAGAGCCTGCTTCTCTCCTTCTCCCTCTCCCTACCCCCACTTGCTCGCCCTCTCTCTCTCTTGAATAAATATATAAATTTTTTAAAAAGTCCTCAATGCACCACAAAAAAATGTTTTTAAAAAAGTACTAGTAACATAGAAATTTAAAAATAATAATCTTAGGGAAAGTATTCTGGCAGCTCATTCTGCAACAGATTATAATCACTAGCCACAGATTATCAGACATGTATCTAGACTTCGGGAAGATAGACATCAAAACTATTCAGAAGAATTAAAGTTTTCATCCCATGGATAAAATTCTGAAAGGGAACGTGGCCCACAAAGGATGGAACAACATTAAAAAAATGTACTTCTGACCATCAAAGACATCAAAAGAACTCAGACTGGCTCTTCACAGGAGCACTCTGATTAAAAAGGACATCTATCAAAGACACTATCAAGGTTATGTGACCCAAAGAATGACATCTTTTTTTTTAAGAATGACACATTTTTTAAGCATCATGAAAACCAAAGCCTCAAATGAACCAAAACTCATTATAAAAGTCCAAAGTAAGCATTTTGTAAAAAAAAAATGTAAACACCAGGGCAGCAGGATATAGACCCACAGCTAGATGTATAGACTGATCGTAAATAACCAAGAGACTGCAGAACCACTTACTGTGACTTTGCCTCATCTTTCTTCAGCCAGCATGGGATGCTCTATTTTTAAAGGTATAGAACAAATAATTTAAAGAAGGACTAACTATCCAAGAAGGCCTAAAGAATTTTGTGTGTGGAGTGTCCAGTGTCGGAGATCCTCAGTGCTTAGCTGCCCAAGGTGACATCTCGGAATGGTTTTAAAGGATGGATGGGAGGGCGCCTGGCTAGCTCGGTGGATAGAGTGTGTGACTCTTGATCTCAGGGTCATGAGTTCTAACCCCACACTGGGCACAGAGCCCACTTTAAATAAATGAACTTAAAAAACAAAGAATGAATGGAAGTTCTTTAAACAGATGAGGGTGGGGTGGGGAGGGCAAAGATCCATCATACCTAACAGCAAGGCACATCTTGGAACTGAGATTAGATGGGGAGCAAAGAGCAGCAGTGTGAAATTTGTAAGTAATGAGGCAGAAGATCACAAGCATTCAGCCCAAGAATGTGAGACTCCTCTGAAACAGAGGAGAAACAAATGGGCAAGATTTGGCCAGAGGTGCATCACAGGGAGGGAGGAGGGGCTCCAGAAGACGGTAAGTCTTGGAGACTTGCCCCAGCACTGGAAGTAGGAGCACTGAATAGGGAACTATAAAAAGATTGCTAGAGATCACTGAGAGCCCAAATGAGGCTGGTGTCCAATGCCTTATAATAGCTCTGATTGGTTGTAACACAAATAGCATTCCCACATGAAAAGATACACAATTCAAGGATTGTGTCTTTTGCTCAGACCCCAGTAATGCAAGATGAGTAGATCTCTGGAACCCTACCTCCCATAAGACCTACTTTTATAGCCCTGGATGTGGGTGTGCATGCTGGGGGACCACTGAGAAGAATGTTTGAGAATAGTGTACATCATAGTATTATCTCCAGAGCAGATCAAGGATGTCATGCCAGGTTGATACCTATATCTGAGTACCAGGATAATTCAGTTGAGATTTGAAACATCAACCCAAAGCTCCCAAGCACTCATACTTCAAACAAAGAGTGGGGAACGTGCTCATGAAAACAAACAAATGAAGAGACCATGACTGTGATAAATTAAGCATTGTTGTAATATTGTGATAATTAGGTTTTTGTTTAGGTTCAAAATATGCATGAATGTGTAGAAACACTGCTATTTCTAATACTGGGTGAGTAAAAGCCACTGAGAATTCACCTTATGGGGGTATGAAGCAAAGAAGTCTTAATCTGACATTGTATCTGACATTGTTGAAACCGGCGGAAGGGCTGGGCCAGATAGCCCCCAGATCTCCTGCCCTAAGATTCCACGACCTAAGAGGACTCTTTACAGAAGGGGAGGAAGAAATGTTTGCATTGAATGTCTGGGACAAGAACAGCTCTATGGGATTTTCCTGAAAGGCCAAGCACTGGTTTGTGTTGGGAGGGTTGACACAAAGAGCCATAATGATATAGGAAGTTGAATCTACAAGGTATTTCTTATTTTCAGGAATCATTCTGGCATGATTATTCAGTAGCAATTGTAAGGATTTTAAAAAGCCTTATAGACCTTTTTATGATTTATCGTCTCCATACTTCCACCAAATCGACTTCATGTGATTTAAAAGTTTACTTTTGCCCGAGGTGGTTCAGTTATTCATATGTGTTTATGGCTAATGATAAATATGGTCCTTCAACTACAAGAATGTCTACTTTTTTGTTCTAAGGAGCATTTGATTGAAATAGGGTATTAAAAGGAAAAACTACTGTTTCCTTTCTACACACTGAATGCATCTGACCCCAAATGTGTGGGCTTTTTCTACACTGACCAATTCTTGGACAGCAGCTAGGTGCACTACAATTCAGTTCGATTTGACATTATCTACCTGGAGTTAGTGTCAGATCCCACAGGGTAAAGGGCTCAGTTCCACAAGGCTGCTTGCCCCCCACTTCAGGCACAATCATAAGTCCCAGGTTTTCACCTATACTACTGATCAACCTACTGTAAATCAGTGTGTGAACCAAACTAACACCATCTTGGACAAATCTGCCATAATGACCACTCTGAGAGAAGCCTTCCAGAGCACAGCCCTCCCTCTCCCTCCCCTGTGCACATTCTTTCTTTTTGTTTAACTATACCCGTAAGTACACCCTCGGGGCACAATATCCTTGATCTGCCCTGGAGATAATACTAAAACACACACCTATTCTCAGACGTTCTCCTCGGTAGTCCCCCAGCATGTACACCCACCATACACAAAAATAGATTCAAAATGGATGAAAGACCTAAATGTGAGACAGGAGTCCATCAAAATCCTTGAGGAGAACACAGGCAGCAACCTCTTTGACCTCAGCCACAGCAACTTCTTCCTAGAAACATCGCCAAAGGCAAGGGAAGCAAGGGCAAAAATGAACTATTGGGACTTCATCAAGATAAAAAGTTTTTGCATAGCAAAGGAAACAGTTAACAAAACCAAAAGACAACCGACAGAGTGGGAGAAGATATTTGCAAATGACATATCAGATAAAGGGCTAGTATCCAAAATCTATAAAGAATTTATCAAACTTAACACCCAAGGAGCAAATAATCTAATCAAGAAATGGGCAGAAGATGTGAACAGACATTTCTCCAAAGAAGACATCCAAATGGCCAACAGACACATGAAAAAGTGCTCAACATCACTCAGCATCAGGGAAATCCAAATCAAAACCTCCATGAGATACTACATCACACCAGTCAGAATGGCTAAAATTAACAAGTCAGGAAATGACAGATGTTGGCGGGGATGCGGAGAAAGGGGAACCGTCCTACACTGTTGGTGGGAATGCAAGCTGGTGCAGCCACTCTGGAAAACAGTAGGAGGTTCCTCAAAAAGTTGAAAATAGAGCTACCTTACGACCCAGCAATTGCACTACTGGGTATTTACCCCAAAGATACAAATGTAGTGATCTGAAAGGGTACATGCACCCCGATGTTTATAGCAGCAATGTCCACAATAGCCAAACTGTGGAAAGAGCCCAGATGTCCATCGACAGATGAATGGAAAAAGAAGATGTGGTGTGTGTTTATATATATATAATGGAATATTATGCAGCCATTGAAAATGAAATCTTGCCACTTGCAACATCGTGAATGGAACTAGAGAGTATTATGTTAAGTGAAATAAGTCAATCAGAGAAAGACAATTATCATATGATCTCACTGATTTGTGGAATTTGAGAAACAAGGCAGAGGATCATAGGGGAAGAGAGGAAAAAAAATGAAACAAGAAGAAACCAGAGAGGGAAACAAACCATAAGAGACTCTTAATCTCAGGAAATAAACTGAGGGTTGCTGGAGTGGAGGGGTGGTGGGAGGGATGGGGTGGCTGGGTGATGGACATTGGGGAGGCTATGTGTTGTGGTGAGCACTGTGTATTGTTTAAGACTGATGAATCTCAGACCTGTACCCCTGAAACAAATAATACATTATATGCTAATAATAATAAAAAAATTTTTCAAAAAAAAAAAGTAGGTCTTATGGGACACGAGTTTGCAGCGATCTACTGGTCTTGTGGCCACCCAAGACTCGCTTCTGTCCCTAAGTCCCTTGAATAAACCATTTCTGGTCCAGCTGGACCTGTCAGCCTTTATCTTAGGCTTATGACTCCTTTCACCTTTGGAGATCATTTTGCATAGACCTCTCTTGCATGGGACAACTGGAGATTCTCACGACCTCCTCTCTGGTTTCAATAAATTGCCTAATCAGCTCAGAACTCAGGAAAGTGTTTTACTCACAATTACCAATTTATTACAAGGATATTTAAGAGATACAATGAACAGCCAGACAAAAAGATAAATAAGGCAAGGTCCAGAAGGGTCCTGAGGGCAGAAGTTTCTGTCCCTGTGAAGTTTGGGGTGCACTCCAGGCAGATGGATCTTCACCAAGTTGGAAGTTCCCTGAACCCAATACTTTAAGGATTTTTATGGAAGCTTCATCTCCTAGGCATGGTTGACAATGAACTCAATCTTTAGCCCTTCTCCCTTTCCCAGAGCATGGAGGGCAGGGTGATGAAACTGAAAGTTCCAAAATTTTCATCATAGACTGATCTTTCCGGTGACCAACCTCCATCCTAAAGCTATCCAGGAGCCAATCAAGAGTTGCCTCATTAGAATAAAAGATGCTTCCGTCACCTAGGAAATGCCAAGGGCTTTAGGAGCTCCTGGGTTAGGAACCACAGCCAAAGACCAGACATTAGAACAAAGAATGCTCCTAGTACCTTTATTACTTAGAAAATTACAAAGGTTTGAGTATCTCTGGCCAGGAACCAGAGGCAGAGACTAAATGTATATTTATTATGTTGTAGGTGTGCACGTGCATGTGCACACACAAACACACACACATCTATTCTGTAGTAAGCATGGGGTTTGGAGATAGATATTAGCTGCATCACCTGGGACAACCTCTTTAAGCCTATTTCCTTGTCCAGAGAAGAAGATGATGACAATAGCATTTACTTCTTACAGTAGCCCAAGAGTGGAAAACAATGCTAAATGTGAAATGCTTGTCATATTGTCCATCAGAATTACCATTCACTGACATCCCTTTCCTGTAGACCTACCTGATGACAGCCTTCCAGAGAGGTTGTCAGCATGATTCCCTTGGCATGTGAAGCTGATTCTCATTTGATGTGGGAGCAAATCCAGTAAAATTTGATCTTGATCTTCATTTTACAGGAAATAAATGGAAAAGGTAGGTAAATTTTTGCACTGAAAATGCAAAAGAGGAAAGTGGCAGGGCAACCTGTTTTCAAGAGAATCTTTCAAAATAGCCCAAATACATTCTTAAAATTACAATCTAGAATTGGATTCCATAAATGGCCTTCCATAGTATACCTCTTAATATTTATTCTCTATTTTTCATAAAATATAGGTTTATACATCACAATCATGCAAACACTTATTAGGTAAACAATTACACTTTTGAAGGACTTGAAAACACTTTATTTGGAAGAAGAATGTCAAGAAAAGCACAGTGATGTACATTTTCAAATTTCACAAGATGAGAATTTCCAAAAAGGTAATTTTTTAATCTAAGTTATTTCTCAATGGATTGCTAAAGGTGACAGTGGATATTCTGGGGAGCAGCACCTGTGACCACCACAACATTCAAGCATTTCTTAAATTTCCCTTCTAGAAAGATTTTATTTTTGCAGACTATATTTGTAACATTTACTAGAATTTTTGTTTGGTTTTGATTAATTCATAAGGTGAGAGTTCCCATTAATATTGATGCTTATTTTTGGTGGCCACTCGATAGGTGGCCTTAAGTTATTTCAATTTTCACAAACTTTTTTTCCTTACTACATCTTTAGAATACACCCAGGTTTTCAATTTCTCAGAACTGTAAAGACTCTTGAAAAGAAAAGTACTTTGAGCTGTTTAAACGTTGAGTTGTATAAACCACAGAGTACTGAATAACATTGAAAATTATAAGCTAATCTATTTCTATCATTCCTGGCCATCAGAAACCACGTAAAAGCTATTGCTCTAATCCTAGTACAAAGGGGCAATGGTCATTAGACAGGACTGTATTCGAGTTCCCTGACAGTTTAGATCACATATCAAAAGCATGAGAAATGGTGGCGGATATCAATTATTCAGAAAGTGAAAGCTGAAAGCAAATTCACATCCCTAGAGATATATGCTGGGAAATAACATAATTTTTATTTATTTTATTTTTGTTAAGATTTTATTTATTTGGGAGAAAGAGAGCGAGCAAGAGAGAGCACGGGCAGGGGGAGGGGCAGAAGGAGAAGCTGACTCCCCATTGAGCAGGGAGCCCACCTTGAGGCTCGATCCCAGGACCCCGAGACCTTGACCTGAGCCGAAGGCAGACACTTAACCAGCTGAGCCACCCAGGTACCCCTAACATATAATTTTTAAAATAGTTGATTTGTGGATAAGATATCACTGGAATATAAGCTTCATAATGGCAGGAGTTTTGTCTGTTTTGGTTACTGAGCAAGCCTCTGTGTCTAAAAGAGTAGCAATAATAGGCCCCTAGGAAACATTTGGTAAATTGTTGGGGACATGTTATTAAAAACAAAACTGTCTTCTAGAAAAGAAATCCTTTCCACAAAGGTAGTAGAGAAAGAAAACATTTTTATTATTGAACAAGCAATAAACTAGAGTGTGATGCTCATCACAGGCAATCCACTGAGATCCACAATCCCCAAAGACAGAAAGAAATGACACCCTTTTATACAGCCAAGCAGAGATAACCCATTACATACGTACATGTTGTCAAGAAACAATATGTTTCTCGAAGACTGAGGACTTGACAGCATTGGTTGTTATACATGGTCTGTCCTAACTACCTGCTAGGTGGGTGACCATCTGTATCATCTAATTGGCTTTATCCAGAGGAAAACACTAGCTTCTCATATCTTTATGACAGGAGATAATTTTGCAACCTGGAGCAAGGAGCCCAATGAATAGGCTCCTACCCTCTCACAGAGAGTAGAGAATAGGGATGCTCCCTCCTTTGATGTTCACATTCCAAAGAGATGGCTCTCAGGTCCTGAGAAAGACATTCCTGGATCACAAAGCTGACAAGAGGCCCACCTAGCCTTCAAAAGGATTTATATACATTTCAAAGACAGGAGAAATATGTGTACCATGACTAGCTTTCTAAGGCAAAACACTCTAAGCAAAAAGGGTAGCGAGGAATCCCTTTCCTTATTTTCACAGGGAGAATTAAGCCTTATCCTCACAAAATGAAGGAAGATACTTCTATTTCTACCATCAAGACTGTATTTTATCCTAGAAGTTAAGCATAACTGTTGCCTCAATTACTAGTGTCAAGATTTCTATACTTAACATTGGGGTTTTACTATAAAAACAAGATTGGCAAACATCCAGATACATTTATCATTTACTTTTAGTAAAAATAAACAAAATGATTTGCCTTGATATGAAGAGGATCTCAAATTGTAAGCTTGATAATTGTTCTTTCCTATCATGAACATCAGCCCTTGTGTGCATGTTTGTGTTTGTATGTGTGACTGTGTAAACACTCATTAATGAACCTTTAATGCTCTTCCAGGATAAAGGTAGGGTTTGCAAAGCAACTAAAATAGTGTTGCAAAGAAATAGATTAAATTAGGGGAGGTGTGTGAAAGTCACGCACATTTTATCTTTCAACAGATTAATCACACGTAAAAGGATGCTATCTTAATTGAACTAAAAAAAATCTTTGATTAGAGTTATCTTAATGATAATTCCAGTTGACTTTTCATGTGTAAATCAAACCACAGGGTGCTCAGAAGATGTTAATTGGTGATGAGATTAATCATTCCTTGGGTTTAATTCACTTGATACTAACCCTTCTCCCCATCAAGATTTTGAAAAGTAGGAAACTGTTTGTTCCCTCACCACCAAGCACCTGGAATGGAGCCCTGGGAGCTCCATCTTAAGCACCATGAGTGAAAAACAATGGCAAAATAAAGACCTTATTGCCTGAGAGTGAAGAATTTTCCTCTGCCCCATTATCTATTTCTCAGGTATAGACATGGGTTAGGTTGCACTAAATTTGAGTGTTTCTTGGGTACTAATGGTGCCCTGCCAGGCCCTAGAGGGATTCCCAGAATTTCTGGGTTCTAAGTTCAAGGATTTTTATCAGCCTGGATCCATCCACTGAGCTCATCTATAATTGGGCCAGAACATTCTAATCCTGCCTTAGAGATGCCTATCACTAAATACCATGTGTTCCAAGCTTGTGCCTATGATGTGTACGCATGTTGTCCTCCCAGAAATACTATAAGTGGATTTTGATAGATGAGAAAACTGAGGCTCAGGTGGCAGGTAAATTGCCCCAAGTCACATAGCGTGGAAACAGCAGAGTGGAAGTTAAACCCAGATGAGGCCAACTTCAAAGCTTATGCCTGAGAAGGCACTTCTCTTCCACAAAAAAGCCACGGCCAATGAAAAATCAGTTGAACTAAATACTAGGTTAGGTCTTCAATGCCAGGCCCACCTTAAGAAAATCTCAGATCATCATTAACAACACAAGCGAGGGCTTAGCTCCATTAAGGCCAAATGAGAGCTGTAGATAATCAGAAATGATTAGGTGTCTGCCTTGCTTTCTAGGTTTTCATTTGTGAGTTTAGAGGTTTCTTCCTTCAGGGAATTGTGGTGGCTGGCTTCTCAGGGGAGCAGACTCTGTCACTCATCCTCACAACTACTCTGAGTCACAGTTCACAACCTGCCCTGAAAGAGAGTGAAGAGGGCATTTCCCTTTTATGAACAAATTTCCCCTGGGTAATAGAATGTTGTCCTTTCTTGAAAAGTGACACTAAAGTCCTGTTAGCTTGTCCAGTTTTCCACTAAGTGAGCTTAAGAGGAAATGAAAGAAGAAGGTGCTTTCTTTCTTGGTGTAAATGTGTCGAAGCTACAGAATATCTGTTGAGTTAAATAATCTGAAACCAGTCCCAGGCAGCAAATGTGCTAGTAAATCCCATCAGGCTTTTTTGTGCAGGAGCCACAATGTGGACAAGAAGAATGCCAGTGCCCACCTTTTGTCTCTTAACAAAACTTCCGTAGAAAACTTCCAAGACTCTATGGTAAATTCACAGCCAATTACAAGACAAAATCACAGAGTGGTGGCGCTCTGCACAGAAACTGGGTACAACCATGTTTAAGAGCCATCCAGAAGGACGGAAACACAGGAACTAGTATTAGGGAATACGCTGAGACCAATGTTTCCCATCACTAATTATCACCATCTTGCCGTGTAAATATACTCTTGAAGAATCACATCAGAGTCAAATGGTTTCCTCAGCTGTGCCTCAACTGGAGAGCCCATGTGAGGTAGATACGGTATAAAAAGCAAAAAACTAAGACTGGAGAAGCCATAGCCATGTGTACATAAAAAGGAGCCGGTCTGTTTAGAGATAATTTATCTCAGGTAAATATGTATTTATTTGGAACCTATCACGTCCTTGTTCTAGGTCCTGAAACTAAAGACCAACAATCCCTGGGGGATTTCACTGTAGATTTATGGCAAATGTTCTCAATCTCAGATTCTACAGAGCTTCATAGAGACTTGTGACCTCCTGAAAGACTAGGATAAGTTGTGTATGAAGTTGTGTATGTAGATTTGTACGAGAGAGAGACACCCCCCCCCACACACACACCGGGGACAGGTCATAGCTTTTACCAGTTTCTTAAAAAAAAAAAAAAAGAAATCATGACTCTAATAAGCTTAAAAACCATAGATATTTTTGTATATAAATCCAGCAAGTTGTCAAAAACAAAGGACCAGTGAAAGCTCCTGATTTATTTGATCATTGGAGTTATAAGCTCAGCAGAAATATCTATTGTTTGTTTGGGAAAAAATTTTCAATCTTTAGTCTCAGACCATGCTGGTTGCTACCCCATAAGTAGAGAAGACTATTAGAAAAACTGTGAAAAAAATAGAGTGGCAAGTAAAAATAAGTACATTTGAGAATAATAATCAGGCCTCAACCAGAGAAGTACATAGAATCCCTGTGTCTTGATGGAATTTGAGAAATTCTACATAAATATTATTTGATTTGTATCCCCTTCAGTCCCTAAAAACAGCCACCTTGAGTTGGCTGCTTCATCTCTAATCAGGCAGCAATATTACATCTTATCTGAGCCAATTTGCCTGCTGAGAATTTGGAAGCTCCCCGCGTGATTCATTCTGCATAAAATCATTTGGTTTTGCTCGCTGTAGATAATTGATTCTTGGCACCAGAACTTAAACTATTTACAGTCCAAGTCTATTAAAATTACATTGAAATTTAGCTTAAACAAACAGAATCAAAGTTAAGGGTATGTTTTCTTAATACTGTGGGTTGTACCTATTAAAATTAAATTTTAAGATGCCTGCAAAGATCTATGGTAGAAATCTAATCCAATGATACATTTGATGGGGTCTGCATAGGAAGAAAGGAGAAAACTGAGGGCCAGAGAGGAGTCTTCCTTCTTGGGGAGGCATCCACAAGGGTGAGCCAGTGACACATGGTGTAATTGGAGGAATATATATACACCATGTCTCCTTTATCTATTCATCTATTGATGAACACTTGAGATGTTTCATATCTTGGTTGTTGTAAATAATGCTGTAATAACATAGGGGTGTATGTATCTTTTTTAATTGGTCTTTTTTTTTTTTTGGTTCTCTTTGGGTAAATACCCAGTGGTGGAATTACTGGATCAGATGGTAATTCTATTTTTAATTGTTTAAGTAACATCCATACTGTTTTCCACAGTGGCTGCATCAGTGGGTTATCTGCCCATTTTCAATTGGATTATTTGTGGTTTTGGTGTTGAGTTATGTAAGATCTTTATGTATTTTGGATATTAACTCTTTATTGGATATATCATTTGCAAATATTTTCTCCCATTCAGTGGGTTGCCTTTTTGTTTTGTTGACAGTTTTCTTTCTCTGCAGAAGTTTCTTATTTGGTGTAGTCCCAATCATTTATTTTTGCTTTTGTTTCCCTCGTCTGTCAGGCAGTATTTAAAACAAAACACAACATAATAAAATCTAACAGTTTGCTGTTTACAAAAGACAATTCTAAAACAGATACATTCAGAAAGTTTGCATGTAAAAACATAGACAGAGATGATTGACATAAATGCTAATAAAGAATCAGTGAAACTGAACTTGAAGCCAAAGAACATTCCTACTGATAAAGAGGTTCACGTCAGAAGGGTAAAAGTTTCTATTCATCAGGAAGGTATTATAGGTTTAAATTTAGAAGCAGCAAATAACATTGCTTTAAAATATACAAAGGAGGGCGGAGCAAGATGGCGGAGGGGTAGGAGACCTGGATTTCGTCTGATCCCAGGAATTCAGCTGGATAGGGATCAAACCATTCTGAACACCTACGAACTCCACAGGAGATTGAAGAAAAGAACAGCAACAACTCTCTGAACAGAAAAGTGACCATTTTCTGGAAGGCAGGATGTGCGGAGAAGGGAATCCAAGGTGATATTCCGGACGATAGACGGCAGGGGAGGGGGCCTCCGTCATCCGCTTCTGGCAAGTGATAGAGCCGAGGAGCACATAATTGGAACTTCTAGAAGTCGGCCCCGCTGAGGGACGTCGCTCCAGTGGCTAAGCAGGGGGAGGAACACTCATGGGACAGTGTGGTCTCAGGACCCTCGGGGTCCCAGAAAGACCTGAGTGCGACAGAGCTCCCAGGTATTGGAGCGGGAAAGCTGGCTGCAGAGAGGGAACCCAGGTGCGGGCTCTCAGCTCGGGGTTGCCATAAACCGTGAACCGCGGCACAGTCGGGCCACTGCTCCTCCAGCAGGGACCCAACAAGTGGCAGATCCGGGGAGACTCCCCTTCCTCCCCCGGGAGGAGCCGCGCGGGAGTGCACCGCAGGGATCTGCTGGGTTTGGAGACTCCACACAGGGTCGGGTGCCAGAGATAGAAACGCTGGGTCACAGGCTGGGTGAGCATGGAGTGAGGCCAGAGACCGGGGAGACAGGAGTGACTGCCTGCTTTTCTCTGGGGGCACACTGAGGAGCAGGGCCCCAAGTTCTCGGCTCCTCTGGGGCAGAGAAAGGGAGGCCGCCATTTTTACTCTCGGCCTCCAAAGCTGTACGGAGAGCTTGCAGGGAACAAAAGCTCCTGAGAGCAAACATGAGCAGATGACTTAGCCCGGACGAGGCAAGGGCAGGGGAATCCTGCCTCCGGCAAAGACATTTGGGAACCACGGCAACAGGCCCCTCCCCCAGAACATCAGCAAGAACAGCCAGCCAAGGCCAAGTTTACCAATCAGTGAGAATGTCAGAACTCCAGCGCTAGGGGAATACTGCACATAGAATTCATGGCTTTCTTACCATGATTCTTTAGTCTTTCAAAGTTAATTTTTTTAACTGTCTTTTTTTTTTTTGAATTTTTCTTTTTCCCTTTTTCAACCAACATCTTATCAATCCCTTTTTTAAAAAACATTTTTTATTTTTCATTTTTAGAGCCATATTCTATCCCTTCATAGTAGTTACCCTTATTTTTGGTATATATTTATAAGTTGTTCTCTCTTTAAAATTTTGAGATACAGTTTCTTCTAACAGATCAAAATATACCCTAAATCTCTAGTATATGGCTTTGTTCTAGTCTCCTGCCTGATCACATTCTCTCCCCCCCCTTTTTTTAAATCCTCTTCTTTCTTTTTTCAAACAACTTCTTATCAGTTCCTTTTATAAAAGCTTTTATAGTTTTCATCTTTACAGTCATATTCCATCCCTTCATCATATTAATCCTTATTATTGTACATATATAAGTTTTTCTTTCTTTAAAATTTTGAGAGGCACTTTCTTCTAACAGACCAAAATACGCCCAAAATCTAGTGTGTGGCACTGATCTATGCACTAGCCTGATCATATTTGATCATATTCTGTTTTGTTTTGTTTTTGTTTGTTTTTCTCTTTCTCTTTTTCTCTTTTTTTTTTCTTTTTTCTTTCCCTTTCTTTTCCCCTGGTTTCAGGTCTTTTCTGATTTGTTTAGTGTATACTTTCTGGGGACGTTGTTACCCTGTTAGCAGTTTATTCTCTCATTCATCTATTCTCCTCTGGACAAAATGACAAGATGGAAAAAATCACCTCAACAAAAAGAACAAGAGGCAGTACCAACTGCCAGAGACCTAATCAATACAGACATTATTACGATGTCAGAACTAGAGTTGAGAACGATGATTTTAAAGATAGTAGCTGGGTTTGAAAAAAGCATGGAAGTTATTAGAGAAACCCTTTCTGGAGAAATAAAAGAACTAAAATCTAACCAAGTCAAAATCAAAAAGGCTATTAATGAGGTGCAATCAAAAATGGAGGCTCTAACTGCTAGGATAAATGAGGCAGAAGAAAGAATTAGCAATATAGAAGACCAAATAATGGAAAATAAAGAAGCTGAGAAAAAGAGAGATAAACAACTACTGGATAATGAGGGCAGAATTCGAGAGATAAGCGATATAAGGGATACCATAAGGTGAAACACCATTAGAATAATTGGGATCCCAGAAGAAGAAGAAAGAGAGAGAGGGGCAGAAGGTATATTGGAGCAAATTATAGCAGAGAACTTCCCTAATTTGGGGAAGGAAACAGGCATCAAAATCCAGGAGGCACAGAGAACCCCCCTCAAAATCAATAAAAATAGGTCAACACCCCACTTAAAAGTCTCAGAGACAAAGAGAAAATCCTGAAAGGAGCTCAGGAGAAGAGATCTGTAACCTACAATGGTAGAAACATTAGACTGGCAACAGACCTATCCACAGAGACTTGGCAGGCCAGAAAGGACTCGCATAATATATTCAGAGCACTAAATGAGAAAAATATGCAGCCAAGAATACTATATCCAGCTAGACTGTCATTGAAAATAGAAGGAGAGATAAAAAGCTTTCAGGACAAACAAAAACTAAAGGAATTTGCAAACACAAAACCAGCCCTACAAGAAATATTGAAAGGGGTCCTCTAAGCAAAGAGAGAGCCTAAAAGTAACATAGACCAGAAAGGAACACAGACAATAATACAGTAACAGTCACCTGACAGACAATACAATGGCACTAAATTCCTATCTTTCAATAGTTACCCTGAATGTAAATGGGCTAAATGCCCCAATCAAAAGACGTAGGCTATCAGATTGGATAAAAAAACAAGAACCATCGATATGCTCTCTGCAAGAGACTCATTTTAGATGCAAAGACACCCCCAGATTGAAAGTGAGGGGGTGGAAAACCATTTACCATGCTAATGGACACCAGAAGAAAGCTGGGGTGGCAATCCTTATATCAGACAAATTAGATTTTAAACCAAAGACTGTAATAAGAGATGAGGAAGGACACTATATCCTACTTAAAGGGTCTATCCAACAAGAAGATCTAACAATTGTAAATATCTATGCCCCTAACATGGGAACAGCCAATTATATAAGCCAATTAATAACAAAAGCAAAGAAACACATTGACAACAATACAATAATAGTGGGGGACTTTAACACCCCCCTCACTGAAATGGACAGATCATCTAAGCAAAAGATCAACAAGGAAATAAAGACTTTAAATGACACACTGGACCAAATGGACTTCACAGATATATTCAGAACATTCCATCCCAAAGCAACAGAATACACATTCTTCTCTAGTGCCCATGCAACATTCTCCAGAATAGATCACATCCTAGGTCACAAATCAGGTCTCAACCAGTACTAAAAGATTGGGATCATTCCCTGCATATTTTCAGACCACAATGCTTTGAAACTAGAACTCAATCACAGGAAGAAAGTTGGAAAGATCTCAAATACATGGAGACTAAAGAGCATCCTACAAAAGAATGAATGGGTCAACCAGGAAATTAAAGAAGAATTAAAAAGTTTCATGGAAACCAATGAAAATGAAAACACAACTATTCAAAATCTTTGGGATACAGCAAAGGCAGTCCTAAGAGGAAAGTATATAGAAATCCAAGCCTTTCTCAAGAAACAAGAAAGGTCTCAAGTACACAACCTAACCCTACACCTAAAGGAGCTGGAGAAAGAACAGTAAATAAAGCTCAAAGCCAGCAGGAGAAGAGAAATAATAAAGATCAGAGCAGAAATCAATGAAATAGAAACCAAAAAAAAACCAGTAGAACAGATCAACGAAACTAGGAGCTCGTTCTTTGAAAGAATTAACAAGATTGATAAACTCCTGGCCAGACTTGTCAAAAAGAAAAGAGAAAGGACCCAAATCAACAAAATCATGAATGAAAGAGGAGAGATCACAACCAACACCAAAGAAATACAAACAATTATAAGAACATATTATGAGCAACTCTATGCCAGCAAATTAGATAATCTGGAAGAAATGGATGCATTCCTAGAGATGTATCAACTACCAAAACTGAACCAGGAAGAAATAGAAAACCTGAACAGACCTATAACCACTAAGGAAATTGAAGCAGTCATCAAAAATCTCCCAAAAAACAAAAGCCCAGGGCCAGATGGCTTCCCAGGGGAGTTCTACCAAACATTTCAAGAAGAATTAATACCTATTCTTCTGAAACTGTTCCAAAAAATAGAAATGGAAGGAAAACTTCCAAACTCGTTTTATGAGGCCAGCATTACCTTGATCGCCAAACCAGACAAAGACCCCATCAAAAAGGAGAATTACAGACCAATATGCTTGATGAACATGGATGCAAAAATTCTCACCAAAATACTAGCCAATAGGATCCAACAGTACATTAAAAAGATTATTCACCATGACCAAGTGGGATTTATCCCTGGGTTGCAAGGTTAGTTCAGCATCCACAAATCAATCAGTGTGATACAATACATTAATAAAAGAAGAACAAGAACCATATGATCCTCTCAATAGATGCAGAAAAAGCATTTGACAAAGTACAGCATCCCTTCTTAATCAAAACTCTTCACAGTGTAGGGATAGAGGGTACATACCTCAATATCATAAAAGCCATCTATGAAAAACCCACAGCAAATATCATTCTCAATGGGGAAAAACTGAGAGCTTTCCCCCTAAGGTCAGGAACATGGCAGGGATGTCCACTACACCACTGCTATTCAACATAGTATTAGAAGTCCTAGCCACAGCAATCAGACAGCAAAAAGAAATAAAAGGCATCCAAATCAGCAGAGAAGAAGTGAAACTCTCACTCTTTGCAGGTGATATGATACTTTATGTGGAAAACCCAAAAGACTCCACCCCAAAACTGCTAGAACTCATACAGGAATTCAGTAAAATGGCAGGATATAAAATCAATGCACAGAAATCTGTGGCATTCCTATACACCAATAAGACAGAAGGAAGAGAAATTAAGGAGTCGATCCCATTTACAATTGCACTCAAAACCATAAGATACCTAGGAATAAATCTAACCAAAGAGGCAAAGGATCTGTACTCAGAAAACTATAAAATACTCATGAAAGAAATTGAGGAAGACACAAAGAAATGGAAAAACGTTCCATGCATTGGAAGAACAAATATTGTGAAGATGTCAATGCTACCTAGAGCAATCTACACATTCAATTTAATCCTCATCAAAATACCATCCACTTTTTTCAAAGAAACGGAACAAATAATCCTAAAATTTGTATGGAACCAGAAAAGACCCCGCATAGCCAGAGGAATGTTGAAAAAGAAAAGCAAAGCTGGTGGCATCACAATTCCGGACTTCCAGGTCTATTACAAAGCTGTCATCATCAAGACAGTATGGTACTGGCACAAAAACAGACACATAGGTCATTGGAACAGAATAGAGAGCCCAGAAATGGACCCTCAACTCTATGGTCAACTCATCTTCAACAAAGCAGAAAAGAATGTCCAATGGAAAAAAGACAGTCTCTTCAACAAATGGTGTTGGGAAAATTGGACAGCCACATGCAGAAGAATGAAACTGGACCATTTCCTTACACCACACACAAAAACAGGCTCAAAATGGATGAAAGACCTCAATGTGAGACAGGAGTCCATCAAAATCCTTGAGGAGAACACAGGCAGCAACCTCTTCGACCTCAGCCACAGCAACTTCTTCCTAGAAACATCGCCAAAGGCAAGGGAAGCAAGGGGAAAATTGAACTATTGGGACTTCATCAAGATAAAAATCATTTGCACAGCAAAGGAAACAGCAAAACCAAAAGACAACCGACAGAATAGGAGAAGATATTTGCAAATGACATATCAGATAAAGGGCTAGTATCCAAAATCTATAAAGAACTTCTTAAACTCAACACCTAAAGAACAAATGATCCAATCAGGAAATGGGCAGAAGACATGAACAGACATTTCTCCAAAGAAGACATCCAAACGGCCAACAGAGGCATGAAAAAGTGCTCAATATCGCTCGGCATCAGGGAAATCCAAATCAAAATCTCAATGAGATATCACCTCACACCAGTCAGAATGGCTAAAATTAACAAGTCAGGAAAGAGAGATGTTGGCGGGGATGTGGAGAAAGGGGAACCGTCCTACACTGTTGGTGGGAATGCAAGCTGGTGCAGCCACTCTGGAAAACAGTATGGAGGTTCTTCAAAAAGTTGAAAATAGAGCTACCGTATGATCCAGCAATTGCACTACTGGGTATTTACCCCAAAGATAAAAATGTAGGGATCCGAAGGGGTATGTGCACCCCGATGTTTATAGCAGCAATGTCCACAATAGCCAAACTGTGGAAAGAGCCAAGATGTCCATTGATAGATGAATGGCTAAAGAAGATGTGGTATATATATACAATGGAATATTATGCAGCCATCAAAAGGAATAAAATCTTGCCATTTGCAACGATGTGGATAGAACTGGAGAGTGTTATGCTGAGCAAAATAAGTCAATCAGAGAAAGACATGTTTCATAGGACCTCACTGATATGAGGAATTCTCAATCTCAGGAAACAAACTGAGGGTTGCTGGAGTGGTGGGGGGTGGGAGGGATAGGGCAGCTGGGTGATAGACATTGGGGAGGGTATGTGCTATGGTGAGTGCTGTGAATTGTGCAAGACTGTTGAATCACAGATCTGTACCTCTGAAACAAATAATACATTATATGTTAAAAAAAAAAAAAGAAGAAGAAGACGGCAGGAGGTAAAGAATGAAGGGGGGGAAATTGGAGGGGGAAATGAACCATGAGAGACGATGGACTCTGAAAAACAAACTGAGGGTTCTAGAGGGGAGGGGGGTGGGAGGACGGGTTAGTCTGGTGATGGGTATTAAAGAGGGCACGTTCTGCATGGAGCACTGGGTGTTATATGCAAACAATGAATCATGGAACACTACATCAAAAACTAATGATGTAATGTATGGTGATTAACATAACATAATAAAAAATAATTAAAAAAATAAAATAGAAAGGAAAAATTGGCAGAACTGAAAATGAGAAGTAAATAAAGCTATAACTATAGCAGGAGATTAAAGTACATGTCTTCTGGTACTTTACAGCATTGGGAGACCACAGATGACTGATTTCCAGAATATCTGAACAGCACTATTAACACATTGACTTACTGGCGTTATATTGAACATTGCATCATGCAGAGAATGGGAGCCTGATGCTCTCTTTTTTGGCACCTTGGCAAGGGGACTTTCCTAATAATTGAGAATAGATATTTTCATATATTAGGCATATACAGTTTGCATATAGTCACAGAACACACAGAAAATAATATTTGCTCAGTTGTCCCTGTCTACCTCAAGCCTGGCTCAGTTTCCCCATGGCCTGGGGAGATCGGTATCTTAGAACACCTTTAACGAATTCAGGGTTGCCAGTGGCACCATTGGCATAAAGGATGCTGGGGGGCTTTCAGTGTGGGAGTTCAGGGCCTTATGCCCAGGTATGGTCACAGGTCACCAAAAATTAAGACCCTGTGCTTAATCCAGAAAACCCTAGAATGAATTGCTGGCTGCATTCCCTCTTCATCTCCTTCTGTGTAACCAGACTCCAGCATGTCCCCAGTGATGCTCCCCTCCTGACGATAGCTCCTCTGAAGAGTCTCCCCCCACAACACATAGGGCTGGCTTGTGTAACCCAAAGGCCATTGCAGGGGCGCCTGGGTGACGCAGTCAGTTGAGCATCCAACTCTTGGTTTCCACTCAGGTCGCGATCTCACGGTCATGAAATCGAGCCCTGCATCAGGCTCCACGCTGAGTGCGGTGGAGTCTACTTGAGATTCTCTCTCCCTCTGCTCCTCCCACTCCTGCTGTCTCTCTCTCTGTGAAATAAAAAAATCTTTAAAAAAAAAAAAAAAAGGACATTGCAGAAATGAGGAAGTGTGACGTCTGAGGCATTGCGCTTTTCAGCTTGCTCTCTTTTGGACCAGTCACCTTGGCAAGCCAGCCAGCGTGTCGTGAGGATACCCCAGCTGCATAGAGAGATCACAGTGAAGATTGCAGGCCTTCCACCAACAGCCAGCACTAACTTTCCAGCCATGCATGTGAGCCCCCTCGATCACAGACCCCCAATTCCAGTCCAACCTTCAGATGCCTACAACTCCAGTTCACATCTTGACCACAACTGCATGGGAAATCCCAAGCCAGAACCAGCCAGTGAAGATACTCCCAAACTCCTGAGACGCAGAAACTATGAGATAATATGTTTGTAAACGTTTTAAGCCTCTGAATATTAAGGTCATTTGCTATACATCAATAGATAACTAATGCAAAATAGAACATGACCCCTTTTCAGCTCTTCCCCCAAATTTCAGGGCATAATAGTCCCTCTAGATTTAGAACCACACTACAACGTCCGGAAATTGTATTGTACTCACTCAAATTTCTCATGGGCAGGAGCAAAAATGTTCCGGAAGGGCTCATGGAGATTGGGGCAGGTGGAGCCACGGAGCGGAGGTGACCCGAAGCTCCTTCCGCCTTGCCCATGACCTTTCCATACAAAGGCTGACATTTTCTTCCCCCAGCACTGTTTCTCAGGTGAAGTGATTGCTGTGTAAGCATCAGAGCCTCTGTGTTGCCATAGCAATGGGCATGTTCGAAGTAAGCATCCAGCTCCGTCTGAGATGGGTGGAGGAGACTGCTGGAAAAACCTGCAGAGGCTTCTGGAGGATCAGGACTGCATGGGTGGGAGGAGCAGAGAAACAGAAGGACAAGTTCGATCTATGACTTAAGAGACAGGCAGAGTCCAAAGCAGAAAAGCAGACCCGATGTCCGTCCCCAGGGCGAGGCTGAGCCTGGGTGCAGGAGATCAAGGGCAGATCCAGGACCTGGACCGCAGTAAAACAGAGGCGGGAGCACAGAACCAGGGCAGATGAAATGCCAGGGGGATGAGACGCTTCCCGGGAACAGAACGGGGCTGCCCTGAGACTCATTTCTAGGAGCACCAGCAGAGTTTCTCAGGTGTCCGGAGAGGCCTGGATGATTTCCATTTTCTGATGCTCTTGATAAAGCACAAAAATTAGGAAAAGCTAAACACAGGGTTATGAAATAATTTTAAATGTTTAGATTTGCCAAACTTTTAACAAAAATTAATGCAATGTGCGTGAGACTTGCAAGATGACTATAGATTTTATTTAGGAATAATGGCTGGTGTTTAAATCTAAAGCTCCTAGTGATGATGGGGTGCTGGGACTCATGATGCCCCTGCAACACCCCATTGAGCAAGTCTTGGCTACCAGCTACATGGTGCAGGGCCGGCCTGCCCTAATTTAAGGCAGGAGATGGAAGCAGGTCAAAGCATGAGTCTGGGGGATTTTGGCTCTGAGAGGGAGGCATGGAGGATGAGGGGCAGCGGAAAGAATAAATAGAACAAATGCTATTCCCAGGGCTCTCGGGGTCCCCGCAAGCATTCTGTTTCTCCCAGCCTGACTTCATACTTCATCAGTGCCCTGTTACTTTACAACAGTAAATCCGTCCCTTTCTGCATCTATTGCTTTTCTCGTTGGAAATGGGATATGTTCCAACCCTGTGAAGAAACCTGGAGGCAAATGTTTGTAGACTAGTTAGGTGGCGGCTTTCAAGCAATGTCCACTCACTTGGCAATTCAGAACTGTTTTTAGTGCTGGTGGTAGCTAAGCACAATGTCCATAGTCTCTGTCCTGTAGAGATTGGTTTCGGCTACATTTCAGAATCAGCAGGAAAGACTTCAAATCGTTTCACCGAGGTACTTTTTTTTTTGCTCAGTTCACGTCAGAGACAATAAGATCTTTGCTCTACTCTTGCAGTGAAGATAAAGGAGCAGGTGTTCCTGAAGGAATGAAAGGATGGGTCTCCAGATGGACCCCAGTGACCATTGCTGTTAACACTCCAGCATTTACGGCTTCGCACCGGGCGAGTGGCCTCAGCAGCAAGCACCTCCTCGGTGGTGTCCCCAGGGAACGTTGCCTTGTTTTTGAAGGTCTTTACAAAGGACCATAAATGCCCAGTGATAATAGCGATGAACTTTAAAAATATGCAATGGAATATAAATGTCATATTAATAAAATAGTGTTAACCTTTTTTACCATTAAATAAATGATTTAAATTCTGAATTAACAGGAATGGCTGGTGAAGCCCTACATTTTCTCCACAGAGTTTTTACAAGAACATCTGAATGTTGATGTGATCTGGGGAATGGAAGTTTGTTCATTTTTATCACAAATCCTTTTTTTTTTTTTAAGATTTTATTTGTAGGAAATCTCTACACCCACCGTGGGGCTTGAACTCATGACCCTGAGATCCAGAGTCGCGCACTCCACCGACTGAGCCAGCCCGGCACCCCTACATCACAAATTCTTTAAACTCATTCTGTTATTTGGAGAGGCTGCTTTTAGGCAACAGGTTTGAGCAACGGAATGTAGACAGGGCCCACAGCGCCCCCTGGCTGAGTACAGAGGGGCCCAGCCGGTGACCTACCTCAAAATAGCCATAGGCTCTAACTGGCCAATGGGCTACTCACACCCAGGCAGTTACCAAAGAAGGGAAAGTTCCATACATCCCTGTCCCCGTACCTCCTCCCCTTCTCCCTTTAAATACAGCCCCCACCCACTGCCAGGTTGCAGACAGCTTCGCCTCTGCTGACTGCTTACAGCTCTCATACCGTATATTCAAGAAACTTCTATCCCCTTTGTTCTGCCTCGGGTGAACGCTTGCACGGCCGGGGCCACCGGCTTCTACCCAGTGGTCGCCCACATTCGGGGGCCCCCATCCAATTAGGAGAGACACCACATTATTGACATTATCTCTGTGGTTTATTTGGAGTGTGTGTTCCAGTAAACACCCACCCACCCCACTTTTCGCAAGTGCACACGCACATATGTACACACACACACACACTCACACTCACTCACACACACTCACACACATACACAGGACTGTCTCTCATGCAATTATTTCTGGCTATTTCGATGGTATTAACTGTCAGGACATCTTTTTGCTCAACACAGGGGGACTGCAGTCCTGAAACTTGCAGGTAGCTGGGAAGCTTCCAGAAGCAGCCCCCTCACACCCTCACACTCTGGGTGGCTCTGTGGTCCAGTTAGTTCTGGTGGCAGCAACATGGGGCAGTTTCTCTTCTTAGATCATCACATGCTTTGTTCCAGGGTCCTCTGCATTTTGCAGCATGCAATCACAGTATCTTAAATTCACATTGTGCCTTGGGATCCATAAATCAGAAACTACTTTTTACCTTTCTTGGTCATGGTGCTTCTTGGCTCACCTCACACAACACCTCCCACCCCCAGTCTGCCTAACTGTAATTTCTGAAAAGTGGGTTTAAATTCTTTTTACAATGAAATTCACAGATATAAATATTCTTTGTGCGTTCTAATCTATTCCAAGTAGATGACAGCAGATCCTTGATTCTGGAGGCATAATGCAATTAGACATCTCTTGTTTAATTCAAAGTGAATCCTAAGAGTGCCCCGAAGTCCAAGGTGAACTAATAATCAGGGCTGCGGCTAGTTAGCTCTCAGAAATGCAAAGCAGTTCTGTTGGGAAAACTTGATGACTTTCTACAGATATACATTTTCCAGATTCTGGTAACACTGAACAGAAAATGATGTCCCTTATGGTCACTTGAAGTCCCTTTGTAGAATACGATGAGTCTCTTACTCTTCATCTCAAATAATTGTGTGGGCACTTGTCCCCGGGGGCAAGGGCAAGGCAGCCCCTGAGGGGTTCCTGGCTCACACGGCTCGAGGACTCAGTGGGAGGGTGTTTGTAGAGCGCTTAGCCACTGCCTGACTATACTGAGCCGATGTGAGGTAACCGCGGTTACTGTTTTATGCGAAATAAGGGTGCGTGAGCCAAACTCTGTCTCTTCGTAACTTCCAACCACGTGAATGTGCCCGCGCTCTGGAGGGGCCCGTGTCAGTCTCTCTTCCGCCTGCCACTCCTTCAGCTGTGTCCCCTGCACTCTGCACTGTCTCCAGTGAGGGGACATTTTCTCCAGTAATCCACTGATCACACACTGGTGCCAGGTCCTGGGAGTGCAGAGGTGGGTAACAACAGCATCTGCTCATAGAAGCCCTAGAAGCGGTCTGACTTGGGGCAGAGGACCCGGGCTGCAGCAGAGGGAACTACAGTGTCAGAGGTGTGCCTGGAAACATGGGAAGGGCACCTGAGCCAGGCTGGGGGTGGGGGTTGGGGGAGCCCCGGAAACCTGCCCCCGGGAGAGGACCAGTGGGTGGCCGCGGGCTGTGGGCATGCATTTTAGGCAAACCTGCTTACGTGCCAACAACCTGGAGGCCGTAGTCTGTGTTTTTTAAGTGAAGATGTGGCCAAGAGAATGGAGGAGAGAAGATGGATGAAGAAACTGCGTGCTAGCCTGCCCAAGATCTGTGGACGGGGAGTTCCTGAAGAGATTTCTGCAGAGAAGCAGCATGATCTGACTGGGTCCCGAGAAATACTAGTGGGGCTTCCGGGCAGAGACGGGACCGAGGGATTCGATTAGAAGCAGGCAGGCTGGTTTGAGGCTGGTGCAGCAGCCAAGTGAACAAAAGGCCTGTTCTAAAGTGGTGGCCATAAAGATGGAAAAAAGCAATGCTTTTTCTTCCATATCCTTCCCATTTACAATGCAAACCGCTTCCTTCCTGGCATTCCCGATCCTCCTGACCCTGCTCTTTTTTTTTCCCCCAGAGCTATGATCATCCCTCACAAATTATATAATTTATTTGGTTTGCAGTCTGTTCTTCTCCCAGCAGAAGATGTAGGAATTACTAGGCTGGGTAACGTCACAAATTTTCTACTGGTGTGTTGCAAGCACCTGCCAATGTCCCCTAGCACACGACGGGCACTTGATTCGTATCTATTAATATCATTTGAATGCATGAATGTATGAAGACTTAGGGCAAAGCCTATAAATTTGGAGGTTTTCCAAGACGTTGAATGATGCCAGCAATAAAGAAGGGGGATATATCAAGAAGGGATCAACCTTAAATCCAAGGTTTTCACCTGACGGACCCTTGGGTATTTGGGGCTTGAAAAATAATCCCTTGGGGGAAGAAGAGTAAGCAGTGGTGGGGAAAGGTTTATGTCAAGCCCTAGAGGTGGAAAAAGATGAGGGAAGATGAAGTTGTGGGAGAAGTTGCTGCCTGGGAGTCCCAAAACTCTGGGGGTGGTCGTAAGCATCTGAGTTTATATATCTCCCATGTGACACTAAGGCACAGCCCAGAAGATGGGGGATGACCCCCAGACCTGACCCTTCACACTCCATCAGGGCAAACTCCTCAGATCTGGGGACAATTGTCATGCAATCTACGCAACAAAACAAGATGTGACAATAACCAACACTGCAACCACAACCCCTAAAACCAACCCCACCGACAAAGACAGCAACACACAAAACCTACTAGGCTCACATTCACACATCTATCCCTGCATCACCTCCATAAGATCTGGAGCTAAGGTGCAGACCTGCATGATTCCCTGGGTTCCCCCCCATCCACCAGGCACTCCGTATGACCAGCCTTTCCTCCCTGGGCTGGGTCAGAGCCGGGGCTCTTACAATGCACTCCTATAACCCACCCCGTACATCCCCTCTCAAAACCCTTGTCACATGTCAAAGAAACAATTTCTTGTTGAGTATCCAATGTCTCCATTCACCAACTGTGACCACCATGAGGCAAAGACTCTGTCTTGTTTGTTCACTGCTACACATTCAGGACTCAGCAAATGCCTGGCACATTGAATAAATTAAGTATGCATTAAATTAATGAAGAAAGGAACAAATGAGTGAATGAAAGTCCCCATTTTTTACTCTCTGTTTTTAGAAGTACTGTTGTCAGGATCAGAGAGGCACTGAGCCCCCTGAGGGTCAAGGCTAATGGTGTCACCAGTTCTGGGCCTCTGGGAAGCACTCTGCATACCTATCTCAAGTGGCCCGATGCCACCTAGAGAGTAAATAGAAGCCTGCCTTTAGGGTGGGATAAATACCACTCACTTCTGTGCCCCTGAAATATCTAGTACAGTGCTTTCTGTATAATGTGTAATCAGAAAGAGTCATTGAATGGAGAGATGAACATTTTTCCTCGTAGCAGGAGGTGTATGCATCATGACCTGAGAAACCCCAAAGCAGAAATCTCTAATGAACGTAGTTCAGATGCTGGGAAGGGCAAAGGAGACTTCCTGAGGGCCTTTGAATCATCAACTTGCTTATTCGACAAATAATTATGGAGGGCTTGCTCTGTGCCTGGACTGCTCTAGGCATTTAAAATATGTCAATGAATCGGACGAAAATCCATGTCTTTCTGGAGCTTATGTTTTAGGGGATATACTAATGGTAGAAATGATAAATAAGTAAATTTTATAGCGTGTTTAAAGGACATGAGTTGCTGGAGAATATAGAGGTGGAACCAGTGAGGGGGGTCTGGAGGGCAGGGGTTGGGATGCTATGAGGTGTTGCAATGTTCAGCTCAGTGGTCAGGCTGGTCTCTGGGGAACACAGTTTCTGTCCCTGGGGACAAAGTCAAAAGGAAGGCTTCTGTGTGCTTGAAAAGCATAGCTGGAGTCTATAGAACCAAAACATTTGTTCCAAACCGAGGAGAAAGGCAGGCGATAAACAACTTCAAAAAGTCTTAATTAGCCCTGCTTGTAAATACTTAAGGAAGTAGAGCAGAACAGGAAGAAAGAGTAACTTATTTGATTTGATGAATATTTGCTATAAGATTTAATGTGCATTTTGGGTAATTAGAGGTTGCTTTCATTATAAGAGATATTCATTGCCATTTAAAGCAGACCATTCTTAAAAAATAAGCATGTGTTTGGGAAGAGCCAGGGGCTGGGCTCTGCTAGGACTGCCTCTGTGGAGTGAACAGAGAGGCAGGGTGAGCCCAGGTCTCTTTTCCCCAGAGCAGTCTGTGGATGCCTCTCCCTTCTAGGCACCAGCCACGGGAGGGGCCTAGAAGCCTGGCTAGCTATTACAGAACCAGACAATCCAGTCTGAGATGAATCATGACCCACAATTTCTCTGAGCTTCCCTCCAGAAATGATTGTTTCTCATTGACCTGAATGGGAAAACATTGAAATGGAGGAGAGTATACTAGCTCTAGTTAGCGGAATGTGTTTTAATTTAGTGAAGATAATGGGAGATAGTGACAAGACAAAGAAGATGCCACAGCGTGGTTCCCTGCCCGTGAGCTCAGAAACCAGGATTCCCATTTGAGGCAACTCCGTGCAGGTCCCAGAGCTGGTGACTGTTACGCAGAGAAAATCCACTGGTAAATGAAGAAAATGCTACTTAGAGGCTGTGTTTTGACCAAATGGACACTGGAAGAAGGTTTGGTGGGAGTTTGGAATAGATGTGTGCACCAAAGGGTTACTATCTTTCGTTTAAGGTTTGTCTTGAGGTGCAAATAAAAGGAATTTTATTATGCCACTAGCTCAGCCCATTCCCTGGTGCTGAGGTTCTGCTGTTCTTGTTGCCCACATGGTCATGGAGTAGATAAACCAAGACTTCAAGGAATCACATGGCCCCAGCTATCCTAATAGAGTCTATACCTTCTGAGAAACTCATTCTCCTGGTATGGTGGCATTTTGATAAATGGCTTGAGTTTCTTATAGTCTTAGTCACTTAACCTTAATTACCTTCATTAGCCTTAATTACCTTCACTGGGCTTTGCTACTCCCAAGTAGGGTGAGCAAAAGACATGGGTAAGGAGAGGATGAAGAGGGAGTCAAGAGCAACCAAAACTTTTTGTTTCACTCCTATATGATATAATGACTTGAATAAAAAATAGAGCTTAAGGCAAAGTCAATGAAGAGAATTTTTAGACTTTTGAATAAAATACATTGAAAACTCTACATAGTAGCTGTAGACCTGTCAAAGAAATGGGTATTTTTAAAGGAAAGCTCCAGCTCCATAGACAATTTTTCATTTTTCTTGAATTTGCCAGACAAGACATAGCAAGAAATGAGCTGACTTCTTTTTCTCAAAAATTTTTATTTATTTATTTATTTGAGAGAGAGAGTGCTTGTGCAAGCAGGGGGAGGGGGAGAGGGAGAGGGAGAGAGAGAATCTCAAGCAGACTTCCTGCCCAGCGTGGAGCCCCACACAGGGCTGGATCTTCTGACCCTGAGATCATGACCTGAGCTGAAACCAAGAGTCGGACACTTAACCAACTGAGCCACTCAGGTGCCCCAGAAATGAGCTGCCTTCTATAAACTTGCCTGCTATATTTATTACTATTTATCATTTATTATTATTTATGCATACTAACAGTAGCTTTAAATATACAACTTACATACAGACCCATTTAAAAAATCAGAAAAATATAGAGAAGCAAAAGTAAAGAAATAAATATCCCTCAAAGTGCACAACTCAGTGGTATTTAGTAAAAATAAATATTATTCATAATTCAGAGATGAGCACTGTTCTATTTTGGTATCTTTCTAAACTCTCTTTTCAAAAATCTTATCTTAACATACATATTATTTTATGACCATGATATCTGTAAAATAAATGGTAAGTCATTTCCTATAAGTCTGAATCATATGGTTTTTGATTATATATAATGGGCACCCAAAAAGAGCACTATGTTAAAAAACTAGGAATAGATAAATAAAAGTAATCATGAAAAGGGGCTGTTGTTTGACTAAAACTATTAAATTTTAGAAGAAAGCATAGGAGAAAATGTTTGTGACATGGAGTTAGGAAAAGTTTTCTTAAGCAAGATGCAAAAAGGATGAATCAAACCAAACCACAACAAAAAATAGACCTCATCAAAATTAAGAACTTCTGCAAAATAGGTATCTCACAAAGAGTTTTTATCCAAAATGTATTTTAAAAACCACTCATTACATCACTAATCATCAGATAAATGCAAATCAAACAAAACCACAGTGAGATACCACCTCATATGTGTGAGAATGGCTAAAATCAAAACCACAAGAAACAAGTGTTGGTAGAGATGTGGAGGAAAAAAAACCCTCATGCTCTGTTGGTGGGAATGAACACTGGTGCAGCCACTGTGGAAAAGAGTATGAATGTTCCTCAAAAAGTAGAAGTACCCTACCATCCAGGAATCACACTACTGGGTATTTACCCAAAGAATACAAAAACACTAAATCAAAGGGATACAAGCACCCTTATGTTCATAGCAGTATTGTTTACAATAACCAAACTATGGAAGCAGCCCAAGTGTCCATCGATGAATGGATAAAGAAAAAGTGGTTTATACCTATAATGGAATATTATTCAGCCATAAAAAAAGAATGAAATCTTGCTATTTACAACAACATGGATGGATTTAGAGAGTATAATGCTAAGTGAGATAAGTCAATCAGAGAAAGGCAAATACCATATGATTTCACTCAAATGTGGGATTTAAGAAATAAAACAAATGAACAAAGAAAAAAAGACAAACCCCAAAACACTCTTAACTATGAAGAACAAACTGATGGTTACCAGAAGGGAGGTGGATGGGGGAATGGGGGAAATAGATGACAGGGATTAAGAGTCCACTTATCATGATGAGCACTGAGGAATGCATAGAATTGTTGAATCACTATGTTGTACACCTAAAGCTAATATAACACTGTATGTTACACTGGAATTTTAAAAAAACTAAATAAAAAAGAATATCACAACAAAAAGAGAACAAAATAAAATGTATGATCATTAAAAAAACACTCAGTTACAAGAAAACAACACTTTCACCCCACCGAGAAATGGACAAATTATTTGAACAGACAATATAGGAAGATATATGGGTAGCCATTAAGTACAGGAAGATTATTAGTCATCAGAGAAATGCAAATTAAAACCACAAAGAGATACCACTATCCTAGAGTAACCAAAGTCAAAATTACTGAACATACCAAGTGTTGACAAAGACATGGAACAAATGGAATTCTTATTCACTGCTGCTGGGAATGTAAAATGTATAAAGCTAAACATACACTAACCATACAACTGAGCAATCTCACTCCTAGGTATTTAGCCAATAAAAATAAAAATGTATGTTCACAAAAATACTTGTCCAAGAATGTTTATAGTGTCATATTCATCACAGCAAAAAAAAAAAAAAAAAAGTAACCCAAACGTCTATCAACTGGTGAATGAGTTAGCAAGTTATATAATATTCATACAGCAAAGGAATAAGATGTTAAACACACAACAACATGAACGAATCTAAACAACTCTGTGCTGAGTAAAAGAAGTCAAGTGGGAGAAAGTACATTGTCTGATTGCATTTATATGACATACTAGAAAAGGCAGAGCAGTTGGGTGCTTAGGGACAGTGGTTGTGAAAAAGGATGGTGGCTATGTGACTGTGTACACATTGTACACTTAAAAAAGATGATTTTAGTGGCACCTGGGTGGCTCAGTCAGTTAAGCATCTGACTCTTGATTTTGGCTCAGGTCATGATCTTAGGGGTTTGAGATGGAGCCCTGCATGGGCTCTGTGTTGGGCATGGAGCCTGCTTAAGATCTCTCTCTTCTCTGCTGGCACTCCTGTTCTCTCTTTCTCTCTCTACAAAAAAAAAAAAAAAAAAAAAAAAAAAATTTAGTCTATATAAGTTATGCCTGATAAACTAGAAAAAAGTATAAAAAGTATGGGAATACACACATGAAAATTACCATAAAAAAGTCATTGTTTGGATGTCTTGACCATGCCGAAGTCACAGAATCACTGTCCCTTTAGTATTGATATCACCTCTGATAGATGGGACTTTCAGAAGACACTTTTTGGCTTTCATCAGTCATTATTGATTGGTATATTGGACCTACAGAGCCAATATTCTGTGAGCACTCAAGCGTTTTGCACAGAAACTGAATCTTATCTATCTTCAATATGTGTGAAGTATAAACAACAAAAGAAAGAGGGATGAGCTAAACAATGTGCAATAAACATCAAAATCAAAGAAATTTGAAACAATAAGCTCAAGTACCATCACATCAGCACCTGCCACATGGTTAAGACCTTGTGAGTCATTATACGCCTCGGAGATGCACCACTTGCGGCTTACATAATGGCCTCAGATCCGTGATTCAATTCAACCAACATTTATGGAGTCTTTTCAAAGTACTAGATGGTTTTTGAGATCTAGTTTTATTTTATTTTATTTTATTTTAAAGATTTTATTTATTTATTTGAGAGAGAGAGACACAGCGAGAGAGTGAACACAAACAGGGGGAGTGGGAGAGGGAGAAGCAGGCTTCCTGCTGAGCAGGGAGCCCGATGCGGGGCTCGATCCCGGGACCCTGGGATCATGACCTGAGCCGAAGGCAGACGCGCATAGTCAGACATACTCAGGATGGCAAAGGCTTGGAGGAGGTGAGTACTTCGAGAAAATTATTTCAATCTGCGGTGGGGACACTGAGCTGGGGAGTGACTGGGGGGTGAAAGGGAGAGGCCAGAAGCTTTGGGCACAGGCTTTTACCCTGTAATTTCTTTCTGTATGCTAAACACTCAGGTTGTTCTGACTCCTTGCTCACACCCAGTGTTTCTATTTGGGCTGTGGAGGTGAACTCTGCCCATGTCACAAAGCACGAGCATCTCTGGACTGGAAGGGGCAGGAGGCCCAGAAATTTTCTAAAATTGTGATGAAGACCTCAGCCAGTCAACCAACCATCCTGCCCACCACAAGTCTGCAAAGAGGGTCCAGGAAGACCCTTGGAGCCTCTGCCTACCGGCACCCTGTACATAAAAATGCATTTCCATGGATCATGACGGTCACAGGAGGGTGGGCAAGAGTGAAGAAAAAGGGTTCAGAGAAAGCTGTACTTCCCAAACTGCTCTTTTGTTTTGTCTTTTTCTGTTTCTGCCAGACCACCATCTTTCTATCCAGTACTTCTTTCTTTGTGTTGTATTCCTTCACTCTTTTTTTCATTTCTGTTCCTCTTTCTACAAAATACTGCCTATGGTTTCATGTGAAGTAGAAAGCTCAAGCTGAGGGGAGTCTGTGGTGGGAAATGAGCGATGAGGCAGACAGGATATGCTGCTGGACAGGGGCACGTGCCTCCTCAGATCTGCTCAGTGCCACTGGCTCCAGGGCTTGAGCACTTGCTCTGGGCAGAGCCCTGATTGCTGCCGCCTGGCTGAGCATCCTAGCACCTCAGGCTTTTTCGGCTTCCCTTGGGGATGAGGACCAGGGGGAGCAAAGTCTCCATCTCACCTGACCTCCCCTGACTAGACAGACTATGGCTTCCAAACAACTTCTAGATGCAGGTAAAGAACCACACTGGTGTTTCTAGCAGGTGCTCCCATGGGCCAGGCAACACAGCCTAGAGGAGAAGTGCCCCGGAATCAACATCCGTGAGATAAGCTTTGATCAGTAAGAACCAGGTGATGGGAAGAAGCCAGCAGATAGTTTTCCCTTCCTCCTGACCTGCATCAAAGCGCAGTGAGGCATGGTGTTTCTGCCCAACCTGTCTACAAGACATTCCATCCGGTCAAGCCCTAAATGGTGTTCTTGCAAAGCTGTGGCTAGTGGGGTAGGGCACTACCTTGTATGTGCTTTTCCCTCTTTCTTGTATTACATCTTTTTTTCCCTCTTACTGATTGCCCAGAAAATGGTCTGGGGCTCTGTTTTCTATGGAAACCAGGTTAAGCCAGAGATGCAGACTTAGGAGAGAGAATTGAATAGAACTTAGACTCAGAAGAGTCTTTAAAGACCATCCAGCTCAAACTCCCACCCAACAGAGGAAACTTTCTCACATGCTTGGGCATGTCTAATAAAGGGATACTCACTTCCTGGAGAGTCTGTCCATCCCATTGTGGAAAACACAGTCAACGGAAATCTCTTGTGTTAGGACACAAATCTGCTGTTTTGGTAACTTCTACTCATTGGTTCTAGAGTTTACTTCTTCTACTTGAGTGTCAGGCTTTAAAGAAAGGCATGATCCCAGAGCTACCCATTTCAAAACACTAATCTTAAAAAAGAAGACATAGAAATTACTCTGAATTCGGTGAACACATGTGGGTAAGGAAACTTGTGTTATCCATTCCTATCTTATTATAAAAAATAAAGACGATATAACCAAAATAAATTAGATTACTTAATTAGCTCTCCCCAGTTAACCAATTGGCAGGCAGGTGCTGGCTATATCTTGCCAGTTTGCATCACCTTCGTCCCCAGTGCTCCAAATGAAATTTAAGTTGAGTAAAAGGAGGTCAAGCTGTTACATAATGCCTCTCTAGAGACTGCACTTCAAGCCTGGTTGGTCACTGACGTACCCAATCACTCTCCTGCAGAGTCCCATTCCTCCTCTGTATCTCCACTCATATTTTACCTGTCTTTTTTTTGAGAGAGGGAGGGAGGTGGGGGAGGTGCAGGGGGAGAGGGAGAGAGAGGATCCCAAGCAGGCTCCACGCTCAACGTGGGCCTGGTCTCACAACCCTGAGATCAGGACCTGAGCCGAAATCAGGAGCCGGACACTTAACCGACTAAGCCACCCAGTTGCCCCTCTACTTGTCTCTATCATGACACTCACTGCATTCTGTTAGAGGTCCTTGCTCATATCTGCTCCTCCCCCATTAGGTTATGGCTCCTCAAAAGTGAGAACCATCTTCTTCATATTTCTAGCTAACTCCTTGCCTCTGATCCCCACGATAAGGCCAGCCATCCTCTGCATAGTAGGCCTCAACTCTGTGATGCCTGGATTAATTAATAATCCTGCATTCCCATGTCTAAGCTAAGACTATCAATGCAGCGAGACCTGTTTCTCGGTCATATTAGGGTGATTGTGGCTGAACAACTGAGAAAAACATCTGAAATTTTTACAAGTTTTTCTAGAAGTGAAAGGAAATATGAAGTAAAATATTTTTTGACATTCCTAGCAGCATTTGGGTAAGTGGCTTGAACTAGATTTGTGGAAAGAATGTTATTCCTTTATCTCTTTTATATATATATGTGTGTGTATATGTAATATTTCTTTATCTATCATATGTAAATATTATATATATTTTTTAATTTTTATTTTTAAGTAATCTCTACACCCAACATGGGGCTCAAACTCACAACCCTGAGATCAAGAGTCTCATGCTCCACTGACTGAACTAGCCAGGTGCCTTGAAAGACTGTTCTTTCTTTTCTTTTTTTTTAAGGATTTTATTTATTTATTTGAGAGAGAGAGCATGAGCAGGGGGAGAGGGAGACTTCCCACTGAGCAGGGAGCCCGATGCGGGGCTCGATCCCAGGACCCTGTGATCATGACCTGAGCTGAAGGCAGACGCTTAGCCGACTGAGCCACCCAGGTACCCAAGACTGTTATTTCTTAATTCTCTCTTTTTAATCTTAATTTGTGCCTCTTTCATGTTTGTGACAATGGGTTCTTTCTCCTCCAAACAAAAATATTTGGTGCTTTCCCTGTGCCCTAAGGAAGGCCTCAGGCCCAGAATGTCTGCATCATGCTGTAACACATTACCCATGCATATTGTGCTTTATAGAAAAGGCAGCTCTGCAATGCAAACCCAGTAATAGTTTTATTTTCAGCAATGCTTATTTTGACATATTTCCCAGAACTAAAGTTTGGCGTATTTATCATTTTCCCTCTATTTCTTGAAACTCCAAGTGCAGAGACATGTTTATATATGAAGATCGTGCCACTAACTTGTTTACGGCAGAATGTCTGCTTCGATTTCATTTTCTCTCAGTGGTGATGAATTCGTGCCTCTCCATCCACCTCTATCACTCCTTCCTCTTGTGAGGAGCCATGTGCATTTGTCAGAAAGCTAGCTTAATTTAAGACTGTGGTCTGTGGCCTTGAGTAAAGCAAAGGTGCTGACCTACTCCGAGCCACCTCTCGCCGGGCTGGTGCGTGAGGACACCTGCCTGGTGTGATGTGATGAATGTTTAGAGGGTCTCCCAGAGAAAAATTCATTCTTCTTTATCCAGAATCACAGTTGAGTGGCTCACTTCTCTCACTGCTAAAAGCAACAAGCATTCTATAAAAATGCACGGAGTTACCTGAGAAGGTTAATTTAAGGTAATTCCCAGCCATTAATACCTCTGTTCTATTTACCTTATCAGATTGATTCACCAGAAATGTGGCAGGTCCCTAGGAGAAGATTTTGATGGGCAGAGCAGGATGTGTCCGGGGTCTCTCTCAAGCCTGGGATGATGCTAAGTGAGTAGAGCCCAACAGGGGAAATAGTAGGGGCTCATGCTTGTAAAATGACAAAAGGTAGCGGGACCTGGAGAATTTGAGGGCAAGCCCAGGGCCTCTGAGGGAATGTTACAGACACAATTTTGCCCAGTGCCAGTCCTGCCTGACAACACCACAGCCCCACCATATTACTTACAACCGAACAGCAGGAAGCGGGGATGGGGACAGCGATAGGGAGAGCCAAGCACAAGATGATGTCAATTTGAAATTCCAGCCTAGTTCTGTTCATTAGATATGGTGTTTGTTAGAGCTGCCTGGGATATATCTTGGCAACAAAACAAACAACCACACACACATACACACACACACACTCTCTCTCTCTCATACACACACACACACACAACCTGAAAAAGAAACCACTTAAATCATGTATTTAATATTTCATGCCATCTACAGTGGAAATACTTATTGACTCTGGAGTTGGCTGGACTAAAACAATAGCTTCCCATGTTTGGATAGATTGTGGAGTATACTATCTTTCATCCTGTGAAGTAATACTGGGCAGAGACCTCCAGATTTTCACAGGAAGTGACAATGAGCTTGTAAGAATGCATGCTGCCTTGCTCTGTGTTCATTTAGCAGCAAGTAAAAGAGGGGCAGGGGGAAAAATGCTTTTTTCTCTGTATCTAGCAGGTGGGTGTGTGGGGAGAGGGGCATTAGATATGGTCACCTTCCTTCTATCTGTGAGAAAGCTCTCTGCTTAATACAAATCTGTGTGCAAAGTCAGAGGGGGATTGTGGGTGGCAGAGAACATAACCACAAGGCATAATTTAGCCATCTACTTAAGTCAAGATTTGCTCCTCAAGGCAAATTTTTCATGTTCTCCTTTTAATAAGACAGTGGACACTGTGTACAGACAGCACTGGGAAGAATCAAGCAGAGAAAGTCCCTAACCATCCATTTACCTTTTATAGAGATGGTGAGACTTTCCACAGTAGCTCTTGATGCTTTTAAAAATTGTTCTAGGGCGCCTGGGTGGCTCAGATGGTTAAGCGTCTGCCTTCGGCTCAGGTCATGATCCCAGGGTCCTGGGATCGAGTCCCGCATCGGGCTCCCTGCTCCTTGGGAGCCTGCTTCTCTCTCTCTCTCTGTCTCTCATGAATAAATAAATAAAAATCTAAAAAAAAAAAAAAAAAAAAAAAAAGATTAAAAATTGTTCTAAAGAGTTGTAACATAATTGTAGAATTGTCTGCAATCAGTGTCCATTAGCGACACAATGGTAAAAGTGATAAAACTGGCAAGTACATGCCTAGAGGAATTCGAATTGTCTTACTGTGGTGTCTTCTCTGTCACCATCAACATCATCAACAACAACCATGTATTGAGTATCATGACACTTAGGACACTGATAGTCACTTGGGCTGCAAAAAATAATAATAAAAGTATAATATCATACTTTAAAAGGAATATACCAATTGCCATTATAAGCAGTTACCTAGAATGGATAGCTATATATGTGTGTGTATATCTATGTGTGTATATATACACATATATATGAATATAAATATATATATATGATATATACATATGGCTTTTTATTTCTCAAGTCATGGAATTATTTTCAGGATTAAATGAAATAATTCACCTAAAGCACTTTCTTTCTGTCAGAAAGTATCCAATAAATGCTAATTTCACCCCCATAAGCATGAATGAAGGCACTGGGGGGTTTCCTTTAGAGAAGAGAATGAATAGACAGCTTTCCCTTCTAAATACCACCTCCTTAGGGCACCATACTCTTTTGGGGAGGGTGGTAATTTATAGGTATTCTGGACCACTGAGAGGAAGCAACAATAAGAGTGTTTGGATGAGGCTCAGCAACATCCAGGGTATGGCTGGCCAATTTCTAGCCATGCACAGGTCTCCACTGATGGAAAGTACTCACCTGGTAGGATCAAGAAGTAACCCCTCATCATGGGTGGTATAGGGGGGAGGCTTATCCAATGGCAATGAAGGTACCTCAGGCATTCACATGACTTTCCTATTGCCAGACTCAGCCCGTCATGGTGCTCAACTAGTGCTTGATACTGTCTTCATTTCTCTCTATGTGGTCCCTACAGATTGGATTTTCCTACCTCTGCCCCCTCCAACCTCCTCCATGAATTTGTGCCATCACCATCTCCTTATCCCATACAATGATTATGGCTAAAACTCTCTTTCATGATCCATTCAGAATCTTCCATTTTGAATCTCAAGAATCAATTCTGGAGATCAGAAAAATGGAATGATAACTTTGAATTCACTTTTGCATTTCAGCTTTAACAATGATGATTCTTCTCAAGGTTATGTGTCTTCTTCTACCTGCTGGGATGGTAGAAAAAGGAAGGGTGAAAAAGAGCAAATACAAATGATAAAGAATTCAGAATACTGTATAGCTATTAAGATTGCTTCCAAATTGGAAATTCTTTGTTTTTTTTTTTTCCAAATTGGAAATTCTATGGTTTCTTGACACAAACCAGGTTCACAATCTCTCTGAAGAGACAGAACGTATATAAAGAGCCAACAGCATAGCGAACAGCAAACATGAAGTGCTGGACAAATGACTTAAACAGAAGCTGGGAGGTAGGAAAGACCAAAGTGAGCTGGGTCAATCTCTTGCATTGGTAAAGTTTTTCACATACTAGGGGATCACTTGGATTTATACTTAATTCTATTCCTGCCATCAAAGGAGATTAATAGAAGATATTGAGAAGTAAACGGGACAGCAACACCTGAAATGAGCCTTGGAGGCTGGTATATATGATGAACCCTGGGTATCTAACTTGTGAGTAGTTCCATGCTGGATTCAGTTTCCCTTCCTTCATCCAAACCCACTTGACTGGGATCTTCAATTCTTATTCATGATAAAACCTCTCTGCAAAGTAGGAATAAATGAAAACTTCCTCAAGCTGATATAGCATCTATGAAAAACTCAAGTTAACAGCATACTTCATGGTGAACAAGTAAATACTTCACCCCTAAGATCAGGAACAGGACAAGGACTTCCATTCTCTCTACCTCTGTTCTATAATGGATGGATGAATTAGCTACTGCAATAAAGCAAGAAAAAAAAGAATTGATATTGGAAAGAAAAAAAAAAAACAACTCTGTTTATTTGCAGATGACAAAAGCATATACATATGAAATTCTGGGGAATCTACCTAAAAACTATCAGAACAAACACGTGACTTTAGCAAGTTTCCAGAATACAAAGTCCTCAAACAAAAATAAAGGTTTCTATGTAGTGATTATAAACATTTGAAAGTTGAAATTTTTAAAAATATCATCTACAGTAATGTAAAAAAAAAAAAACATAAAATGCTTAGGGTAAAAAACTTAACAAAAACATGTGTAAGACCTGTATAGTGAAAACTACAAAACTTTGCCAAGAGAAATGAAAGAAAATAGATATAACATGTTTAAGGATAGGAAGACTCAATAATGCTAAGATACCAATTCTCTCCTAATTGACCAAAGATTCAAAGCAATCACAATACAAATCTCAACAGGCATTTTTATAGTAATTGCTTAGTTTATTCTGAAATGTGTATGGATTTGAAAAAGCCCTATAACAGCCAAACTACTTTCCAAAGAAGACCAAAGTTGGATACAGATACTACACATTTTCAAGGCTCACTATAAAGCGACAGTACTCAAAGTTGTGCATGGTACTAGTGTAATCATCAACATATAGACCAGTAGAACATTAGAAAATCAAAACATACACCCATATATAAAGTCAAGTGATTTGGGACAAAGATGTCAAGATAATTCACTGGGGAAAGGATAGTTTTTCAAAAAAAATAGTGCTGGAAAATTTGGATATTATATATGGAAAAAAAAGAGAGAGAGAGAACCTCAACTCTTTATACTATGCAGAAAAATTAAATTAAAAATGGATCATAGACCTATATGTATAAACTATAACTATAATGCTAGATCTAGAAGAAAACATAAAGGTTTTGTAACTTTACGTTAGGTAAGGTTTTCTTGGAGAGAACACAAAAAGTATGAACCATAAAAGAAATAAATTGACACATTGAACCTCATAACATTCTAAAACTCCTTATCTTCAAAAGGCACTATTAAAAAAATGAAGAGGCAAGCTCAGGAAGGAGTGAAAATATTCTCAGTATATCTGACAACTGTTGTAAGTCAATAACAATAATTTGAATAATCCAACTAAAAATGGGCCAAATGTATCAATAGACACTTCCCAAAAGCAATAAGCACACAGAGAGGGAGAGGTATTCAACATCATTAATTAGCATGGAAATGCAAATTAAAACTACAATGAGATACAAACAGCCACTCTGGAAAATAGTTAAGCAATCTCTTAAAAAGTTAAATACACATTTACCATATGACCCAGCAATTCTACTCCTAGCTATTTACCCCAAGGAAATGAAAACCTATGTCCCCACAAAGGTATGCATGGGATGTTCAGAGCAGCTTTATTTGGAATAGACCAAAAAAGTGGAAAGAACCTAACTTTCCTTTCATAAAAAAAAAAAAGGATTTATTTTACAGAAAAAAAATTAATAGAAATTTAGAAATAAATGTTAGAACAATTTTAGAAATTAGAATTTAAAAATTTAGAAACAATACAAAAAATTCACTTATTTAATAGAAAAATACTATAGTATACCCATGCAATGGAACACTACTCAGCAATAAAAAGGAGTGAACTATGAATATACACAATGACATGAAAGCATCTCAAAAGCATACAATGCTAGTAAAAGAAGTGAGAGAAGCCAGTCTCAAAAGTCTACAAGATGATTCTATTTTTATGACATTCTTGCAAAAGCCAAATCATCACAACAGAAGGCAGAACAGTATTTGCCTGGGGCAGCAGGAGGGTATTGGTTTGAAGGAAACTCTTGGGGGTGATGGAAGTGTTTTATATCTTGATTGTGGTGCTGGTTAGACAATTGTATACATTTGTCAAAGCTCATTAGACTGTATACTGACAATTAGGTGATTTATTGTCTGCAAATTATATTTCAGTGAATCTGACTATAAAATACTGGATATATAATCTCCGATGTCTCTGTACTATATTTAAACTCTATTTTTAAAAATCATCTCCCTTTATTCAAAAGCTATCTTAGTCAGAAATTTAGAAAAATACAGGAAGGGATGTAGGAGGGTGGGAAAGAGGGAGGAAGGAAGGAAAAGAAGGGAAGGAAAGAGGGAGGGAGGGAGGGAGGAAGGGGGGAAGGGAAGGGAGAAAAAACAGCCATAGCTTATCTGATTGAAGCAGTTTGGAACCCTGAAGCCCTGTTCATTGAGCACCCCCCTCACTCCCATTCCCCTACTAACTCCCAGCCCTGAGGTCCATGCAAACAACCTCTGAGACACAATTTGAAAATGACTGTTTCTCAGAGTTCTGAGTTCAGGAGCAAACTTTGGAATATGGGAAGACAGTGATCAAGCCATTTGAATTCTGCATTTAATTTTTAATTTCCAGGTAAGTTTTTCTCAATCTAAAATCCCAAAAGCATGAGAATACCTTTACCCTTCTATCCACTACAGCTAAGTACTCTAAGTACCTGTGAATAAAATGCCCACCTAATGTATCAAAGTTAACGCATCTTATTAAAGCTTTATTCATCCCCTATGTCTACTAACTTTGCTAGATGACACTAAGTGATGCCATTCATGGTTTGAGATTTGGTTTTACTCCTCAACTGTCCATTGCTTAAATTTATCATAACTAAAGTCCTTTCTAAGAGTGCAGCTGTAGGTATGCAGATAACTCTACAAAGTCTTTGGGAGCACTTATTACCAACATTATTGAACCCAAGGTATGAAAAGCTATAAAATGGAAACAATGGTATAGTAAAACCTCAGGAATAAAACATTGACCAGTTAACTCTGTGTATGAAAGCTGAAGCCATTCCTACCATGCAGGAAAATTAATCCTGATGTGTTCTGCTCTTTAAGATACTGAGAAGTAAAATACCGAAAAGAATTATCTGAATTCTTGGTCTTTTTTAAAACTCCAGAAGCACAAGGAATATTGTCTTTATACGAGTGTAGTATTATTAACCTCTGGTTGTCTGAAGCTTGTTGGTATATCTTGAAATGACAATAAAACTGGTGTTTCCTGCTCATTTTATTTTCCTCAATAAGTGTACCATAGCAATAAAGGACTGAACAGAGAATGAAAGACAATGGATTCATCTCCTTCTCGGCCACCCATTCTCTCCATAAGAATGACCTTGGGCAGGTCATTTGAACTCCCTGAGCTTTAGCTCTTATTTGTAAAATGAGGTTATTAGACTAAATAGTCTCACCCATTGCTCTTCATACTAGAAACACAATGCCCTCTGGAACTCTGCCAACATTGGCACCAACCATGCCCACCTTCTCCTTGACCCTTGCCTCATTGCATTTTAGAGATGGGCAAGACTGCAGAACGGAGTTGGGGAAAACTAGAAGAGGAGGTAAAGCCTAAGGAAGGTTTAAAGTCAGCAATAAAAAATGGAACAGCAGCCGGCTTCATTTCATTCTTTTTTCCTTCCTGCCCCAGGTCATGTTCAAATCTATAAGAAACCCAGGAAAAGTCTCTAGGCAGAAGTCATTACCTCCCCACCACCAGAAGTACTCCTATATGAACCGTATGACATGGAGAGAGAAAACCCAGGAAACTTGTCCCCACATTGCTCATAATTTACTGTCATACTTTGGAGAGAGAGGAAATCAAGGGGAAGGAACTGAGAAAGAGCCTAGGGAATGCTGATGCCTTGGACCTCAGCTCTCCAGGGAAAGATTAGAGCCACCTGAAACTGGAAAGTACGAGATTGGATTGTGAGGCTAGACTGGAGTCATATTGACTCTTTGAATAGCCATGGGGTAGGACCATTCTCTACATCTTGGTTTTGCTACCTGTATATCAAAGGACAAGACTAAAAATTCTCCCAGCAAACATTAATTGAACATCTACTCTGTCCTAGGTACATGGACACCAGCCTTAAGGACCTCACAGTCCAGTAAGAATGATGGACGTGTACATGACCAACTAGCTCTAAGACAGCCGGTAACAAGAGCTAAGGTAGAGGGATGGCAAAGTGCTGGGGAGCCAGAGGAGAGAGAGATTACTCAGCACACCCTTTCCCTTTCTCCTGTCTGGGACAGGGTAGCCTTTCCCCATTATCTGTTGGATTTTCTGGAATTAAATATCTCTTTTCCAGGACTTAGGTCATTTGTCTTTGTCTTTCAATACTCAGTCATTGCCAAGCAACCTGTTAATCATCAGTGAAGACTGAATTGACTGTCATTTCTGATTACAGATGACACTGGGTGAACCTCACTAGTTTGCGGCTGTAGTAGACAGGGAGAGACTGGCGGCCCCTCTCCACCAAAGCCTCACACAGGTCTCTCCTCCAGTAGCCATCTCTCTTGTGCAAGTCATGTTCTCTTTCTGGTTCCCAGTCAAATTCTGTGCCCCTGGGCAGCAGGATTTTCTTACCATTTCATAAACAGGTGCTGAGACATATGAGAGTACATTGAAACACTTTCAGAAAAATAGCTACTCTTGTGGGGAGCAAGGCTTTTGGATACAGGGAGAAGGGAGAATATGTATAAAAAAGTGATTTTCAGACTTCTGGTGGTTCGATGTAGCCCAATTTTTATAGCCATGAAGTCATCTCTAATGTGTAATCCAAATTACCCTCCCTTAATCAAAAAAATGTTACCACTGTCCGACCTTTAGTGAAAAAGGGGCAAACTTTGAGAGGTCCTTCTCAATCACTATTGCCTCTAACAAGTACATAGGGTTGGAATTTTTATTTGAGTCCCAGATGCCATTAACAATGGGTCACTTTCTTTGTCTGAACCTGTTTCCTTTTGTATATCAGTTTTCATCTATATAAAATGGGGATAATATTGCACCTATTTCATAGAGTTATTATGAATGTTCAAGGAGATAATCCTTTTAGTAACCTGGTACATAGAAAACACTTAGAAAATGTTAACTATTGTTCTAGAATGCACTATTCGTGTGCACTCAAAGACCATGGGAACACCTTGTCCCTCCTCTTTTAGATGATACAGATTTTTACTCTCAAAAAACCTTGGCCTGTTAAGCTATGGGCTTTGGGGACATTTAAAGCATAATAATCTCTATTGGAGTACTTTTTCTGCTACTAACAAGCTGCGTGATTTGGGCTTAATCTTGCTAAGCCTAAATTTCTTTTTCTACAAAGTGAGTATAATAATATCTACCCCATATGTTTGTTGGAGGATTAAGTGAGCTAATGTATGCAACTTTCTTAGCAAGATACCTAAATAAATTGGCTGATGGTGGTTCCTGCCTTGCTAAGGAAAATGGCTCTCCTCACCGTCCCTGTGGATGAATTCACCTTCAGCAAGCAAGTTATACACACCTTATAGCAATGTCCTCATGAGCTGTGGCTCCTGGGATTGTGAACAGACACCTGACTCAAGGTACACAAATTAACTCAGTGTAAAAAGAAACATGCCCCAAGAAAGATTAGTTGAACCAATCAAATACTTGCTTTTGGAAATCTTAATTGGGAAAATACCCAGGGAATTAACTGTCAGCAATGGAATAACAGAATGGGAGACATAATGAGATACAGTCCAGACCATGAGGGAACATGACAGAGTTAAATTAGGAATAAGCAAAGGTGTAATCACAAGCGAAGATATACGAAGTAGAAGCCAAGGAGGCCAGCAAGAGGAGACTAGAAGGAACATTGGAAAGAATTTGAGCTCCTTTACAGTGGAATACTTGGTATAACATCCATGACATTTTGCCACTGATCCCGCCCTCTTTCCAAGACCAGGTCAAAAGTTGTTTTCGTCCTCAGCTTCCCAAGTAGCCCTCCAATCCCTTATCTACAATATTCTCTCTCCTCCCTCCCTCCCTTTTCCTTTCTTGAGCTAATCTGTGTGAGTCTCTGTTCCCGGCATCTGAGCCTAACTGGCATATGAGCACATGGGAGACCAATACGCAATGCATATTATGATTAGGTTGGAATGCAAGAGGCACTGTGACTTAAGCTGGTAAAACCCACAAATAGAAGATATGGTAAGACAACTGAAGGGGAATTCCAAGAGACTGTGTTCAAATATATAGTTTAAGGGTTAGAAACACTCAAAACTCCAAGGTTAGTAGGGTGAAATCACAGGAAACAGTAGTAGAAATAAGACTATAATGTCTTAGTAAGAAACACCAATTATGAATTACCCTGTTTGGAGAAAGAGTGTATGAACAGGAGGGGTGGCTGGTCAGCATAGAAAAAAGTACAAAAGCCTGATCTAGCAGTGTTTTTTAGTACCATCGAGGAAGAGAGACAATAAATTCTGGATACATGCATTTTCCAGTCACTGGGGAAAAGTACCAGAGCAGAGGTGATTCTCCAGGTCTCACCAGAACTAGGCAGAATATCCCATAAGGCTATCCATTTCTTTGGCTTCAATTTCATCCTCACAAAGCAATCTTTTGGTTGCTGTTTTGGCTTTCCATGTATTCTGACATTATAAGATGGTATCAGGATAGAAGACACGTGCATTCAAATGGCAGAAAAAGAAACCTTTCTTCTGTAAAGCAAATATGTGGCTGGTCTAGTTTGTACATGTCAGACTTTGTGAACATGATAGGTGGAAGCCAGTCTCTTTGATTAGGACCAAGTCTATGGAACTGAAGAGGCTGGGAGACAAGCTTCTTGGAGTAAACGTAACATGATGCCCCTCTGAGCAATATGTTGGTAGAAGTCTTATAACCTTGTGTGATATAATAAAAATATATATTTGAGGTTTGTTCAGACAATGAAGTCTAAAAGAACAGACTGAATTGAATAGCCTAGCCAAGAAGTCTCTGTTTCTGCAAAAGAGAAGCTGTAGGTTTGGTGGTGTGAAGTAATACAAAATACATATTTGATTTTATGTCCTTGGTGTCTGGCACAGAGCTCCTAAAACTGTTAGATCTCCTGAGGGTGATTGCCTTTGTACCTAATGAGTTGACTCTTGGTGGGGTCCTCAGGAGAGCCTCAGGATGGGCGGCTGGTCATCAGAAAGACCAAGCCACAATTGGAGGCTTAGAAGTTTCTGCCCTACCCCCTGACCTCCAGAGAGGAGAGAGGGCCAGGAGATTGAGTTCAGTCACAGTGGCCAATGATTTAATAATCATGCCTACATAATGGAATCTCCAGAAAAACCCTAAACGATGAGGTTGGGGACTTCTGGGTTGGTGAACACATGGAGGTACTAGAGAATTAGTGTGCCCTAAGAGGGTATGGAAGCCAAGGGCCCCCTCATCCCACACCCTGCTTTATTTATGTCTTCCATCAAGCTATTCCTAAGTTGTCTCCTTCATCATAACTGGTAATCACAAGTAAAGTGTTTTCCTGGGTTCTGTGAGCTATTCTAGAAAATAATCCAATCTGAGGGAGTGGGGGTTATAGGAACCTCAAATTTGTGGGTGGCAGGGCAGAAGTGTGGGTCACCAGGGCAGCCCATCTGTAGTGGGGGGGTCTTGTGCGACTGAGCTCTCCAACTCCTGGGGTCTGACACTGGCTCCAAGTAGTGTCCAAATTGAATTGAATTGTTGGATTTCCTGTTGCTGTCAAAGAATTAGAGAATTGGTTATTGGTAAGAAAAAATCCTCAGATCTTATTACCTTTCTCTCTCTCTCTCTTTTTTTTAACTTTCAACACTCAGGTATTGAATAACTAGACACTATTTGACTGCTAGTCTAACAAAGTTTGTTGGGTAAATGTATGTGTGTGTATTGGGAGGACCATTTCCTATTCATAATCTTAGCCATAGGGATGCTTGCATACAAAATAATACAAAACAGTTTTAGAACCTTGGGAAATAGCAGCTATTGACTATGAATTTCATACTGTACTCAATTGCTAGATGCTTCCATTTCTAATAGCTAATGGATTACTAAATGCTTAGAGATTAAGAGAGAATTAATTTATTAAAGATAAAAATTTTAATGATACCACCATATACTTCTATATTATCATTTATAAAGAGCTTTCATGGACCTTCATTTTATTTTCACAGTTCTGTGAATTATGCCTGTTTTAGAGTGGGAAAGTGAAAGTTTAGGTCACAAAACTGTTAAAAGATAAACTGAGACATGTTAAAAGTTTTGACAGTTTATGAGGGCATAAGTTGACTGGTTAGTGGTTAGGAGTGCTCAGCTGACAAGGAGCTCCGGGAAAGACTTTTTTAAAAGAGGCTCAGTCGTTAAGCATCTGCCTTCGGCTCAGGTCATGATCCCAGAGTCCTGGGATTGAGCCCCGCGTCGGGCTCCCTGCTTAGAGAAGCTTGCTTCTCCCTCTACCTGCCAATCCCCCTGCTTGTACTCTCGCATTCTCTCTCTCTTGCTCTCTCTCTGGCAAATAAATAAATAAAATCTTTTAAAAAATAAAAGAGGCAGAAACAAAGCAAGAAGATTATTTGATTGGCTATAGCTTAAGAGGTTGCCTTATTTGGGGCAGCCTACTTGGTTATTTTTGATTGGTCATTTTTAGGCTTCTTAACCTTGAGGTATTGGGGGTGCCTGGGTGGCTCAGTCATTAAACGTCTGCCTTTGGCTCAGGTCATGATCCCAGGGTCCTGGGGTCGAGCCCCGCATCGGGCTCCCTGCTCAGCAGGAAGCCTGCTTCTCCCTCTCCCGCCGCCCCCTGCTTGTGCTCCCTCTCTCGCTGTCTCTCTCTCTGTCAGATAAATAAATAAAATCTTAAAAAACAAAACAAAACAAAACAAAAACCTTTAGGTATTACAGACAGGCTTTGGTTAGTTTACATAGCCTACTAAGGCATTAAACCCACCTCATTTTTTTTTTTAAGATTTTATCTATTTATTTGAGAGAGAATGAGAGAAAGAGTGCATGAGTCGGGTGGGGAGGGGCAGAGGGAGAAGCACACTCCTCACTGAGCAGGCAAGCCCAATGCAAGGCTCGATCCTGGGACTCCCAGATCATGACCTGAGCTGAAGGCAGCCACTTAACCAACTGAGTCACCCAGGTGCCCCTAAGTCCACCTTATTTAATGACCTCCTTGTTTAATTAACTTAACCAACCTCATAAACTGTAGGTCCAGCATTCAAACTCACTTCTTTTTATGTTAGCTCCAACATTTTCTTCCAGTAGGTGACAGAAACCCCAGATAACCATGAATCAGAGTAGCGAGTAGCCCACTCAAAGCAAGAAAGGGGCATTATCTGTGCCAAAGTGTTGGGGGGCACATTCCAGTGGCACTGTGTGGGTAAAGAATATGATTCTAGGACAGAGTCGAGAACAGAATAGGGCCCTAGGTCTACCCATGTGCGCAGAAAAACATTTTCCTGGGAATACTGCAGTGTATCTATCCCAAGACTCCTCTTTTTAATCATAAAGTAGTCTTGAAGTCATTGGGAATGCAAAGTGTGCAGTGTGCAGATTGTCAACTGGAGAAAACCAGCCTCTCCCATTAAGCTTGGTTGGAAGATTGGATATAGAAAAAAGCATAGAAAAATATTTCTCCTTTTGATACAAGACAGAATGTTTTCAAGGGGTTTTAAGACACATATATCTGATGAACCATAGAATGTATATATGAAAGTTCCTTGGCTCCTTCCAAAACCTGTTAATGTATTCCTATATCTTCAACCCTGCATTTAGCCTTACCCAGAATTCTCCTTTTCACATCTAATCTCCCCTCTATGTTTTAAAAGAATACCATTAACTACTATTTTTTATTTCTATTTTTTTGTTCGAATAAATAAATAGCTATTTATTGAGGGCTCACTATATTCCAGGCACTGTGGTGTTTTTCGTTTATCATCCTAACTTCTTTCCCCAAACTCTATGAAGTACTTATTATTATTATTATCATTATTCATCGGACCAATGAGGAAACAGAGGCTTGGTGGGAAATAGCAGATTTGCCTCCAGATTGTCCATCTCTGCTGACAACAACTTCATCTGCCTCAACACAGCCCCGTCTGCGCCTATGAACACTCGGGCCCTCTCCAGTCCTAATCATCTCTCCCCCCTATACTTCCTTCCTTCACTGGTTTTCTTCCTTTGGAAAAACTGTTTCTTCTCTGGGATCAAGAACCATCCTGTGGCAGCAGATCTTCATCCTAAGGAGCTCTCTGGGGTAGCTCCAGCTCAGATCTCTCACCGTTGACTTTTTCCTACACACTTCACAAGCGTCTCTAGTGGAATGTTCCCTGGCAAGGTGAAAGCAACAGGTCCAAATGATGCTCATTACCAACTCTTCCTTTCTCATTTCCCCATCACCATGGATGACATTCCCATAGGTTGGGCTTCAAACCTGGGAATGGCCCAGGACCTCTGGGTCACCCAGCACTAGCCTGGTGGCTTCCTCCCCTATATGCACATCATCAGATTGGCCAGAAACATGGCAGGGCCAGAGAGACAAAGCCTTGCCTGACACCATTTCTATCCCTGCTGGGAGAGCACTGGCCCCCATGCCATTCAAGGGTCCACCAGTTAAGCTTCTCTTGCCACAAGTCTCTACAGATTGCCCCTCCCATACCCATTTTCCTCTTCGGTCCATTGCCATCTGGACGCACTTTCCATGGCTAGCACTGACTAGTGTCGTGCATGTTTATTACAAATGTGTGCTAGCATCCTTCCTGTTTATGTTCTGCATCTTGATGATTGCCCTGTGCTTACCAGCTGGGCTGCCAGATTGGCCCATGACGAGAGTAACAATAAACAGCCGGGGCACCGAGCAGTGTTCTGGCCTGGGCTCAGCCGCGGAAAGCTCGCCATGCCTTGGGTCGTGCCCCAGCCCCACTACCTGCATGGGGCAGGGACTCTCTGCTCACAACCTGCCCCCCGCACTGCCACAGCCGGGCAATGCTTCGATTTGTTGAGCCGCTTTCCACTGCATCTGGCTGCTCTGGGTCCATTAGGCATTCTCATCACACCTGCCACTTTCCAATTCTGTGCGGCGGCCACAGGTTGCCTTCTGAATGGGGTTTGAGGCCGAGGCGTGGGCGCTGATGTGGGACCGGCTCCTGAAAGCAGTTCACTGAAAAATGCTCAGAGACACACACACTGTTAGGAGGTGGGTGTCATTATAGATTTCCATTTCTGCAGAGGCTTCATTGAGTGAGACCTTGAGAGAAAACATGAAAAGTACTTTACCTTTTAGGAGGTTCAGAGGGAATGTAGCAGCCCTAAATATTTACCCAAAGGGGGAAAAGGAAAGAAATCTTGCAAAATTCCGCTCTCTCAAATACAAATGAAACTAAATCCCTTGAGGAAATTAAAATACTACGCACTGTGTATGGAAAACCTAAAAGGATCTTACTCTGTGTTAACAACCCAGACCCACAGTCCTCCACTCTCTCGTCCTCTTAAGCATTTTAACTCCTCAGGTAAGCCTTTTAACTTGCCCCACACTCCCCTTTGCATGCAGCTGACTGAGCCTTCACATGAAAGCACTTTGGACAAATGCTCCTCTGACACGTTTTATCTTCAAACCATCGTGCACCCCCGTGTTCCTAATGATACAGCCTGCATTCCCCACAGATAGCTCAGGATACTTCTAATGCATCTAGCCTTGATGTCATCTGAACATCAGTGTGTGAACATAGGGAACGGCTTTGACTTCCCTCCAAATCAGGGAGATATGAGCATGTATGCATGAAGGTGCAGAGACAAACAAATAAACACAAATATCACAGGAAATCACTCCAAAGTCAGTAGGTAATATCTTCATTTTTCAATAGAGAACAGAGCAATGCCCCAAAAGCACAAGATGAAGTAATGCTCTTATTTTGTGTAACAAAATAAAATTCCATTAAGAATTGTAAAAATATTCAGAAGTCATTTTCTCTACAATTAATAGCCTTGTGCATACATTATTTCTTTTCTTTTCTTCTTTTGCCACTGGGGAAGAATCCTAGAAATTGCATTACTGACTTGGAAGGTAAATGGATATAATTTTTGCTGGATATCGCCTAATTCCCACTGTATGCGGTATTTGTTTAAAACTAATAGCTCAGTGACAATAAAAGGTGTTTTTGTTTTGTTCTTGGAGGTTCAGGTTCAAAACAGATCAATGGGAACCAGGCATGCTGAGCTGTGCAGTCACTCAGGAACCCAGGCTGTTGGGGGCTCCATGCAGCACACCAGCTTTACCAGCAGGGAAGACAGCTCGTGAAGAACATGCTTTGTCCACTCAGAGACATAGATCACGTCTGCTCGTGACCCATTGATCAGAACTTGTCACACAAACTGCTGACCCACAAAGGGTCAGCATTGGGAGGACAGCAAATCCCGGATATCCGGGGAGCAGTTGCTACTCACAGCCATTTCATCTTTGAGGTCACGTGCCAAGATTCTGAAGCAGAAGTGTTCATCAAAGGAGCTGTTTATTGTAGAAAGAAAGTGGGGGAGAAGAATAGAAGAAAAAAAAGAGATACATTTAGAGGCCTAACAACAGGGAAGGGTTAAATATATGATGGATTGGGCACACAAAGGCAAAGCTGAGTGATATGATTCAGGGCATAAATTCTTGGAGTCTGAGTGCTCAGGTATCTATTCTGTTTCTCTCACTGTCTAGATATGTGGACTTGGATATATTACTTAAGCTAGACTTTGATTTCTTCAGCTATCTAGTGAGGATAATAATACCAACTTCTTACGGTTATTATGACAATTACAATTTAGAAAGAATTTAAAATGCTTAGCACATGGCTGGGTCTAGCAAACAATATATTATTACTTTTCAGGTGCTAAATTATGCATAAAAATATTTACTGACATGGAAGGGTACTCACATGATTTTGAATGAAAAAGAAGCCTCAGAACTCTTTGCTTGGTATAATAAAGGTTATTTTAAAATCACAAATATATGTATAGAAAAATCTGGAATGTAAGCATTGATAACATCACTTTATGCTTTTCTGGATTTTGTGTAACAAAATAAAATTCCATTAAGAAAAGATAGGAATTACGCTTAGATTAGATGTACAGCATGAGCCAAATTGCCTGTAGTATGAGTCTTTCCTCCTACTGTTTCTTGTTCCTATGGCTCATTGGGGAGACTGAATCTATGTCTCCGGTTATACTTATAAAAATGTGAAATTTTATGTTCCAGGAAACTAGCCCTCCATGCAAGCAAATACATACTGCCCATGCCCAGAGGACTCTGGCAAATCTCATGGTTATTTTGAAAAGGAAAAAAGAGTGTGCTTGTAAGACACAATTGCATGCACTTTTCTGTTTTAATTGTAATGTCATTCTGAAATTCTGCTGCTTATTTTCGGCAACATCTTCCTATGAACAGTTGCTGCGGTCACCTCCCGTCCCTATGTGGTACCCTACCTTCCAAGAATTCTCTACCTCTAAGGGATCTAAGAGAAAAATAATTCGCAGTCTATGTGGTATTCGTATTTCAATTGTCCTATGACTGCCACTACTCGTTAAGAGGTTATAACCCTATGTTCATGCCATTAAATGTGATTTCAAGTTTAACTTTAACATCTTTCCCTGAACAACGATGGATTCTGAAATTTTAAAATAAATTGAGATGCATTTCTGTCTTTACAAAAACATTCTCTAACTGCTTGATAGGTAATTGTAGAATTTTCACTGAATGAAGATAATGTAGTATTTGATATGCCCACTACTAATAATGACGTGATTCTCAATAGCTAAAGTAAATGTCAGTCATTGTGCACCAATTTTAGAGTATCATTTGTTATATGAGATAATGAGGAATAGAACTGAAAGCCCTTTTCCCATTTTGAAAGAGGAGAGAATCCATAGAATCCTACAGATATTTCAATTTACCAACTCTAACTTCACTATTGGCTCTTCACGATTTTTTCTATACAAAATCAATAACATTGTAGCATTTATTATTACCATTAAAAAGATTCACATGCTAACTCCCATTTGTTACTTTTTTGTATGTGTCTCCTTCATATAGTTAGTACATTTGATGCAAGGTCATTTCTTTTCCTTCATTATCACCATCTACTAAGAAACTCATGCTTTTGGGTGATCAAAAAAATTATTCATTGATCATGAGAAAGTCAGTACACATTTTACAATTTCAAGATTGGAAGGAATACCAAGAAAGATGTTTGTTTTAGTGTTAAAGTTTGAAATAAAATTATCTTCTATTTTTTTTTTTTTAATTATGGTATAGCAAGGAGGACATTGAACTAAAGGTCAGTCTTCAGCACTTTGGGGAAACTAACTCTATGACCTTTGGAAGGTTATCTGATATCTCTGTGTCTTAGTTTTTCTCATCATTAAAACTGGAGAAGAAAAAAAAAGGCTATTAGGATTCTTCCCAGCTCTAAATTTCTATGGCTCTACGTGCATTTGGGCTTCCAAGGATCAGCTCTGAAAACCACATTTTTAAAGTTTGCATAGTAGAATCTAATTTGAACTGACATAAGGGACTTATAGTCAAATTATTCCACTTATGGTTAGTATTTATATGTTTTATTGCAAAAACATTAATGCGTTTAATTATGGGAGCTATCCCAGACACTATTGGGGTTGTTATACAACATGTGGTCTATAAATCATATTACTTTTTTAAGTAGGAAAAATTCTGAATTCCAAAACATATTCAGCATCAGGATTTGGATAAGGGATGAAGTTTAAACTTCTATTTGCTGAATAACTGCTTTGTGTGAGGCTTTATGCTAGCTACTGGAGAAATAGTCCCAGTTCTCAAAGTATACATTCTAATGGTGGGGGAAAGATAATAAATAAGTAAAAAATAATAATAACCAAATCATTACCAATCTTGGTGTTATCAAAGAAATAAACAGCATGATAGAGAATAAGTTAAGGTTGGACGAGCTAGTTTAATTAGGTCAGGTTTCCCCTTGGCCTCACTGAAGAAGTCATCTTTCACTGAGTAATAAAAGATGAGCTAGAAGAAGCCATCAGAGTCAAGGATGAGTATTCTAGGCAGAGGGAGGAGAAAGCTTGGCTTGCTCTGGAAACAAAAACAAGCTCCTTGAATCAGGAAAGAAACTGAAAGTGTAATGAGGTTGAAGAAGTTATTTTAACTATGAACAGAATTTAGATTTTATTCTAAGTTCCATGGGTAGCCATTGAAAAGATTTAAAGAGGGGAATGTCATGATTATAACTGTGCCTTTCAGAGATCCTTCTAGAACTTCCTCTTCTAGCGATAGCAGACCAGGTAATTTAGACTAACTACCTGAACTGTAAGTAAACCAAACATCCATTATCCTAGATCTTAAATTTTTATTACAAATAAAATTCCAATAACTATACCTGGAACACAACAAAACATAACCAGGCACAGTAAAACACACACACACACGCACAAACACACACACACACACATACATACAAATATGGGGGGGAAAGGGAAAAGAACCACTGGGGCTCCAGATATCAGAACCGTATTTCACAGATTTTAACTATACTTAGTATGTTCTTGTCTAGGTAGGTAATGTTAGCCAAGAACTAAAAACAATAAAAAGTGACATAGATTTGAAAAAAAAAAAAAAATAGAAACTTTAAAATTAGACAATACAATAACAGAAGTTTAAAAACTTGATGGATGGGGCCTAATAGCAGATTGTACATGACCGAAGAGAGAATTAATAGGCTGGGATTTGAGTCAAAAGAAAATATCCAGAGTGATGCATAAGAAGACAAAAAGAATTCACATACACACATGCACACACACAACTAAATACATTACAGTAAAGCTGAAGTAAACAATGTTAAAAAGAAAATCTTTAAAGAAGCTAGAGAAAAAATTCAGATTGCATTAAAAAGAGCAACCACTGTCACTTGACTTCCCAACTTAAAAAGTTGATGCCAGAAGATAATGAAATGACATCTTCAATATGGTGGGAGAAAATAACTGCTAACCTAGGGCATATAACTATAGATTATGGAATCATTGAAAAATAGTAACAGGATATTATGAACAACTTTATGCCAATGCATTTGAAACTTTAATTAAAAGTAATAAATATGCATAGAAAAGCACCAACCTAACAGAAATGTCATAAAAGGAAATAGAAAGCCTGTGTATTCCTATAATGATTAAAGACACCAAATCCATAATTGAAGTTTGGTCCAGATAATTTTACTAGGGAATTCTGCCAAACACTTAAGGAATAAATAATGTCAATGATACACAAAGTCTCCCAGAAAAAAAAAAAAAAAAGGAACACTCTCAAACTTGTATTTTGAAGCCAGCATAATTTTGATGCCAAAACCCAGCAGGGATATTACAAGAATTTCAGAAAATTTTCAGAAAAATTTTATATGTGAATGAAATGGAAAAGTCAGCAAACAGAATTTAGTAACATATAAGAAGGATAAAGTGTAACCAAGTTGTATTTATTCTATTAATGCATGGGTTTTGGTATTAGAAAATAAATCAGTGTAATTCTCTATATTGACAGAATAAAGGAAAATTATATGACTATCTCATCAGATGCAGATAAAGTGAAAAAATTTCATTTTGTCATTTTGTTTTTGACAAAAGTCCCTATTCTTAACAAACTTAGAAGAAACATTTCCTTATCTTATATAGAATATCTCTTTAAAAACAACAACAACAACAACCTTACACCAAACATTAACTTTAAAGATGATGTTGAAAACACCCCCTTTGAGATTAAGAACCAAACACTATTACCCACGATTAGCACCAGTGTTCTACAATATACTGAATTCATACCCAGTGCAGTATATCCAAAAAAAAGAAGAAGAAAAAAGAAGAGAAAGAAAGGAAAAGAAACATGAATAAACATGGGTAAGAAAGAAAAAACAATCATGTTGTAAAGGAATTTGTCCTGTAAAGAGAGGGCTGGCCTTTGCCTAGACTCCAGAGGTAACCTCTAAACACTTGGAATTTCCTGAGTGGGAGGAAAGAGTCTCTTTGTTATTCGTGGTGATCCCTTCAGATCCCACAGGATAGTTTGTACTAATGAGGTGATTCTTGGTGGACCCCTTGGGCTATGTCATATCATCCCCATCCCTGGAGATTCAATCAATCATGCCTATGCAATGAAGCCCCAGCAAAAGTTCTGGACACAGAAGCTCAGGTGAGCTTCCCTGGTTGGGAATATTCTGCATATTTTCACTCATAAGGCCACAAAGAAGTAATGCCATCCAAGACCCCACAGGGAGAGGACAATATGAAGCTCCACACCTTCCCAGGCTCTGACCTATGTGTCTCATCCCTAAATGGTTTTAACTTGTATCCTTTCTCCATAATAAACATGACTGTCACTATAATAGAGTTATGAGTCTTTCTAACAAAGTTTCAAATCTGCAGTTGCTTCTGGGAAACCCCTCAACTTGCACTTGGTTTGAGAAGTCTTGGGCAGATGAATGGATAAAGAAGATGTGGTCCATATATACAATGGAATATTACTCAGCCATCAGAGAAGATGAATACCCAACTTTTATATCAACATGGGTGGGACTGGAGGAGATTATGCTAAGTGAAATAAGTCAAGCAGAGAAAGTCAATTATCATATGGTTTCACTTATTTGTGGAACATAAGGAATAGCATGGAGGACATTAGGAGAAGGAAGGGGGAAGAATGAAGGGGGGGAAATCGGAGGGGTAGACGAACCATGAGAGACGATGGACTCTGAAAAACAAACTGAGGGTTCTAGAGGGCAGGGGGGTGGGAGGATGGGTTAGCCTGGTAATGGGTATTGAGGAGGGCACATTCTGCATGGAGCACTGGGTGTTATGCACAAACAATGAATCATGGAACACTACATCTAAAACTAATGATGTAATGTATGGGGATTAACATAAGAATAAAAAAATTTAAAAAAAGAGAAGGAAGGGAAAAATGAAGGGGGGGGCATCGGAGGGGGAGATAAACCATGAGAGACTATGGACTCCAAGAAACAAACAGGGTTTTAGAGGGGAGGGGGCTGGGGGGATGAGTTAGCCCAGTGATGGGTATTAAGGAGGGCACGTACTGCGTGGAGCACTTGGTATTCTACGAAAACAATGAATCATGGATCACTACATCAAAAACTAATGATGTATTGGATGGTGACTAACATATCATAATAAAATTAAATTAAATTAAAAAATCTATAAAAAAAAGAAGTCTCGAGCAGACTTAGCAGTCTAGAGGACTGTGACTTTAGCCTTGAATTTGACTAACTCCACACTTATTTACAAATGATATACTTGTGTGCATAGTAAAAAAACTATAAATTGATAAATTATTAGATTAGTGAGTTTAGCAAGATCTATGGATTCATGGTCATGATAAAAATTCATTTGTATTAGTACCATTAACAAACACAAAATTTAAACATCAGATATATCATATACCTAGGAATAAATTTCACAAAAGCTAAGCAAAATTTTTCTGTAGGAAACTATAAATGTTTTTTTGTTTTTTTGGTTTTTTTTAAAGATTTTATTGAGAGAGAGAACAAGCGTATGGGAGAGGCAGAGCGAGATGGAGAAGCAGGATCCCTGCTGAGCAGGGAGCCCGACGTGGGGCTCGATCCCAGGACCCTGGGATCATGACCTGAGCCGAAGGCAGATGCTTAACGACTGAGCCACCCAGGTGCCCTGAAACTATAAATGTTTTTAAGAAAAATTTGAAAGATTGAATAAATTGAAAGATATAACACCTCCCTGGATTGAAAACACAATATTTTAGAAATGTTAATTGTCCACAGACTGATCTATAAATTCAATGTAATCCTAGCTAATGTCCCAAGTTTCTTTGTATATCTTGATCAGCTAATTTGTAAGTCCACAGAGAAATACACAGGCAAAAATAAGCTAAAACACACTTGAAGAAGAATAGTATGAGAGAAATTTTTCCACTAGATAGCAGTATTCATTTAAAGTGGGCCAATATATTGTTGTATGGATAAACAAATAAAATAATAGAAAAGAGCAGAAGACCCAAATATTGGGTCACTTATCTATTGATACTTGATTTATTACAAATGTGGCGTGGCAGAGCAGTTTGGAGAAAATAGCTCTCTTTAATAAATGGTGCTGGGACAATCAAATGCTCATCCTCCATTTTACTCCAAAAATCAATTCTAGACCCAAGGTTGAAAAGCAACATTTTTGGAGAGTAATATAGGATATATACATACATATATATATATATATATATATATATATATATATGTATATATATATATGGAGAGAGAGAGAGAGAAATATAATTCAGAATCTCATGATAAGAAGATTCTTTTTTTTGAGAGAGAGAGAAAACACAAGGCAGGGGAGGGGGCAGAGGAAGAGAGAGAATCCTAAGCAGGCTCCATGCCCAGTATGGAGCCCAACATGGGACTCCATCTCATGACCCTGAGATCATGACCTAAGCCAAGATCATGACCTGAGCTGAAATCATGAGACAGAGCTTAACTGAGCCACCCAGGTACCCCAAGAAGATAGTTTTTAAACAAACAAACAAACAAAATACTAAAGATAGTGAAAAGAAATAATTGAATCCATTAAAAGAATGTACTTCTATTAATTGAAAGTAATCACTAAAAGAAAGAAGGGTTTTGTTTTGTTTTTTAAATTCCACATATGACTGAAGTCATATGGCAATTGTCTTTCTCTCTCTGACCTATTTCACTTAGCAGTATACTCTCTAAGTCTGTGTATGCTGTTGCAAATGGCAAGATCTCATTCCTTTTTATGAGTAATATTCCAGTGTGTGTGTATGTGGGTGCATGTGTCTTCTTTATCCATTCATCTACGGGTAGACACTTGGGTTGCATAACTTAAGAAACAAAACGTTAACAAACAAATGAAGAAAAAAGAGACAAACAGAAAAAACAGACTTAAATACAGAAAACAAACTGGTGGTTGTCAGATGGGCAGTGGTAGGGGGATGAGTGAAATAGGTAAAAGGGATTAAAAGTACACTTATCGTGATGAGCACTGAGTAATGTATAGAATTGTCAAATCATTATATTGTATACTTGAAACTAATATAATACTGTATGTTAATTAACATTTCAATAAAAATTATTTTTTTCAAAAATATCTGGGATTTATTTTAAAAAAAAAAGAAAAGGGAAGTCCTCTGAATGAGAGAAAATATTTGTAACATACATAACCAACTAAACCGCTCAAACATTGAACACATAAACAATTACAAATCAATAAGAAAAGTCAGATATCCCAAGAGAAAATTTGGCAAGAAATTTGAAAAGAATTTCCCAAAAGAGGATATTTAAGTAGTCAACAACCATATGATAAGAAGTCAACTTTATTAACATCAGGAAAATGTGAATTAAAACCACCATGAGATACCAGAAATGATAAAAAGAAAATGACTAGAAATATCACATTGTTTGCAAAGATGTGGAGTAAATGGTACTGTCACACACTGCTGGAAGAGGGTAAATGGGTAGAGTCACTTTGGAAAGTTATCTTGACATTATTTTCTAGAGTTTAATATACACCTGACCCAGCAATTCTCTCCTAGGTATACACCCTAATAGATGCACAAATGCTCCAGACAGTGATGTGCCGGAACAAGTTTGCCCCAGGTCAGGAGTCGTTATCAAATATTTACCAACTTACCACTGACTCCAGAAAAGATGCAGAAGAATGTTCTTAAAACCATTATTTATAATATGCCAAAACAGAAACCATTCAAGTGTCATTCAAGGGTAGCATGGGTAAACTACTCATAAATATTAAAACCATGCAATACTATATGCAATAAACTGAGTGAACTAGAGCTACACACAACCACACAGATAACTCTCCCAAGCATAATACTGAACAACAACAACAACAATAAAACAGTGAAACACAGAAGTATTTCTGTGGTATTATTTCATTTATATAAAGTTCAAAATTAGAGAACTCTGAATGTGCATTGCTACAAACTAAAGAGATAACAGTTTGAAGAAAAGCAAGGAAGTGATAAATATGAATACTGGGGGAGTAGTTATATTCCAAGGGGGAAGGGCGTTGTGACTGGGAATGAGCAGTTGGCGGGGGAGGAGAGGGTGGGCTCCTGGGGTGCAAACAATGGTCTATTTCTTGATACTGGCTGCGGTTACACAGGTGTTTATACTTCATCAAGCTGAATACAGTTGACCCCGGACAAGGCCTCCCACAGCTGAAAATCTGAGCATTAACTTTTGACTCCTCGAAAGCTCAACCAATGATAGCCTACTGTTGACTAGAAGCCCTACCAATAACAGAAATAGCCCATATAACTCACATTTTGTATGTTTTCTATATTACAACTATATTCTTACCATAAAGTAAGCTACAGAAAAGAAAACGTTATTAAGAAAACCATAAGGAGGAGAAAATACATTTACAGGACAATACTGTATTTATTGAAAAAAATCCGCATATAAGTGGACCCACACAGTTCAAACACATGCTGTTCAAGAGTTAACTGTGTTTCCAATAATTATACCTAAGGGATTTTTGTGGTCAATAACAGTCCCTACCTCCCAGAATGAGGTTAAATAAATTAATACGTGGAAAGCTTTTTGAAATATGTTTGGAATATAGAAGCACCAATACAAATGAGCAAGTGGGGGAGGGAACTTAAAATGAGATTTAAAGTGGCATCTCTCCAAAGAAATGGTAATCTTGTATAAAGGAGTTAGAATGGCATTCCAATTGGATGTAAGAATAATAAAGCATCCATTTTATATCAATTTAAGTCACTTTCTTTTCTTCTCAAGTATAGACCAGGTCCAGTGCTGCGAGCTGGTTATACCAAATCGGATAAGACACAGATCCCGCCTTGAACCTAAAGTCTAGCGAAGAAGAGAATTTGTTTACTCATGTGTTCATTTAACAAACACTTGTTGGATCTGTACTGTGTGCCAGGTTATTAGAGACACTAGTAACTTTTTCAAGGAATATACATGTCACCCTTGAAAGACAGACATAAATAAGCATATCAGAATATAAACGCTCTTCAGAAGATTCGTGTGCAGTTCCAGGGTGGGTGGGGAGAACTAGCTATGATTCACCTGTTATGTAAATGGAGTGTCAGAGACTCTGAATTAATTCATTTTATCTCCGTGCCACACTCGTACAAGTTAGAGAAGTGACACAGCTAAAATGTACCCTCTCCCGACTCCCTTGCAACACGGGTTCTGAATACAAATTAGGCTCAATTAGATGCATTCATGAGATGTGCAAGGCAGGATTGGGTGGGATCATCTTTGGCAATGATTGGCCCTTTCTGCAGGCATGTCAGTCAAGGCTGTGGAAGGTCTAGCTGCAGTAGTGTCTCCTGTACACGTTCCTGTTTCCTGAGTGCTGTCTTCCAGCTCCTTGCTCCCGGGATTAGACTTAGGTGCCCATTCTCCAGCTGCATAGTTGTCAGGAAGCAGTGGAAACAACAACAGTCTCTTACCCCCTGGACAACGCTAGGGGTGTCCTCAGAGGTAGTGTCCCCTCTAGTGGGACAGTTCTGCAATGTCCCTGAAGATCCAGACACAATCAGCTCCTTCCAACCATTGTGTTAGGACCTACTTCCCTATATTTGATCTCTTTCTACTTCGGGTGACTTCTTTTTTTGCACCAGGTCAAGAATAGTACAAATGGAAGCATGAGTCTTCATTTACTAAAACTCATTGGAATAAAGAAGTTTACATACTTCTCATTATAACTGGTATGAAGAGAATGTCTATTGTTATAATTACCATGGTCTCTTAGGAAATGCTCTACATAGCAGTCAACTCAGCAGATGCTCGACCCAAAGGGAAAACAACTTATGCAAACACATATCTTCCCAAGAATATGTCTCTGTAATATTTAGTATATAGAAACACATCTGTTATTGCAAAGAGTACTTTTCCCTTTGTGGAAGCTGAGTAGTGTGACGTGTGACTGATGTGTCAAAAATGCTCATGCTATGTATTTTACTTCTTGGAAACACCTGCATTAAAGGGCAAATTAGCTTAAACAGGTGAAAAATAGGCTGATACAATTTCATACTGATTTTCAAGAATGAGATAGGTCACATAAATAGGACACACACACATGAACACACATGCACACACACCCCACCACTCTTTGTTTGTTTAAGGAATTCTAAGCATTACACTGGAAATTTTCCAGGGAGAAATCTGTTTCTTGAATTCCCATGAGCTGAGAAGAAAGTGAATTGCCACATGCTGATTCACCAACCCATGTCCTTGAAGAAAACGGTCCCCTGAGCATAATAAGAAACCATCCAGGTAGAATTTACGCCTAAGCCTTCTAATCAGGGAAAAACATACTTCATCAGTTAACAAGGTACTGGTTGTCTTATGTTCTCCACAGAACCTGGTCAGATGTGGTGAGTTCTTTTCATGTCTATTTTTCCCCTCCTTCCTGTGCCCCTTGGTTGGGATTCAGGAGAGAAAAATAAAACACTGAAAAATAAACACTTGGCAGGCTCTCAAAAACAGTCACCATGACCCAAACACAAACCAGCCAGTTGCTTCTCTAGAAGGACAGGAATGGTCACCATCTACGAACACTCACTACACCTCATCTACGCCAGCACTCAGGTACACTACCCTCATTCAGTTCTTACAGAAACCCTGCAGAGTGGGTTCCATTGCTATCCCCAGGCAAGGAGACAGAGGTTCAGAAAACGATGGTTGCTCAAAGTCATATAACCTAAAAGATAGAGCCAAGAGTGTAAACCAGGATTGACTTCCATTGGAGCCCATGATGCTAGCTGTGAGCACAAGACACCATGATGTGAGTTTTCATCGGCATGTGTGCAGCCAGACACCCTGCCGGCCCGGGCTCAACTTCTCTCTCAGTTTCTAGATATCTCCCAGAAACTCTGGAACAGTCTGTGACCATGGACTACTATTTCCAGTAGAACACATTTTTTTTTTTTTTTGCAGAATGAGGCCTATGCCCCAATTTGTTTGCTTATTTGTTTCTTTTAGAAATTCAGGTTAAGGGGACACGTGTATATGAGTCAGAATGCCTGCATTGCCTTATAGGGTGTGCTTTTGTGGTATGTGGCACCCTGAGGAGGTACGTAGAGCTAGACATTCCTGTGGGACCATGTCCAATGCCTCAGGTTTAATATGGAACTCCAATAAATTCCAAAAGTGAAAAACCACAATGCTAATGTAAATTCAGAGTTAATAGTAAAGGTTAATCAGTTATTGCAATGAACCCTATTTTGTTAAGGTTCTACTTCCCTTCTCTTTGGACCCACAAAACCTATCAGCTCCAAAATTGCGAAATATGATGTGGAGAGAATTTTAATAGTCTAGTGAATTGTATCAGATACCTTAAGTCCAATTAAGACTTTCCAAGGAGCTGTGATATTGTCATTAAAGATGTACACCCTACTTACCTAACTTTAGGGGAAGGCATTATCAATCCATGCACACATGAAGCAATCAACTCTTATTAACTTAGCATCTACCATATTCGAGCACTGTTTCAAAGCTGAGTCACCACGCAGTAGAGCACTCATTTATTGAATTACAGGTAAAATAAAGATTTCATGGAAGTCACTCAAGATTTATTGTGATGCTTTTTAAAACTAAAATATGACACACTTGGGTTTTTACTTAATGCCTGTTTTTAATATCTCCCCAAACTGAATAATAGCAAAGGCAAAGCAAGGTGAGCTCTGACCCCATTTGTATCCAGGTAAAATTCATTGTACTTGTTATGTTGGGAGGAGACACCATACTGGGGTCTTCAGTAAGCCCTGAAGGTCAAGAGTTGCGAGTCCTCTAGGACTCAGCGTGTGATGCTCTAGATTATTATGAACCACACAGAAACAGCCTGAGCTCCCTAACAGTCCATCAGGCTTTTCCCTCTCCCTGGTTAACATATAGGATTATTTACATCTTCTGTTGCTGAATGTGGAGGAAGAACCCAAGGACCAGGTGACTGAGCTCTGGCTTGTGGGCAGAGACGCCAGAAGCCCAGCGTCCTAGCATTGCCTAGAACAAAGATTGAGGGTTGCAACAACAAGCCGTTCCTCCTTAGTTTTCCCTTCATCCCCTCTGTGGCACAAGGGCTTTATTACGGTTGTTGGGAGTGGGCTCCAAATAGCATTGTGTAATAGGTTTGAGGAGGGTTTCCTTAACCTCTGAGTTGGGGCTAAAACTGTCTACCTTTGTGACACATTTGGGGTGCTGTTTTGCTTATTCACAGTCATGGTTCTTTGGCTGGCCAAAAATAAAACCTCCAAAATGATGGCATGCCAAATTGGCCTTTGTCTTTTCGTGAGCTCCTTCAAGAACTCTAAGGCAGCGGCAATTATAAGAAGAGTCCTGACCCCCAAAATACATGAACATTTCAACCTGAAGGAGAAGAAGAGTTAATAAAGATACCCCCTGATAAAGAACACAGTTCTGGGGCACAGCCGCCCATGCTGCAGACTGAGCCCTTGCTCCTGTGCCCCGAATGTCCCAGCTTCCAGTCCTGTCTCCACCACTGGCTCTGAGGCCACACCCTGAACAGATGATTGCAGCAAAGCAGATCCCAGACAAGTGCTTGACTCAGCGACAGTGCTGCGGTTATGGATTTCATTGTCTTCATGTGACATCAAGCCTCTGCATTCACCAGGCAGGAAACTCTCCTTCCCCCATGCAGTCAAGAAGATATTCAGGGAGCCACGTGGAGGGAACCTGTCCCTGTCTGTACATCATCCAGTGGCCAGATGGCTGGTAGCTTTCATCAGCACTCATACAGCAGAAAACAGGTGACTTGGAGTTGGGCGTGAGTCTAGGTTCCACTTCTGACACTAGGTCTGTGACCTTGGGAAACTGTAATTGTTTAGTGAACCTCTATGAGGTCATTTTGCCATCACCCCCCTCTTCTGGGCACTTGACCCCCATTCCAGCCCCCTTCCACCCACATGGCTGCACGGACGCCACGTTCTTCCATGATGTCTGTGGGCTGGAGGGTGGAAGAAGGGGGCACTCGGCCCTAGATCAGGACCTAGAGAGTTAAGTTCTAATTCTATCCAGTGGTGGAGGCTATAGAGCTTGGTAGTCCTCAGAGGCCACATTTGCCACCATAAAAAGAAACTATCTGTAATAAGAAAGAATGAAAACGATAACCAGAGAAGAGCTGGGAGAAAAGATGGCCTGATATCCCAGCTGCTTTCATGCTGCTCATTGTCATTCTTAAGGTTTAACCACATCCCGGCTGCCCCTGCAGTTTGGTTAAGATAATAAATACATGATGTGGGGCAGAATTCCGTCACCTGAAGCCAAGAACCCTGACAAAGTAAAACAAGATCTGTTTTGTTTCAGGGGGGGTTGAGGATTTTACACATACCTGTCATCTTACATGCTATTAACAAAACACATTGCAATCTACGAACTATAACCCCTTACTGAGATGATTAGTTTTTTCTTTGGAAAACATTGGAAACTTCAGTAGCCTCTTCCCAAAACTTTTGGGAACCAAATGGTGGTACACGTGCAAAGCCTCTTTGGAAAGTGTAAAAGGAACATACAAATATTAAATGTTAGTACTGTTTCAGATAAAATCTGACCCGGGATTTCACGGCTAATTTAAATAAAAACGGTGCTTTTGAGAGTAATAGTTCCCCTCTGGGCAAACTTAGAAACATCTTTACTGAAGATGGTTTTAGCGCTTCTGGATTTGAAATGACTTTTTTATTACCTGCTTCACCCAACTAGAAGTCATGTCAGGAGTGAAGAGGTCAGTGTTGTGTTGATGCTGCTTCCCTGTCCCCGGCGTCTTCCTCACCTGCCTCCTAGGGCTCATTTTCTGTCATCTTGTACCCACAGCTGGATTTACAGCCTTGCTCTGTGATGTGCCTGATGCCTAGGGTTCCTGCTACCAGGGCGCTTTACACATGATTCTAAATTCCTGGAGTCACTGAGAGAGCGGAACCTGGAGTCAGCCAGACCTGCTGTAAATTTTGCATCATCTCTTCTAAGCTGTGGGTCTGGGGTTTGTTACCCAATTCCTCTGCATTATTGGGAAGCAACGCGTGGATCACAGACACAGTCCCCTTTCCTGCCTCTCTAGAACTCCCTGCTGTGCTTTAGACTTTGGCTGAAGCAACCCGCTGAATTTCAGTGTTTGGGTTTAGTTATTGTGGATTCATTTCACCACGTGAGGGACTATTTAATGTCTTTTTGCAATGGAACCGTGGTGGGGTGTTCAACTTTGGCCTTGAAAGGTCTGTTTTCAATGCCTGGTGAGCCAGGTGTGTTGACCATAGAAAAGTTGCTTAGCTGCCCAAATCTACATATAAAACAGAGATGATGATCCTATTAATTTTTATGAGGATCCAAAGCACCATACATAAATTAGTTATTATTCTCTTGAAATACACCATTATTTTGGAGAAAAGAACGTGATTCTAGAAGGAGCCATTCCTCCAAAAAACTCATTGAACACAAATCACAGCAAAGTCACTGCATTTTCTACTTCAAACAGTGTGAGAAGACTGCTTGGGCAGAAGAGTTTTGCCTTTAACCCTTTCCACTTGTGTTCTTTTTCAAGGCTGTCAGTCTAAAGTCTTACTAGACCACAACATTTGCATCTCTCTCCTTGGGGAACTAGTGCACAGAAAAATCCATATCAGTTGATATTTATATAATTTTGGAATTTGTAATAACTACATGTAATGCTTGGCTGTGGTTTACCTTTGCTCCATGTATGAGGAACAATGTTTTCTTAAAAATAATGACATAATAAATAATATCTAGTTACTGTTTTAAATATGTAAATGAAGTAACTATTTTTGCATATTTTTCACAGGTAACTTGGAAACATGTCTTTAATAATAATAGCTGGTACTATGTGAAAAGCAGGCTTCCAAATGCTTTATAGAAATTCATTTACCTAAAAATAATTGACATGATTTCAAAACATTCTTATCATTTAATTGCAGGGGAAATTTCTCTAGGCAAGATAAACAAAAAGAAACCCATATCTAGGCGCATAGCCAAGCTACTAAAAACGCAAGATAAGAAAACATTTTGAAAACACCTAGAGAAACAACAATATGATCACTGCTGACTTCTGACCTGAAGTAACAGAGACAGAAGGCAGGGGATGCCATCCTTCCATGCAGGGAAAACTAATTGTCAACCCAGAATTCTATATCCAACAAAATCCCTCTCAAAAATGAAGGTGGTCACTGCTATGGGGAAGCAAAATGGCACAGCCACGTTGGAAGACAGTGTGGCAATTTCTTATAAAACAAAACGTACTCTTGCTATGTATCCAGCAGTTTCAGTCTTTGGTATCTACCCGAAAGAGTCAAAAATGTATGCCCACACAAAAACCTGCACACAGATATTTATAGCAGCTTTATTCACAATTATGTCAAACCTTAAAAGCAACTAAGAAGATCTTCAGTAGGTGAATGGTACAACCGTGGTAAATCCAGATGTTGGAATATTATTCAATGATAAAAAGAAACGAGCTAGGAAGCCACAAAAAGACATAGAGGCATCTTGAATGCGTACTGCTAAGTGAAAGAAGCCACTCTGAAAAGGCCATATACTATATGTGTTATTCAGGGTTCTCTAGAGAAACAGAATCAGTAGGAGAGATAGATAGGTAGATAGATAGATAGACAGATAGATAGATAGATAGATGATAGATAAAGAGATTTATTAAAAGGAATTATGGCTCACACAATTACGAAGCCTAACAAGTTTCAAGATCTGCAGTCAGCAAGCTGGATGATAATGTAAGTTTCAGTAAGAGCCCAAGTCCAAAATCAGGAGAAGACCAATGTCCCTGCTCAAAGACAGCCTTTTGGTTCCATTCAGACCTGCAACAGACTGGATGAGGCCCACTTACATTAGGGAGAAAAGTCTGCTTTACTCAGTCTCCCGATGTACATGCTAATCTCATCCAGAAACACCCTCATGCACATACCCAGAATAACATTTAACCAAATATCTGGGCACCCCATGGCCCAGTCGAGTTGGTACATAAAATTAACCACCATACTGTATGATTCCAACTAGATGACATTCTGGAAAAGGCACAACTATAGAGATTTCAGGGTTGTCATATGGAGAGAAAGATAAACAGGTAGAACACAGGATATTTTTAGGCAGTGAAACTATTCCGTATGATACTATAATGTTGTACACACGTCATTACACAATTGTCAAAACCCGCAGAATGCACAACATATACAGTGAACCTAATGGAAACTACAGACTCTAGTTAACAATACTGGATCAATACTGGCTCACCAACGTAACAGCCATATTGAACGACTATAAGATGTTACTTAACAGGGGACCCTGAGGCAAGGGAGGAGGGGTTTACTGGCACTCCCTGTACTTTCTGCTCAACTCTTCTGTGAACCTAAAACTCCTCTAAAAAATCAAGTCTATTAATATCAAAATAAAATGAAGGCAAAACAAAACATTTTAAGATTAAAAAAGGGCCGAAGATTCTCAGGCTGAGTAGAAACGGCACCAAATCTGGAAACTCAAATCTTCTGGAAGGAATGAAGAGTGCTGGAATTCATAAACATGTGGGCAAACGCAAAAGGCTCTATTCTCCCTCTTAATTTCTCTTCGTAAACACCTCTGTTAGTCAACATAATGTTACCCTGAGGCGCGCTAATGTGAATATGAGAGAAAGATGCAAACTAATGCCTCAGAAATAGTTAATAATTTATATTGTTTATAATTAAAAAAAAAAACTTTCATCCCAATTAAATGGAATTTATGGGAGAATAAACTAGAAAATATGAACGATGGCTAAAAGAACAGTTAGGCTGTAAAATATCTGCTATTGACTTGAGTTTGGTTGGTTCAGCCTGGCCTCTTCAGCAGCCATGCAGTGGGCCACTCAGACCCTCTGCAAGAGAGAAGCTGTTGATAGGACTGCCCTCAGCTAAGTACCTCTAGCTGCAGTGCCTTTGGGATCCACTAGAGCATTCAAGCTGGGATCTGAGAGCATGCTTTTCTGGGTGGCTGCAGCCAGAGACAGAGGATGGGGTTGCAGGGAACAAGGTCTTGTGGTCTTTAGGCGACAGAAAGGACTTTAGATTTTATTGTGGATGATATGCACGGACCAGGTGATCTGACTTACATCTTAACAGGATCTCTCTGGCTGCTGTGTTGCGAATGGAGCGTGGATAGGCATGCTCACCCTCTAGGTCTCTGTCCTGACAGTTGCTTCTGCTGAATGCTCTTCCTCCAGACAATGGCATCTCCAATCCCTATTTTTCTATGGAATTGATTCCAAAGTTGTTCAGATTTCAAATGAAGGTCCACTCCACCCCCTTTGATTTGTTTTTATTTGGGACGCGGCCCTTGGAGTGTTTCCTTACATCCCATAAGCTCAGCAATGTATTAAAAAGTTTCTCCACACACACAGACACACACATTCACACACCCCTGGCTGTTGGGTGGCCAATGGGTGCTGCTTCAGAATGGGCTGTACTCCTAAAGGCAGAATTGGTTCTTTCCAAATTTAATAACTGAAATAGTCCTAAGTGGCAGAGCCTAAGCCATGAATGACGGGGGCCAAGCAGGAAACTGGAATTGGAAATGCAAGCCAAGAGGCGGGAATGAGACAGTAAGAGGCATTCACCAGGCAGGATGCAGATTATGACACAGGAGGCTGGAGAGCAGAGCTGCTGAGTCAAAACCCAGAAGCAGAATTGTGGAACCCAAAATTACAGTCTCTGCACGACCCTGGGGAAGTCCCTTAACCTGTTTCCTGTTTCTTCACCAGATGATGATAATAATGCACCATAGGACATGGCAAGATTAGGTACGATGGCTTCGAGGACTTGTATGATTTATTTATTCATTTATTTATTTTAACATTTTATTTATTTATTTGACAGAGAGACAGAGCCAGAGAGCACAAGGTGTGGGGGCGGGGGGAAGGCAGAGGGAGAAGGAGAAGCAGGCTCCCCACTGAGCAGGGAGCCTGAAGCGGGGCTCAATCCCAGGACCCTGGGATCATGACCTGAACTGAAGGCAGACACTTAACTGACTGAGCCATCCAGGGGCCCCGAGGTCGTGTATGATTTAGCACAGTGACATAGACTGTGATGAATTCCATCTCTTAATGACCTATCACATTTAAAAACGTAACATGGGTTCCCTCTTGTTTTAGATGGTAGTACTCAGATTTTGTACTTTAAATGTGATTGATTTCTGCCTTACATACATATATTGTATATAGTTACACGTCAGTTATTATATTGTTAGTGCCTTTGCCTAAAAGCGGTAAGGATCTTCTTTTATCTAAAAGCAGCTGATAGCTCTTTAAAGGCCGGCAGGGCGCACGGAAATCTGGGGACCTGAGCATCTTGCTTTTATTGAGGTCAGAGAAGAGGCTCCTGCACTCTGCCTGCTGCACTCCCTGCAACTGTCTTCCCTTCATCTTGACGTGTCAGCCTAGATGCCAAGATGGGATTAAACAAATGTACAGGGACGGGATTAGGGGACATGCCTGTGGGAGGGAAACTAGGGAGTCAGGGAAGCTTGGAGAATTGTCTGTCTGATCCCAAGTGAAGGAGAGAGGGAGAGAAGGCAGGAATGTGCCCTAGACTGTCGTCCAGCTGTCTAAGGAAGGCTCAATAGAGCCTTCCGGAAGCAGTGAAGCCAAAGCAGCCACGACAGGAGCCCCTTGCCTTTGGTCTGTGGCGGTTTCTTGCTCTGAGCTCCAGGTCCCCACGCACTCGGGCATTGGCTGGGAGCAGCTGGTGGGGGCGTGGCTTCCCAGTGACGTCAGAGGGGAGCAGCTGCTCCGCCCACCCAGGGCCAGGTGCGCTCTCTCCCTCAGCTACACCTGAGCTGGGGGATGGGCAGGAAACAAGGAGCCAAACTATCTCAAGATGAGCCTTGAGGCAATCTGGTTGTTAAGACTGGTGCGCTCTGCGTACCCGAATTTGTTAGCTCTGTTCTTCCTTATTTTAACTACTATATTTCAGTCCCAAGCTTCATTGGTATGTAATTCTAATGCAATAGCTAATCTGTAGAACCTAACAAAATGTTCCACGCTCGAGAAGCTTTTGCTAATTTATTAAGTCTCTGAATCCATTCATTACTTTCACTATCCTGCAACAGGGGCCTCCTGAGTTTGAGGGCAAAGGAGACACTGTAGATCCTACCCTCATAATGGATATTGTTATGGACTTTTTTGTAATGTCTACGATTTCTCTGGGGTATGATTGACTGGGACCCTCCCCCCAAGATAAATTTCTCTAAAGGTAAGCTTGAAAGATTATAACATTATACATATTTAAGAATAAAAACAACAATTCCCATACATTTAAAGATTTGATTTTTTTTCCCCCCTCACTGAAAACTCTTGGCAGAGCTGAGAAAAGACTGACCCTTCTGAGCTTTGTCAGCCTCAGGGGCCCTCCCCAAGCTTTCCCCTTCTCTGACAGGAATCACTTTCTCTGGATTTGGATTTCATTTGCTGACAGGTTTGATGTGACTTACGATAATATTTACACCCCTCTTGTCAAGTCCTGTGCTGCCTGATTGAAACTCTGGTCACATTTTGATTAATTTTAGCCTTTATTTATTCTATGTACTCTCTCAGTGGAATTCATTATTTTGGGGGCCCCAAGTGCCAGGATGGAGAGCACAATTGATGGGCACTACCCAGAGTCACAGGGAAGTAGGGTATTGCTTTCCTGGGGCCATTCCTCCAGGGATGTATTTGTCAACAAAGATGGAAATTTCTTCCCTGGATTTATATACAAGCAATCCCTAGTAGTACAGAATGTAGTGGGTGCCATAAATCTTGGGAGAGCTTTATATATGTATCTCCACCCTGGAGCCTTTAATATCCTTATGCCTTCTTGCTCATTAATGGTATCGCTCCTAGATGGAAATCTGAGTTATGCCCTCAGATGCCATAGTGTTGGTAGAGTAGGGTTACCAGTTGTTCGAATCTGGTAATCAAGGTCCTGGAAACCTAATTCGTCTGAAACAAAAAGTGGTTGATTTTTCTTAGATATAGAAATCAAGGTCACCTACACTGAACATTGTGGAACTGAACCTCATTATTGCCAAATCCTGGCAACACTCCCACATGTTGGAAATTTGCTTGGAAGTACAAATGAAGTAAAGAACCCAAGGAAGATTTTCTTCCTCTGAGCAGGTCCTAACATTAGTCATTCTAAGTAGTGAACTATAATCTTTGACAAATTGCTTATCACCAAGAAGTCTCTGAATATATTCACCTCTGGTTGGAACCACAGTGTGGTCAAACCAATTATTTTAAAGGACATTTCACTGCCTTCACCCTCCATTATAGATCTTTTAGCATGCTAGACCTTCCATTTATAATATGTGTGAGAGCCCCTGTCATAAATGAGGTCTAGACTTGGGGCTTCGATTTTCATTAGAAGCAGGTGGCTTTAGGTCAGACTAATTCTCCGTTAACCATTACTATACTTTGTATTACCCAATGGGAATCATATAGGATAACTGACAGTTTTATTGCAACTTTGGCCTTTGCTCAGTAGGCAGGAGTTGGTTGAAGGCTTACCTGTATGGGCTCAGTTATGGATGCCTGCCTCTAAATTCTTACAGATGGATGCAAGACCACTAAGACTGGGGAAATTAAAAGTGGGAGGAAAGCACTGGGCCCCTGAACACAAGGAAATATTGCTCCTGAGTGGGCGAGGGTGTCTCTTAGGGAAACACTGACCATCTTCCCTGGGCCTCTTGATTTAGCTCAGAGTTGTCCCTCCTTACCTTCCATTGGTACAAATTGGTGGAGGCTATGCTGGGAGATAGTTTTGTCCTGTACTCTCGAGTGAGAACATTGTCCAGATAATAAACTAACCTGATCCACATGATTTTTTTCCTTTAAGCCAGCTTCATGACAAAACACCTTTGTTTCCCGGAACTTGAGTTATTCTCATTTTTTATCTCCTTTGTTGTTTCATAGTCATTCTTAGCTTTTACGAATTCTTACTTTTAAAAATCATGTTTAATGATTCCCCATTTTAGAGTGATGGAAAGAATTTAGGCTTTGGAAATCATCTGAGTTCCAAAGCCACTGCCACTAACATCAAGGTGCCTTTGGAGAAATGGTTTGGGGATTTCCTCATGGGTGAAAATTGGAGATCATGAGCCCCCTTTTCAGAATGTTTGTGCAAGTTTGGGGAGATTATGGACATGAAAATTCCAGGTACATTGTTGGCTCTGGGAAAGTGCTAATTTCCCTCACCTTCTTCATCGATATTCTAATATTCACACTGCAGAAACAATCTTTGACCTTGGTATCTATCCAGGAAGCATGTACCAGGCTTGCTGTTTTTGTAAATCGTGTTTGATAGGAATACAGCTGTCCCCATCCATTTCCCATGTCGATGGCTGCCTTCACTCTACAAAACAAAGTTGAATAGTTGCACCCCAGATTATTTGGGGCTCACAAGGCCTGAAATATTTACCCTTTGGCCCTTTTCAGAAAACGTCTGCAGATCACTGGGTTAGAGCAATGCTAGGGCCAAAAGGAACCTGGCTTAGTAGCCGAGTTATTACCAATATATTTCCCTTGTCTACCTGCGCTTTCTTCAACTTGTCCTTAGTATAAGTACACCTCCCTACATCCATATGTTGAGCAATTCTGCTTTTCTTTTCTCTTCTTTACTCAGGAAAATTAGAACTATTTTTAGATGGATATTTATATAGCAACTTCTTGTAAATAAAAATTGTCAAAAGGTATTTATAACACAGGTAATATTCAGAATCTATTTCCTCCTCAAAGAGGTAAGGTTTTTTGTTTTTTTAAGATTTTATTTATTTGTGAGAGACAGAAGGAGAGACAGAGAGCATGAGAGGGAGGAGGGTCAGAGGGAGAAGCAGACTCCCTGCTGAGCAGGGAGCCCGATGCGGGACTCGATCCCGGGACTCCAGGATCATGACCTGAGCCAAAGGCAGTCGCTTAACCAACTGAGCCACCCAGGCACCCCCAAAGAGGTAAGTTTTAATAAGTGATCCCAAGTAGCACTTGCAGAAACATCAGTGGAGGTGGATTTCTGGATGGTGTGGCTGCAGATGAAGAAGATCCTCTGAGGATGGGATATTATAAATTTGTATGAATATTTTTCCCAACAGTGTAGAGATTTCATCTCACAGTAAGTTACTTTACTACAATTTACCACAAGGAACTGAGTCTGAAGGAAAAGGGGCCTTGGGAGCTGCCAGTCTTTCCTTTGCCCCAATATTAGTTTCCCTACCTGAGTTACTCCTGTGTCCTCTCTATTTAGCATAATTTTTTAAAGATTTATTTATTTATTTGAGAGAGAGAGAGCACACAGGAGGGAAGGGAAGAGGGAGAGAGAGAATCTCAAGCAGACTCACTGCTGAGCCCAGAGCCCCACGTGGGGCTCAATCTCATGACTCTGAGATCATGACCTGAGCCAAAACCAAGAGTTGGAGGATTAACTGACTAAGGCACCAGGCGTGCCCCTGTTTTTAATTTTTTTAAGATGTACAAGGTGATGATTTAATGTATGTATACATTATGAGATGATGACCACAGTCAAGTTTATTAGCATATCCACCACCTTGCCTAGTAACGGCTTGTATGGGTGTGGTCAGAACACTTGAGATCTACTCCCAGCAACTTTCAAGTATACAATACAGTATTATTAACTAGAGGCACCATGCTTACATTAAATCCCAGAATCAATTCATCTTAGAACTCAAAGGTTGTACCATTCAACCAACATATCTCCCTATTTCCCGCACCTCCAAGTCCTGACAAGCTCTTTTGTACTCTCTGGTTCTATGAGTTTGATTTTTTAAAAATTCCACACATGAGTGAGATCCTACAGTACATGTCTTTCTGTGACTGCCTCATTTCACTTAAGCAGAATATCCTCTGGGTTCATCTATATTATCACAAATGGAAGGATTTTCTTCTTTTTTATGGCTAATAAATAGACCATTATATATAATATATATATTTGTGTATATACATTATATATGTGTGTGTGTGTGTGTGTGTGTGTGTGTATATATATATATATATATATATCACATTTTGTTTTTACATTTATCCATCAATAGACACATAGGTTGTACACAGCGAAGGAAACAAACAACAAAATGAAAAGTCAGTCTATGGAATAGCAGAAAACATTTGCAAACTATATATCTGGTAAAGGTTAATATCCAAAACGTTAAAGGAACTCATACAACTCAGGAGGAAAAAAAAATCTGATAAAAATTTGGCAAAGGATTTGAATAGACATTTTCCCAAAGAAGACACACAAATAGCCAATAAGCACACGAAAAGGTGCTCAATACCACTAATCATCAGGGAAATGTAAATCAAACCCATAATAAGATATTACCCCAAACCCCAAATCAAACCCATAATAAGATATTACCCCACACCTGTTAGGATGTCTATCATCAAAAACATAAGAGATAACAAATGTTGGCAAGGATATGGAGAGAAGGGAAGCCCTGTGCCCTGTTGGTGCAGCCATATGAAAAACGATATGGAGATTCTTCAAAAAAATTAGAAATAGAATTTATGATCCAGTAATCCCACTTCGGGGTATGTATCCAAAGGAAATGAAATCAGGATCTCAAAGAGATATGTACACTCTCATGTTCATTGCAGCATCATTCACAACAGCCCAAATCAGTAAGGTATCTCAGAGAACACCTCGTCCAACCTCCCACACATCATCGTGACCACCTCTCTGTAAATAATCCCAGATTCAGAGCCCATGAACTCCTAAGCCAGTCTGCTCTACTGCAGGGCAAGCCTCATTATTCATTATCGCATTTGGAGCAAGCTTTATTGTTTTTATAGGCTCCGTTACTGTGCAAGCTTAGTGTCATTTTGTCCTCACCATGATCTTGTGAGGAAAGCACTGTGGGAATGACTTTGTCCATCTAGTAAGTGTTGATTGCAGGAACCCTGAACTATCGACTCCAAAACCAGCATCCTGAGCCTCACCCTGCTCTCATTCTAGACTACATTCCCCTGCCTTCTCTATTCTAGACTGCATTCCCCGCCTTCTCCCTTCTTACTTTGGATGAACTGTGTTCTGCTCCAAGCCAACCCTTCCATCTGGGCATTAGATCCCCTTCTCCCTCACTCACTCAAGGACATCATTCCAGCTAATCACCCCTTTCCATCCTGCTTTACCAATTTTTTATCCCTCTGTACTGGAGTATGGCATACAAATATGCTACTCTGTATGTAATCTTTAAAAAATTCCTCACTAGGCCCGATATCATGCTCCAGCTACTTCGTCACTTCCTTGCTGTCTTCTCCTCAAGACTTCAACAACTGTTGACACTCACTGCCCCTGATAGGGGCACCTGGGTGGCTCAGTCTGATCTCAGGGTCATGAGATTGAGCCCCACATCAGGATCCTCACTCAGCATGGAATCTGCTTGTCCCTCTCCCTCTGCTCCTCCTTTGCTCACATTCACGTGCGCTCTCTCAAATAAATAAGTAAATAATCTTTTTTTTTTTAAGTGCCAGTATAATGCACATAAAGACAATGTTTTCGGTCAAATGTATTTACCTATATAGACCAAACAAGATATGGAATATTTCCATCGCTCCCCAGAATTCTCTTGTTCTCCTTTCCAGTTACTCTTTCCTGTCCTAGAGGTATCTACAATTCTACTTTCTTTTACCATCCATTCCTTCCATCAATTATTGAATTTCATATGTAAGAAATGACATGTTATGAACTCTTTGGTGTCTGGCTTCTTCGCTCAAAACAGTGTGTTTGAGATTCATCCTCACTGTTGCATGAATCAGTAATATACAACTTTTTTTTGCTGAGTATTATTTCACAAATTTTTTATCCCTGCTCCTACTGATGGATATATGAATTTCTTCCCAGTTTTTCACCATTGTGAATAAAACTTTTGTGAAAATTTGTGTACACAACTTTTTGTGGACATATGTTTTCATTTATCTTGAAGACATATACCTCATAGTGCACCTACCTGATCACAGACTAGGAACACGTTTGATTCTATCAGAAACTGTCAAACCATTATCCAAAGTGGTTGTAAAATTTTATATGCCCACCAGAAATGCATACATTACCAGTTTATTTTTAAAAATAAATTCAGTATTGTATAGGCGCATAAATGATAAATAATTGTCCTTTTAATCTGCGTTTCCCTGATTCCTAATGATATTAAGCATCTTTTATGTGCCTATGGGCCATTTATATGTCTTCTTTTGTGAAGTATCTGTTAAATCTTTTGCTGATTTTTAAAAAATTGAGTTTGTCTTATTATTGAATTATATTAGTTTTCCAGTGCTGCATAACAAATTACCATAAATTACTTACTCACTTTACAAATTATCATTATTTGTTACTTCTTTAGTGGCTTAAAGAGCATACAGTTATTATTTCTCAGTTTCTGTGCATCCGGAGCCCGGGCATGGCTTGGCTGTGTTTCCTGCCAGGGTCTCATAAGGGTGCAGTCAAGGTAATGCCAGGGGCTGGTTTCTCATCAGGAACATGGTGTCCTCTTCCAAGTTCAGTCAGGCTATTGGCAGATTTCAGTTCTTTGTGGTTGTAGGACTGAGTCTCTCCGTTCCTAGAGGCTCCTCTGTCTACAGGCCATTCACAGCATGACAGCTTGTTTCTTCAAAGCCATGGTCTCTCCTGCTTTGAGTCTCTTTTGAGAAGTTCACCACATAGGATATTCTCCCTGATTATTGGGATGGCTGGGTGGCTCAGTCAGTTGAGCATCCAACTTTGGTTTCAGCTCTGGTGATGACCTCAGGCTCTTTGAGTTGGAGCCCCACCTCAGGGAGTCTGCTGGAGATTCACTCTCTCTGCCCCTCCCCTCACTTGCATGAGGGGTGCGCTCTCTCTCTCAAAATAAATAAATCTTTTAAAATAGTCAACTGATTATTGGTTGTAATTACATCTCCAAAATCTTTTACCTTTGCCATGTCCCGTAACCTAATTACAGCAGTAGCATCCATCGTATTCACAGAGCCTGCCCACATACAAGGGGAGAGGATTATAGTTGGCATATGCACCAGGGAATGGGAATTGTGGGGACCATATTATAATTACACCAAATAATTCTAAAAAAATAGACACTAGATATAAGTCTTTGGTCAGATATAATTATTGAAATTATGTTTTCTCAAACTGTGGTTTCAGTATTTTCTTAATAATGGCTTTTGATGAACAAAGGTTTTTAATTTTAATAAAGAGTAATTCATCAAAATTCTCCTTTTATGGTTAGTGATTTTTATCCTTTGTCTAAGAAATACCTGTCTTCCCATGTGCTGTGACTATAATCTCCTGTTTTTTTGAGATGCTATATAGTTTTAGTTTTCATATTTGTATTCAGGTCTATAATTCATCTTAGATTCTTTGTGTGCATGTAAAATGTGAGGTAGGGTCTTTTTATGTCCCCCACCCCATATAGACATTCAATCATTCCAGTACAATTTATTAAGAAGATGATTTTTATTTTTCCATGGAATTACCTTGATGCCTTTGCCAAAACTCAGTCTTGGGATCCTTTATTTTATTCCACTGATCTGTGTGTCAATTCCAATGTCAATGGCACATTCTCTTGATTAGGGTAACGTCAGTGTAAATCTTGAAATTAGACCGTGTAAATCCTCCAACAAAGTTCACCCCTTGAAGGATTTTTTTGACAGTATCCCACCCTGCTCCAAGTTTTCTCAGGAGCATTAGAGGGGGTCTATGGAGAGGAAGGTGCGCATGGTGCAGATTTTTCTTGTGTCTGTGGCTCCCAAGTGTTCTATGGTCTCACAAGCCTGCACTTGACCCTCGTCCTTTATTACAAATGTTCTTGCCCACTTGTATGGTGCCCACTGTCTTTTCCTCCTATACAGATGCTGTGCTGGCTCCCTTCTTGTCTTCAAGAAGACAGGGGACATTCTTTTCTTCTATTTCAGACTGTCTGACTTCCCTGTGTCCACAGCTCTGGAGGGTTCGATGAAAATTAAGATCACGTAGTAGTTTATCCAGCTCTTTCTTGTTAGAGTGAGAGCAATGCACACATGGTCCATAGTGATGACTTCTCTTTCATTCCTATATTGTTAATTATTCCTGATATGGTAACCTTGACATTCATGTTTTCTACTATTTCTTGATACGTCCTGCAGAGGTTTCTCAATTGTGTTAATTTTTTCGAAGAAACAAAGTTCAGTGTTGTTGATTTTCCTCTGTTGCTTGTATGTTCTTTGTCTTACTGATTTCTACTCTTTATCATTTCTTTCCTTGTACTTACATCAAGTGAAATTTATTTTTTCTTTTTAGCTTCTTAGCATGAAAGTTTAGATCATAGAATTTGAATCTTTTTCCTTTCCTGGTATAAACATTTATGGTTATAGTTTTCTAAAGACTGCTTTAGCTTAAACTCAACAAAACTTAATGTTTGGTTTTTATTATCATTCATTTATAAATAGTTTCTATGTTCCCTTATTATTTCTTCTTTGACTCATAAATGGTTTATTTATTTTTTTTAAGATTTTATTTATTTATTTGACGGAAAGAGAGAGAGCACAAGCAGGGGGAGCGAGCAGCAGGGAGAGGGAGAAACAGGCTCCCACGGAGCAGAAAGCCTGATGTAGGGGCTTGATCCCAGGACCCTGGGATCATGACCTGAGCCGAAGGCAGACGCTTGACTGACTAAGCCACCTAGGTGCCCCTCATAAATAGTTTAGAAGTGTGTTCTTATTTTCCAAATATTTAGAGGCTTTCCAGATATATTTTTGTTATTTATTTCTAACTTAATTTTCTTTTAGTTCAAGAACATATTTTGAAATGTGGCACCTGGGTGGCTGACTCTTGGTTTCAGCTCAGGTCACGATCTCAGGGTCCTGGGATTGAGCCCTGCATTGGGCTCCCTGCTCAGCAGAGAGTCTGCTTGAGCATTCTCTCTCTCCCTCTTCCTGTGTCCCTTTCCCTGCTCATGTGCTTTCTCTCTCTCAGTAAATAAATAGTTCTTTAAAAAAAGAACATACTTTGAAAGATTTCAGTCACTTGAAATTTATTAAGACTTGCTTTTATGACCCAGAATATGGTCTCTACTGGTGAATGATCCATGTGCACTTGAAAATAATATGTATTCTGCAGTTGTTTAGTATATTATATTTATGTCAATTGAGTTACATTTATCGATGGTAGTGTTCAAATCTGCTGTGTCTTTACTGGTGTTTTTGCCACATTTTGCTCCCACCCCCTTCTCCTACTTCCCTTTCCTTTTGCTCTCCCTCCCCCATGTCCCCATCCTCCTTTTTTTGCCTACTTGTTTTGAGAGATGAATGTTAAAGTCGCCAACTATAATCATGGCTTTGTCTATTTTCAGTTATGCCAGTCTTTGCTTCTTGTATTTGGAGCTCTGTTCTTAGTGACGTAAACATTTAGAATTGTGATATTATCCTGATAAATTGACCTTTTTATCATTATGAAATCTTTCTTTGCCTCTGATAACTTTGCCTGCCTTGTATTAATATTATCACATCAGCTTTCCTATGATTAGAGATTACAGGTAGGTCTTTCACATCCTTCTATTTTTACCTGCCCGTGCTTTCACATGTAAAGTACATTTTCTGTAAATAGCATCTAGTTGTTCTTACTTTTGGTAAATCCATTCTGACATTCTGCCTTTTAATTGTATTATTTAGTTCATCCACATTTAATGTTCTATTGATGTGGTGAGGCTTAACTCTACCACTCACTCCTTGTTTGTATGTTTGTTTTAATCTTGTTTATTTCCAAGAGAATGCAATCCCTTTCTTTCATCTGACAGTTAAATTGAGGGAGCAGTCACTCAAATTCCTCCTAGAGTTGCTTTCGGCTGTGGATGTGCCTCTAGTTTAGTTCAATGGAAGGCATCTATGTTAGCTCAATCTCCACCCTCCCAAATGCTACCAGTGCATTTTTAATGCTGTCAGTATGTGAGCTGGGGAGAGGACTGGACAACAATTTCAGATAGTTTCTGCTCACCTTTGGATTCAACCCCAGCAAGACCCCCTGGACAAAGCAACAGGAGCATGCCCTGTGCCATGTGACTCCTCTCTGCTTTGTAGGACCTCTCCAAGCACACTTTCTCCCCAAGATTCAGGAGGCAGGGATGGGCCGGGGGTTGTCAGTCTAAGCAACTGTTTTGTTTGTAAGTTTATTTTGTTTTGCTTTGCATTTGTGACACACGTACAGATCCCAGTGTGCCCCACCAGCCTACTCTGTAGTTTAAGGCCTGCCTGACTTCTTCCCTCTGATAAGTTTCTCCCCTTATGGTAGACGGGGGCTCCTGTTTGCCCAGACCAGGTATGGAGGCTGCCAGGGCCTTCTGGCCTTTGAATAACCGTTTCTCTTGGGAAGTCAGGTCCCCAGGGCCCTCTTGCCTCAGTAGTATTTTGCTTGTCCCATGTGAAAATAGGACTCTTATTTTCCCTCAGGTTTTTCTTGATGTCAGGGAATGAAGGTCTTTCATGTCTTCTGCATTGGAACTGGGACCTCCCTCATACTTTTAGTCTTTCTTGAACACATTCCAATTAGGCTTTATTTCATTCTGAATACTTAGCTGAAACATCTTTTGTCAAGGTCAACAATGACCTCCATTTTGCAAAACCCAGTGGTCAATTCTTAGCCCACATATTATTTTATTTGTTTGACACTATGACACTGTTGATCACATAGCTCTTCAAACACTTCGCTTGGCTCCTGGAACATGACTGTCTGTTGATTCTCCTCATCTCCATGACTACTTTTTGTGTGTGCACATTTCTCCCAATCCTCCCTGCTTCTAATTAGTGGAGTGCCCCAACATCACACCTCTCTGTTCTATTCATGTCCCCTCCCTCAGTGATATCATCCAGGCTCATGATTATAAATGGCACTTTTCTACTGAGGGCTCCTTGATTTGTATTTAGAGCCCAAAATTGTCCCTGAACTCCAGACTTCTATATCCAACAACCTAAATAATATTATTCTCTGATATATAATTTGCATCCCAAATAGCATATTCAAAATAAAACTTCTACTTATTCCTCCAAAATCCACTTTTTCCGCATTCTCTCCCTAAAAGTTACTCAGGTCAAAAATCCTCTAATTCATTTTGACTCTACTCTTTCTCTAATAACTGACATACAATCCACAGGCAAATCCTGTCTATTTACCTTCAAATTATACACAGAATTCAAACACCAACTTCTTTGGTATCACCTAGTTCAAGCCTCCCCCACCAGGTACATTTGTTACAAGTGATGAACTTGCACTAACACATCATTATCACCATATTTTATTTGGGAGAGGGGCAGGTAAGATACCTTTATCCATTAGAGCCTTTAGAATATTAATCATACTTGTTTTAAATCACTGGTCTGAGAATTCCTGCCATTCTGGTTCAGGTGCTTGCTCTGTCTCTTCAAATTGTGTTGTTTGCCTTGTAATATGTCTTGTAATTTTTCCTTGATCACTGAACATGATGTACTGGGTAGAAAGAGCTGCTGTAAATAAACTTTAGTAATATGGTGATGACCTGTGAGGAGAAGGGAAGTAATCTATAGTCCTATGATTAGGTGTTAGTCTTTTAGTGACCTTTTGCCTCTGGATTATGAACTTCACAGCGTTTATCCATCTTTTTGTCTCTATGTATGTGGGACAAGATGGCTAGAGTGGGGTGGAGTTAAGTACTGCCCTTCTCCACCTCAGGTAGGTTCTGATAACATCCCAGCAGGTTAGCCTCCAGTTAATTAATTTGCCCCATGGGCAGGATTTGTGAAAAAGAACTGAGTGCTCTGACATACTTCAAAGTGGTTCTTTCCCCACCCCCTCAACCTCTCAGAAGCAAGAGGAAACTTTTCTGTGATATTTACTGTGGGATCCTAGCTCCTGGAGGGAAATCTCACAATGCTGTAGGGGCATCCCTATGACTGGGTCCCCCTAAAGTTTTTAACTCTCAGACCTGCTTCCAGCAATTTGTCAATTACGGTTCAGACTCCCTACCCCCACCCCCCAACTCCCAGGCACTGGTTCCTGAAGCAATTCCACTCTTGCACCTCTGCTCCAGGAAGCCATGACTCTATATTCACCTGTCTCTCCAATCTTGGGCACAGTGGTTTGCTCTGTATCCTTCTTCTCTTAAGGATCCAAGAAGAATTGTTGATTTTTCAATCTATTTAGCTTTTTACTTGTTGTTAGGACAGAGTGGTGCCTTCCAACCTCCTTACATGTGGAACTGGAAGCTCCTTCAAGTCTTTGATTAAATACCACTTTACTAGACCAACCTTTCCTGACTAATCTATGTAAATAATAACACTTCCTACAATCCTCACTCACTCTGACTTTCCCCTTCCTGCTTTACTGTTCTCCCAGCCCTGATCTCTTTGTGACATAGGATAATATTACTTAATCCTTTGTTTATTGTCTTTCTTTCCCTCCCGGGAAGTATGCTCAGTTATGGCAAGAATTTCGTCTGCTGTGTTCACCACTGTATCACCAGTGTCTAGAACATGCTGACATAGAGCAGGGGCTCAAAAAACATTTACTTCATGAATGCGTGTACTGGAGTCCCACTAGGATCTCTTCACTATTGCTATTATATTGTGACTCGGTCTCTCATTTATCCACTCTAAGTGCTAAAAAACTTTGGGATGCAATGGCATCGCATTTCTCCATATTGTTCTCATTGACCTTACTTTCCATGAAGCTGGTGATTAAGATCTGAGGTAGAGACATGACTCATACCAAACCTGGCTAGCTAGATCTGCCCTTTGGCCTCCCTGCCACGTTGCCCCTAACTTTAGTGCCCCTCTAATCTAGTCTTTTGCATTACAGCTCTGCTTGCTTGGCCCCTTTCAGTCCTTCACTTGAGCCTCTGTCTCAAGCTAGATAGGCCCCAGGAGTAGCACAAAACCTTCTCAACAGACGCTGGGCCATCAATAGACTAATAGTCACATGCTGTTCTGGTATCTGTGCAAGTTCTATTGTAAAAATGTCCCTTCAAGTAATGCATAGCTAGGGACATGTATCAGAAATTAAAATAGAATGAAACTATTCCTTTGTTCTATAAAGTACTATGAAGATAAAAATAAATCTTATGAAATCTCATGAAATATGTACAATAAAAATTTCCAATATACAAACACTGTTATTGGCTCCCTTTCTACTTTCTCCAGAGTGAAGCAGGTGGCCACTAAGCTGGCAGTGGGAGACTTGGTCCTATTTCTGATTTTTTTTTTAAGATTTTATTTATTTATTTGAGAGAGAGAGAATGAGAGAGAGCATATGAGAGGGGTTAGGGTCAGAGGGAGAAGCAGACTCTCCGCCAAGCAGGGAGCCCGATGCAGGACTCGATCCAGGGACTCCAGGATCATGACCTGAGCCAAAGGCAGTCGCCTAACCAACTGAGCCACCCAGGCGCCCAGTCCTATTTCTGATTATGTCATTGATTAGCTATGTGACCTTAGATATGCCACTGCTACTCTCTCCGTGGCTCAGTCAAAATCCCCGGATTCATGTTAACTCTTTTATTTCTCCAATAATTTACATACAATCCACTAGCAAATCCTGTGTGTCTACCTTCAAATTATACCCAGGGTTGAAACACCAACTTCACTGGCATCACCCAAGTTCAAACCATTGTCCTCTCTACCCTAGGCTTTTGTTTTCTCTTGGCCAAGCTTAGATAACTCCTGATATCACATCCATCTCTAGGATTGATATGGATTTCTCTCTAGGAGTCTATGGATTTTGTGGATCTAAGGTTGCAGAGTTTTGACTCATTATCCCAAATAGTAGAACGTACATGTTTTTTTGCTACCAAAGAAAAAAATGGGTATGTGGCCAACTTCTATCCTAACAAGCAGGGGAGGAATTTGTACTTGCAATATGTTTTGGACATTCAGACCCAGGAGCCAGGATGGATGGAAATTGGTGAGGCCTGCTGCTTATACTTCTACAATGGCTGCTGCTTTTACATGGCTGACACCAAATGTACGGGCTTTTTCTACAGCCTCAGCCACTTTTCCAGCTCTCTGGACACCAGTGAGGTGTCCTACAAGTCACTTCAACTATGACACTAACTACCCAGAGTTAGCCCCAATTTCCACAGGTGTAAGCACTCTGTCCCACAAGATTGCTCTCACTTCAGATGCTAGTTACAAGTTATGGGTGCCCAGACCACCCCTGGTTCTGTCCAATTCAGCCACAAAGTCAAGGGTTCCCACAGTCCCACCCTTTCAGCTTCCACTATTTGCTAGAATGGCTCAGAGAACTCAGGAAAGCAATTTACTTATGGTTCGTGATTTATTGTAAAGACTACAACTCGGTAACAGATGAATGGGAAAGATGGATAAGCCAAGGTATGGTGAGGAAGAGGAGGCAAAGAGCTTCCATGCCCTCTCTGGGTGCTCCATCCTTTTGGCATGGGGATGCATTCACCAACCCTGAAGCTCTCTGAACATGGGGCTTTTTATAGAGATGCCATTACATAGGCAGGATGGATTAAACCATTGGCCATTAGTGATTAACTCCATCTTTATCCCCTCTCTCCTCCCTGGAGGCTGGGTATGGGGCTGATCCTATCTTGCTCTTTCTGGGGACCAACACAGTCCTGAGCTTTGTAGAAGCCCACAAACACCAGTCATCTCATTATCATAGAAAAGGAAGTTTTATTACTCCAAGAGATTTAAATTAGGAGTTGTGTGCCAAGAACAAGGGAAAAACCCCAGGATCCAAAACAAAAAAGCAAATATTTACTTTTTGTTACATCACACCACCAAATCCACAGCTTCTCCTTCCCTGGTACAAAGACTTCCTAGGTAGGCTCTTCAATTCAACCTGTTCTTTCAGACTTGACTGTCTGTGACAAAGTGGAGCCAAATTAAAATTTTAAAAGAATAATCACATTTAATGTCATATTTTTATAAGAAGCATGATTTTATTGATACAATATGAAGCCAAGAATTGGTAAAGGTGAGTTTCTCATAATCATAGGCAGAAACACAAACTCTTATTCTAATACATAGGTCAGATCTTGTGCCCTCAAAGCAGGCTGTAAAAGGTCTCAGAGTGGTATTTATTTGAGAGGTTAGCTGGCTTTATTGCTTACAGCTATTTTGGTTAAATGTCAATCAGAATAAATTAATTTATGCAATGCTAGCAAATTACCTCCAAAGCATAGTGTCTTATAACAACAAAAGTTTATTTCTAGTTCACATTTCAAATTCCTTGAGTCAGATGTTATCTCTACTCCTTGTCCTCTCATGTGGGGACCCAGACAGATCAACGACAGTTGCAAATGCTGACAGTCTCCATGGTGGAGGGAAAGAGCTCAGGATGGCCTTGGGCTCTGTCCTGGAATAAGATGCTCTGTCCTAGAACCACAGCACCCAATTCATTGTCCAAAACTAGTCACAGGGCCTCCCTCAACTAAATGGGCAAGGGAGGGCAGGGGGGAGTGTAGACAAGACGCTCAATCCTATCATATGTCCAGAAGGTAGAGAGCTGAAATATTTGATGAAGAGCATTAAGAAGTACCACGTATTGCAAGTACAGAAGCATAATGGCTTTTTATTGAGGTATAATTGACATAGAATATTATATTAGCTTCAGGTGTACAACACAATGATTCAATATTTGCATACATTGCAAAATAATCATCACAATGAGTCTAGTTAACATACATAGGTACAATTCTTTTTCCTATGGTGAGAACTTTCAAGATCTACTCTCTTAGCAACTTTTCAAATATGGAATACAGTATTATTAACTATAGTTACCATGCTGTACATTATACACCCAAGACTTATTTATCTTATAACTAGAACTTTGTATGTTTTGACCACCTTCATGGCAAGCATCAATCTGTTCTCTTATCTATGAGTTTGAATCTGGGTTTTTTGGTTTTGGATTTGTGGTGGTTTTTCTTTTTTTTTTTAGATTCTACATATAAGTGTGATCATATGGTATTTGTCTTACTCTGTCTGACTTATTTCACTTAGCATAATGCCTTCAAGGTCCATCTATGTTGTCACAAATGGCAAAATTTCATTCGTTTATATGGCTGAAAAATATCCCAGTATATGTGTGTGTGTGTGTGTGTGTGACATTTTCTTTAACCAGTCATCCATTGGTAGACACTTCAGTTATTTCTGTGTCTTGGACATTGTAAGTAATGTTGCAATAAACATAGCGTGCATATATCTCTTCGAGTCAATGTTTTATTTTCTTCAGCTAAATACCCAGAAATGGAATTGCTAGAATATATGGTAGTTCTATTTTTAATTTTTTAAAGGAACTTACATACTGTTTTCCACAGCAACTGGACTAATTTCCATTCCCACCAATAGTGCACAAGGATTTCTTTTCCTCCACATCTTTGCCAACACTTGTTATTCCTGTCTTTTTGACAATAGCCATTCTAGTAAACGTGAGGTAATATTTCACTGTGATTTTGATTTGCACTTTTCTGATGATTAGTGATGTTGGGCTCTTTTTGTGAAATGTCTTTTCAGATTCTTTGCCCATTTTTTAATTGGATTGTTTGGGGATTTTTTTGCTTTGAGTTGTATGAGTCCTTAGCATATTTTGGATATTAAACCCTTATCAGATATATGATTTGCAAATATTTTCTTCCATTCTGTAGGTTGCCTTTTCATTTTGTTCTTTCCTTCACTGTGCAGAGCTTTTTAGTTTAATGTAGCCCTACTTGTTTATTTTTGCCTTTGTTGCCTTTGCTAATGGTGTCAATCCAAAAAAATCATCACCAAGACCGATGTCAAGGACTTACCCCCTATGTTTTCTTCTAAAAACTATGGTTTCAGGTTCTACAGTCAAGTCTTTAATCTACTTTGAGTTAAATTTTCTATATGGTGTAAGATAGTGGTCCAGTTTCATTCTTTTTTGTTTGTGTATGTGTATGTATGTCCAGTTTTTCCAGCATCATTTATTGAAGAGATTGTCCTTTCCCTGTTGTATCTTCTTGGTTCCTTTGTCATAAATAGATCATACATGCATGGGCTTATTTCTGGGCTCTCTATTCTGTCCCATTGATCTATATGTCTGCTCTTATGGCAATATCATACTGTTTTGATTACTATAGCTGTGTGATACAGTTTAAAATGAGGGAGCATGATGTTTCCAGCTTTCTTCTTCTTTCTCAAGATTGCTTTGGCTATTTGGGGTCTTTTGTGTATCCACACAAATTTTAGTATTGATTGTTCTATTTCTGTAAAAACTGCCACTGGGATTTTGATAAGGATTGCATTGAATCTGTATATTTCTTTGGGTAATAAGGACATTTTAACAATCTTAATTTTTCTAATCCATGAGCATGGTATATCTTTCCATTTATTTGCCTCTTCAATGTCTTTCATCAGTGTATTATAGTTTTCAGTGTAAAAGCCCTTCAGTTCCTTGGAAAAAACATTTTTTGAAGGACCTAAAAAAACGAAAATGACTGGACCTCAGGAACCACTAGAACCAGAGAATAAAATGGCACTCTCTTCATCTCCTTCTCCCCTCTGTTTTGTGCATCACTTTCATTCTTATTTCTCTTCCCCATATTCTAGTTCTTCTAATTCTCTGAGACACATGAGGAAGATGGCCTGTATCAGATCCCTAATATACAATTAGTATATTAGTGGATTTGTGGTGGTTTTTCTTTTTTTTTTTTAGATTCTACATATAAGTGAGATCATATGGTATGTGTCTTACTCTGTCTGACTTATTTCAGATTAATTGTATATCTTATCATTCAGACACTGTTTAAACTGGCTTATTTCTTTTTTTTTAAGATTTATTTATTTATTTATTTATTTATTTATTTGAGAGAGAGAGAATGAGAGAGAGCAAGCACATGAGAGGGGGGAGGGTCAGAGGGAGAAGCAGACTCCCTGCCAAGCAGGGAGCCCGATGCGGGACTCGATTCAGGGACTCCAGGATCATGACCTGAGCCGAAGGCAGTTGCTTAACCAACTGAGCCACCCAGGCGCCCTAAACTGGCTTATTTCTTTCAGTTCCAGATGACGGACCCTGATTGGTCATGCCTGGGTCAAATGCTCACAAATGGCCTAAACAATTCTTCCACATGTCAGGGTCATTGTGAAGAAAAGCAACAAATACTGCACTTGCCCCTTGAATGTGGGCAGAAACCATTCTTAGAGGAGAGGCTATTTGGCAGATAATAAATACATAAAAAAATAAAAATTTGTTATATGTCTCTGTATGCACAAGATGTGAAGAATAGTCCTTGAGGTTTCCCTGTGAGCCTAAGGCATAAATGTAAGAGGGAGAAAGATGTTTAAAAAAATACCCCAATACTTGAATGCTACTTTTTGTTCAATTCTTCACAATCTCTGAGGCTGGAGATTTCACTATTTACTACAAAGAAGCTTGAATGAAACCTGCTCTAATATATAGAACCTTATATCTATATATGAATTTTGTAAGATCAAGGACCACAACTGTAACACCAGGTCTTACCATATCCATAAAAGATAAACTATAAACCTAAGGAAAAAAAGTCTGGAGCAAAAAGATCATATCATTTTGAGTAAAGATCATCAGGACGAAACAATAATTTTAAGTTTAATTTGCTAATAATATCAAAAATGTATGCAGTGAAATGTGCACAGAACTACAGGAAGATCAGTGAAAACCCACTATCATGATGGATTTTTGATAAAGCAAGCAGATCAAAAATCAGTAAAGGTATGGAATATTCAAACAACACATTAAGAAAATGGAACAAACATACATATATAGATACTGTACTGCAAAATTGCTGAATATATATTCTTTCTAAATACACATAGAATATTTACAAATATTAGCCATATATTGGACTTCAAGTTTAATGTCTCAACAAATTTCAAAAGCCTAATATAAATCTTTCCCAATATCTCATTAAAATGAAATCAAATTAGAAATCAGTTGCAAAAAGAAAATTTTCCTATTTTGACAATTAAAAAGTATATCTATAAATAACACATTGGTAAAAGAACAAATCAATGCAAATAAAACCATATTTAAAAGTGAACAATAATGTGGGTGCCTGGGGGGCTCAGTCGGTTAAGGGTTGGGCTTTTGATATCTGCTCGGGTCATTATCTCAAGGTTGTGGGATGGAGCTAGGGTTGGGCTCTGTTCCTCTCTCTCCCTGCCCACCCTTCCCCTTGCTCTCTCTGTCTCACTCTAAAAATGAATAAATAAAATCTTTTTTTTTAAGTGAACAATAATGAAAATACTGTTGTCAATTTGTGTAGGATGTAGGTAAAGCAGTATAAAAAAATCCATGGCCTTAAGTGCTTATAACACAAAGGAAGGAAGGATAAAAAGTAATGACATGAGCATTTGACTCAAAGAGGGAACAATAGCAAAATAAATCAAAATTAAAAAGAAAATAAGGATAAATGCAGAAAATAATAAAATAGAAAATAAAATTAAAATTAAGATTAGTGAACAAAACAAAGTTAAAAGTTGATTCTTAAAACAGCCTAAGATGACTCTAGTCAAGAATAAGAGAAGTTCTGGGGCACCTGGGTGGCTCAGTTGGTTAACTGTCTGCCTTCAGCTCAGTTGGTTAAGTGTCTGCCTTCAGCTCAGTGATCTCAGGATCTTGGGATTGCTCCCCGCATCCTGCATCAGGCTCCCTGCTTGGTGGGGAGTCAGTTTCTCCCTCTCCATCTGCCCCTCCCTCTACTCATGCTCTCTCTCTCAAATAAATAAATAAAAATATTTAAAATAAAATGAATAAGAGAAGATCCACAAGTTAACTGTATTTGGAGTGAAAGGTGATACATAACTATAGAAGTTGCAGACATTAAAAAGGTGGAAGGAGATAACTGTGAACAATTGTATACCAGTATATTTAAATGAAATGGATAGATCTTAGAAAAATGTAAAACTGATACAAAAAGAAATAGAAACCTTATAAATACTACAATCTTTAAAGAAATAGAATTAATAGTCAAAACTTCCCCCCCCAAATATCAATCACTATATGGCCTTACCAATGAGGTCCATAATTAAAAATAGGATAATTATAGAGTGCCTGGGTGGCTCAGTTGGTTAAGCGACTGCCTTCGGCTCAGGTCATGATCCTGGAGTCCCGGGATTGAGTCCCACATCAGGCTCCCTGCTCAACAGGGAGTCTGCTTCTCCCTCTGACCCTCCCCCCTCTCATGAGCTCTCTCTCTCAAATAAATAAATAAAATATTTTAAATAAATAAATAAATAAATAAATAAATAAATAAAATAAAATAAAAATAAGATAATTATAATCTTGTACAAACTCTTCCAGAGAACATTCCAAAAAAAGAGGAAACCATTCCCCAACTCATTTAATAAAGCTGGACTAATCTCAATCCCAAAACCAAACCTGAACAAATGTGGAAAAGGTAAATTACAGGCCAGATGAAAAAAATCATAATAAATTGGCCTATGAAATCCAGCAGTGTATAAAGTATATAATGTAATGACATTTGATTTGTAAGAATATAAAATTTATTAATAATAATTAATTAACCTAGATCACCACATTATCTAAGCAAAGGAAAAAATGAATCTCAATAAATGCAGAAAGATTGCTAGAGATTATTCAACATCTTCTTATGAGTTAAAAATACTCTGTAAAATTATGAACGAGAGTGAAATTCCTTAATGTGATAAAGGGTACATAAAATAAACACAGAGAAAGCATTACATTTAATGCTTTATAACATTTCAATCAAGATCAAGGACCACACCAGAATGCCCACTATCACTTACCAGCATTGAACTCTATACTCTGGGTTCTAGTAGGTACGGTTGGGAAAGGAAAAAAAACCAAAAAACCAAAAAACAAAAACAAGGCATAAAAATCAGAAATGATATGATTATGATCAGAGCATCCCAAATAATCTCCAAATTAGTTTTAGAATTAAGAAAATTTGGCAAACAAAAATCATTACATTTCTAAATGCTAGTAAATGAATAGAAAAGATACTATTTACAGTAGCATCAAAGGTATGAAGTAGCCATAGATAAGTCTCATAAAACATGTGCCTCGGGGTGCCTGGGTAGCTCAGTCAATTAAATGGCTAACTCTCGGTTTTGGCTTAAGTCGTGATCTCCGGGTCATGAGATCGGGCCCCTTATTGGGCTCCACACTGAGCCCAGCGTCTGCTTAAGATTCTCTCTCTCTCCCTCTCCCTCTGTTCCTCCCCCTGCTCGCACACACTCTCTCTCTCTTTCTCTGTAGGGTGAATAAATAAATCTTTTAAAAAATCACATGCCTCACATAAAGATAAAATTGTAACACTTTATTGGATGTCATAAATAAATAAATATGCCATGTTTTTATATAGGAAGACAATATTTTAAAGACATCTCCTCAAATGGGTATATAAATTCAATGCAATGTCACTCAAAACACCAATGAGTATTTTATGTAGTTCTTTTTGTCTTTAGAATATACCTTCAGTGAACATACAGTCAGAATACTGGTTTACAAGTTTTTGGATTAATGTTTTCTTCTAAGTATTAAAATTTGATATAATTAGTTCATCTGTTTCTGTTGACATGAAATTTTACTGTTTTATAAAACTATTTTTATTTCTTGCTGAATTATTTTTATTTCTTGAATATGTAACATTAGACATAGGTCAAAGGCAACAAATATCTTGAAAAATGTGGAGTAAGAGAAGTCTGCTTCTTTCACCTGCACCTGCTGGATAACTAATTTCATTACTTTCTGGCTTATCTTTCTGTGTTTCCTTTTGCGATACTCTGCAAATGCAAAGGGAAAAGAAGCAAATATCTACCACAGATGACTGAGGAAAGAAATTGTGATATACTCATTCAAAGGAGTATTCTAAGCAGTACAAATGAAGAGACTATAGCAAGACACGTGAGCACAGATGACTCTCACAGACATACTGAAGGAAGAAGCAGGTAAGTTCACAGATGAGTAAAACTCAATGTGCATTTAAGGATACATAGATAGGCCATTAAAGGACAGGGGAAAGCAGGGAAATGATGATCATAGATGTCATGGTCATGGTTGTTTTGGGGCTGGAGAAGGAAGGTGGTCAGGCTGGTTGCAAATACTAGGGGGCAATGTTCTGTTTGGTGACGCAGACAGTGGTTACATGGGTGTTTGCTTTATTTTTTAGTCTTTAGGTACACATTCTTGTGTGTATATATATATATACACACATATATATGTATATATGACATATTTGTAAGCTAAAAAAAAGAATTATAGCCCAAATATGATAATTTGAGTCAAAATAAAGAGGTTTTTTTCATACTAAAAATTAAACTTCAAAGGTTAATATTTTTATAGTCTTTTCCTCTATGATTATTTCTACAAACTATATTTATTGACTATTAACTCCCTGGTTCAGTGTGAAACTTACACTTACTAATATTGAATTGATGAGAAGGGAAATGAAGTTTATTTATGTCTCCTTGTTGTCCACTGGGAAGATAAAGAGGCCTGGGTTCTCCTCAGTTGTGGGATAAAGGGGATGACCAAAGTGGTGGATGAAGCTGTAAATTTTTGACCATGACATTTAGGACCTGGCTAATCTCATTATTTCTACCAATATACCCAAGAAGGGATAGAAAGATAAGAGGGAAAAAATGTTTTCTCCTTTGGTCATTTTAATTTATAGGCTAACAAATTCATTTTAAGGGAAATAAATCTAGAGATATCCCACAGAAGGTAAAGTCTGTCATTTTTATAGCTCTGGGATGTGGTTTCCATTCTCAGTCCCTTATGTCTATCTCCAATGCATCATATTCCAGAAATTTTATTCTCTGAAGGCCCTGAGTCAGCTTGAGTACCTAAATGATCTGATTAGCAGGAAGAGAGACCCTGATTTCAGTACAATATGACCTAAACGATAATGCAGTCATCTGGAGTAGAGGACCCTTGTGCTTTTTGGGGATCTATTGCTCATGGCATGAGTACCAACTAAAGGATTAGGCAGAGAAGCCCAGCCCTTTATCTAAGGATGATCAGTACCTGGAGATGCAACCTCCACTGACCCAACCCCACTGACCGCCTAAGTGTGGAGGTGAGGGGACAGCATTCAGTGCAGAGTCCCTGCGGCTCCCCCCCACCCCTGAGCTTCCCTATGGAACTTGAGGCAGCCTTTGTCTCTATATTTAGAGCAGCCCTCCCTGAACACAGACAGGGGCAGGTGACAAGCCTGGGCACTTCATAAGCCCATGTCAGGTATAAAATTGAGGGAACTAACCCCTTCTTTAAAAATTCTTCAAATCCCATTCTCCTATGCTCTCTTCTATTCTTAAATTTTCAAAATCATTTTATAGCATAGTTCATGTTGTATTTTGACATTCACAACAACTTTGATGTCAGTCGGTTCTCATCCAAATGGAAGAGAAGGACCAGGGTGTCTGAAAGCTAGAAGACTTGTATTTGGACGCCTTGGAGCAAAGACAGAAGAATTTAAGTATATGGTGTAAGATACCTCTCAAAGTGGACTTTCCTCACTTGATGCAAAGATCTGTATCCAACATCTTGAGTTTTGGTTCTAGTTATCCATAGGCTACAATTTAACAAGGGGATCCCATTCCTCTCAGCCTCCTTCCCTCCTCTCTTTATCCTGAGAAGCATGGCTGGAGCTGCTACAGCTATAGATTTGCCTCCTGGCCCTCAAGTCAGGTCTTGTGGAAGAGGGAAAATCAAATCAAACTACTACAGAATCCTCCCTGAGCCCTAAAACCAAACCATTCTGGCATCATTTTTTATTCATGTGGTCAGTCTGCCTTGGTTCTTCTGGAATGCATCAGTGTCAGATTGATACATTGGTTGTTTCACTCATGAACTTGTCCTCCTTGGGTGTGATACATGGTTCTCTGGACCTTGTTTCCACATCTGCAAAATCAATAGCTACCTGGGAGGATTCTCATGAGTATCAAATAAAATCATGGACGTAAGAACTTTGCCCAGGAGAGACCTTTGATAAGTAGTTACCTTTTGCAGCTCCTCTTTGTCTCTAGACAATTTTTGGTGTAACTGTGCCATAGATATACACCCCCCTACAAAGCAGGTGGAGGAGGTTGATGGGTAATAGAGGGAATTGGTGAACAAGCACAGTGTTTAGAGTTGGAATATCTGGGTCTCAGAATCTTCATCTACAACAGGCTTGGAAAGGGGATGGACTAGGTTTCCAAAGACTTTCTATAAGGTCAAGAGAATTCTAAGTACTTCTTATCAATGTTTTCTTTCCTTTCCTCACTCAGGTTACTAATCAGTAACCTACTGGTATCAGCAAGGATCTGACTGACCCCTCCATTCCACCGAGAATAATCAGGCAGGGGCTGAGAAACATCTATACTCCCAATGAGGAAGAAGTAATGAATGGGAGTTAGGGTCTGAACTCAGAGCTAAGGCTCACCAGTCAGGTGTTCTTTACTGTCCACTGCAGCTACCAGGATTAAAAGTGGAGGGTGGGAGTCCATCACCTTCTGTCTTTCCAATCATTAGAATAATACAAGAGCCAAAGAACAGAAACCAAAACACCCATCATTAGCTCATGAACATTCTAGAGTTGGCCATTAATATATGTAAGTACATACATACAAAACCATATGGATGCCACCATTTTTGTAAATTCTATTTATACTGATGTTGGTTTTAACTTTATATTTCCTTGTCCCTCAAAGCAATTTTTTTTATCCTTTTCTTTTTTCTTTATCTTTTTTTTTATCATGATAAATGTACTCTGTAATCCCCATCCCCTATTTCTCCCAAGCCCCCACATACCTTCCCTCTGGTATTTGTTCTCTGGGGTTTGTCTCTCTCTCTTTTTTTCTTTTGCTTGCCTCAAAGCAGATTCTTATACTAAAGTCATGACAGATATGTTTTTAGGGAGCAAGAAAATACTCTAGAAGAATTTTTAAATGTATATGTATTTTCATTCATGATGAAAAATGGTAATCTTGTTAAAGAAAATGTAGAAACAGCAAAAAACAATGAATCACGTTGAATCTCGGTGCCCAACCACAATGATCCTTAGCATTTTGATGTCATTCCTTCCTTAGGAAATTTTCTCTCCGATAGTTCTTTCCTTACCCCTCTTGGTTAAAGTATGCTAAATCAATAAAATAACTCAATAATCTAACTGACAGTATTAGCCATTACTTCCTCTCCCAGTAGATTTTAAATTCCTTTAGGCAGGAACCATGTCTTACTCAACTTTCTATTTCTGATTTTTCTCTTTCCCTCAGGGCCTACCGTAGTGCCTATACCTAGCAAGTATGCAATGAATCCTGCTGAATCATATTTTGCATGAAAATTGTAGAAGACCTAAGAAGCCCTGGGAATAAAAATTCAAGTGTCAAGTGAAAGATGGGTTTGAAATTGACATAATAATAAAGTATCTACACTCTTCCCAGGCCAGCCTGATTTCAAATAGACACTCAATACTGGGATTGCTATTTCCTCCCAGGTAAGAGCGTTCCAATTTATGGGGTTCATTCAGAACTTGGACAGACTCCTGTCATTCAAATCAAGTTGGCCTATGGCAATGGACTTAACATGAGAGGAACATGCAAAGTAGATTTTTATTAACAAATGCCCTGCTTGCTCTCCAAAGGAAGTGGCCGAACTTTTTTTTTGCATGATAAAGAGAATTAACTAAATGGGGGACTGCAGTTAATCTCCGAGTTTGCCCTGATTGTCCTGAAGTGTGCTTTTGGAAAATAAAATTGGATGGTCTTGATTTCTCTGGGGTTTTTCAGTGCATCCTTATTCAGTTTGCAAAAGAAGTTCCAAGTGTGGATGAAGTGTGTGTGTGTGTGTGTGTGTGTGTGAGTGTGTGTTGTGTGATAGAATGTCCCACTTTCGTCTAAAATTTTTGAACTTTAAAATATTATAATAATAATAATGGTAAACTAGGAAGACATTTTAGTAGAATCATGGTATCTTGGGTCCGGTCATCTCATTGATAACTTCCTACCAATATTCGAACATGCATAGCATGTGGTTTCTTAGTCTCTGCTAGAATATTTTCAGTGTTGGGGAATTTACTACCTCCCCTGCCCCCCAAAAAGTCCATCTTTGGATGTGGAAATTTCTGAAGAGTGTCTCCCTGTGCCTTCTACTCACTGATAACATTTTTAATGGAGAAAGCTAATGAGTTATGATTGCACTTTGAAGTCCTACCTCCGCGGATCCACCTGTCCCTCTGGACTAATCCAGGAGACTTAGACAGCAAAGTGTTAGCCGAGGTAATGGCAGATACACATTGGCAGAGTGTCAGAAGAAGATAAAACAGATCCTATAGAACTGTGAGAACACAACAGAACTAGGTGGGGTGACCCGGGTGTGTGTATGGGGGACATGGAGAGGGGATTACAGGACAGAGAAGGAAGTAAATTCTCAGGCAGATGAAAGAAGACATCAATGACCTCCATTTTGACCTCTGTCTGTACCTTCTAATTGATTAACTTCTTCTTTTGCAGCTTATCTCTTAACTCAGGTAAAAGACCTCACGGGAAAAGCATCCCCTGATGGGAACCAAAATGACCCCCTCAAGCATTAGGGACTGCCCTGAGCCAGCAAGACCCCATGTGATTGGCCCCAAGACAATGATCACCTTGACCTTTACTGCCCACCTGCATGTACCCACAAACCTTTGTCCCACACTTTTCTTATATAAACCTAAAAGTATTCTCAGCACTTTGGAGACCGTCTTTGAGACTCTAGTCTGTTGCCTTCCCAGGGTCAGCCTCACTGAAATAAATTCCTTTCCTGTTTCACCACCACCGTCTCTGCCTTTGGATTTTGTCAGTGGTGAGTGGCCCCAGCTGGTCTGTTTGGGACCCCTGGAGGCAGGTGCTCTCACCCTCCTGCTCTCTGGTTATGCAGAGGATCCTCTGGGAACCAGGGAGGGGGCACAAAACATGAACATGAAAAAGATTTTGAATTCAAATTTTGAATGCCCTCGATTTTTCTATTGGATCCCTGTAGGAGTGCTGACCACACTGACTCCATCTTGTTCTGGGACACACAATGACCTCCCTCGAGACCAAGTGCTCTAGGCCTCTTGGAGGTAATATATGCTCTAACCGGAATACCAGAGGCTTGTTCTGATCCTCCCTGAAGTTGCTTAGATAACTGACAGAGATAACATAGTTTCTTCCCCTGGCAGCCCTCTAGCACAGAGGTGGTGCCACAAGGTCTATGAAATGCTAAACCCTTTGACCTTCATCACCACAATGACCTCTACACATTCCCTCACTCTTTAAATAATCTGTGCATTAAAGTTGGGACTTTGCAGAGGATAGCTGTGCAGCACCTGGATCACCATCCACCTGATCCCCACTCAGTCAATCACCCTGAATAAAACTTCGTGTAAATAGCATGGGGTGGGCTGCTTCATTTTTCAATATTACAGGGGCTTCTCCACCTTCTCATATCCCCGACCCCATTGCTCACCCATCCGTTATTCCTCCAGAGCACCCAGATCACGGGACAGGGACACGGGCCATCCTCAGTGAGCTGGCTGCTCAGAGAAACTTTCTAAAGACAATGCGAAAAACAGTTACCATTTATGAGGACATGGGAGGGCTTTACCTACATCATCTCTTTACATCTTTGCAAGCAACCTCTTAGTTATTCTCACTTTACAGATGAGGAAAATGAGACTGAGGCAGGTACATAATTTGTTGCAAGTAAAACAAATTGGAGCCCCTGGGTGGCTCAGTCTGTTAAGCATCTGACTCGGTTTTCAGCTCAGGTTGTGATCTCTGGGTCGTAAGATGGAACCCCCATCCTGTAGACTCCACATTCAGCGGGGAATCTGCTTGAGATTCTCTCTCCTTCTCCCTCTGTCCTTGCCCCCTCTAAAATAAATAAATAAATCTTAAAAAAAAAAAAAGTAAAACAAGTTAGTGACAGAGCAGGGATGCAGACAATATCGTGGGACCCCAGAGCCAGGATCCAACGTTGGCACCACTCTGCCTCCTCGTTGGAGCTGTATAAGCCACGAACAGGTGGTGGTGGAGTGGGTGGTGGCAGTCGGCATGGTGCCTGTGCGCTCAGGCTTCTGCTTAACCTGCTTGTGGACACATGGCGCTAAGGTGGCCCAAAGAATATCTCAAGTCAGAGAACAAACAACTAGATAATTGAAGTCCATTAGGGGAATAGAAAGATACAAATAAATTTGTTGAGAATCAGCCATATGCCAAGCAGAGTGCTGGGAGCTTAAGACAATAATAAACCAGGGGCGCCTGGGTGGCTCAGTCGGTTAAGCGTCTGCCTTCAGCTCAGGTCATGGCCCCGGAGTTGCTGGATCGAGTCCCACCCTCTCCCTCTGCTGTTCCCCCTGCTTGTGCTCACTCTCTCTCTGTGTCAAATAAATAAAATCTTTACTTTTTTTTAAAAAAAGCAATAATAAACCGTATATTGGATATAATAAGCTACCTAATAAACTCTCTTCTGAAAACTAAAAATTTCCAGTTAGAAGACCTATCATGAAAGAATTTTTTTAATTCAATGTGTACATGGACCTCACTCTAATTACATGTACTTAATATATTTATCAAATTAATAATGGTTGGGTAAAGCTTTCAAAAAAAAAAAAAGGTGAAAAGAAGGCTAAGGCTAGCACTGGTTATGAGCACGGACCAGGATCCTGTGCTAGTGAGGCTGGGATATAAAATGAATATGCCACAGCCGCCCACCCCTCACACACACACACCAGACAGACATACACCCGCATCCACAGAAAAGATGGCGTCGGCCAAGTGTCCCCCGTGAGTGCACAAATGAGGAAGTAAAGGAGAGAAGCAGGATTTATATAAAGGAAGGGACTAGAAGGAGTTATTTCCCAGTCCTCGATTTTCAAGGCTCAGCTTTGCTAAACTGGAAAAAAAAAATCCTTTTGTTCTTGCACGTAAAACAAGTCCCAAACTACCCACTATGGTGACTAACAATGACTGAGCTGGGATGTACTTCGGGAGGCAACTGTGAAGACACACAGCTTGCACTTCTTTCCAGTAGGGTTTACAGGGAGGGAGCTGCTCGCTGAGCTTCAGGCAAAGTGCTCCTGCAACATCAGATTTACCTTTACTGATAAACCTCAAATGTGGGTCCCCTGTGGCCTCCACACCATCACCTGCCCTCAGCCTTCCTAGCGTTTCCCTCCAAAGACAATGCGCCTAACCCTTGGGAGCCAAATGCAATTGTGTGGGGTATTTTTTGTTTGTTTGTCTATTTGTTTCTTTTTTGCACATAATTCTTACAGCACTGGTGAATTCTGATTGATCTGTTTTCGGCCATTCTATCTGGAGGTTCTGGTCTTTTATCTTTATTATTTCCAAAGGCCATCAGCTTTTCATTTAAGAAAGCTACAAGCTTGGAGTCCAGGGCATTGCTGAAGACTATAAATGTATTACATGCTAACAGAAGAGTGGGGTGTCTGTGACTCGCTGAGTTTCTTTTCCAAGAAAATGGAAGTGATGAAAACCAAGGTGCAAATAGTCTGGAGATAAATGAGCAACCAAGTGACACAGGATCTTGAGGAAAGCACCTTGGTGTACACACAGGAATGGGAGCCCCTCTGTGGAGCTTCCACCAGCTTTCAGGAGGCAAAGGGGGCACTGGTTGCAATGATTATATTTCCTCCTGTCTTGTACAGATTCCTCTGCACAGAGACAGACAAGCTACTTAATACCCTTATGAACAGGATAATATCCCAGAGCCTGTCTTCCTCTTGTTCATTTTCTTTTTCCTTTTTCCTTTTTTTTTTTTTTTGATAGAGAGAGCTGGAGGATGGTGGGGAGAGGCAGAGAGGGAGAGAGAGACTCTCAAGCAGACCTCCCACTGAGCACAGAGCCCCATGTGGGGATTGATCTCAGGATCCTGAGATCACGACCTGAGTGGAAATCAAGAGTTGGACATTCAACTGACTGAGCCACCCAGGCACCCCTCTTGTTCATTTTCATTAGGAGCAAATCTTTTTTTTTTTTTAAGGATTTTATTTATTTGTTTGACAGAAAGAGAGAAAGAAAGAGAGAGAGAGCACAAGCAGGGGGAGCTGCTGAGGGAGAAGGAGAAGCAGGCTCCCCACTGAGCAGGAAGCCCGATGTGGGGCTCTATCCCAGGATCCAGGATCATGACCTGAGCCGAAGGCAGACACCCAACTGACTGAGCCACCCAGGCGCCCCAGGAGCAAATCTTTTAAACAGATAAATAACAGGATAGATTTCAGCCTCATCTATGCAAGACATGAACTAATATTTTGATGACATAGGACTGTTGCATTATAATGAAGTAAGAAAATGAGCCACATTTATCTCTTCTCCTACTTGCAGTGGTGTCTGGTGAACGTTTGACAGCCAGCTCTCGGAGGGAGGAGGTGGGGGCTGGGGGGCCCTGATCTGTAGTGTTTCCGTGATGTAAATACTCCCATCATTGTTGACTTCGAGTCACCAACCTGAAGTCACTGCACACTGATTTGGATTTGGGAAGCTATGGGCGCAGCTGGTGCTTACTACCTGCGGGATCTCGCACAGACCCAGGCTCGCCCCGAACGAAGTGCATCAGATTCTACAAGTAAAATTTAGCCCTGGAGTTAGAGCTCAAACATTCTTCCCGACTGAGTCCTGATTTGGCGGACGTCCTATTGCATTCAAACTAAGACAAATGAGTTACTTACTATGATATCATCACAGTGAGTATCGGATTTCTGATAGATACTTTCTGTCCAAGGGGACTATCATCTCACTCTGACTCTAAAAATAAGTGCTACCACTTAAGGCTGACTTCACACTGCCTGTTTTCGCACATTGCTCTGTGCTTTCCTGGCAAGTCAGAAAACTAGATGCTTTGTGTAGCCTCATTTGGTAAATGATGGTAATTTCTCAGGTGTCATTTGTATTCTCCAGGGCACTCCGAGAAGGAAGTAATGTAATCTAGCAGGGAATCCCTTTTGAAGTCTTTTTACCTGAGGATTTGTGTTGAGTCTCTTAAAATCACTTCATCCCATTTTCCCTGGATAGTGTGCCCATGGAGTCAAATTGCTTCACCAGAAGGTTTGCAGAAAGAGATGAAGGGACAGGCACAGGCAAAAGGAAAGAAACGATTTATAAATGAAAGGAAAGAAGAGCTTCAAAAATTATTCTGAGTTCTAAGCGTGGGCCTTGAAGGAAACAATGAAAGTCTTGAGATTTAATATCCACAGATTCCTGGATTCATTCTAATAATTCAAAAAAAGGAAAGGGGGAGGAATGGGGGAGGGAGGAAGGGATGGAGGGAAGGAGGGAGGGAAGGAGGGAGGGAGGAAGGAAGAAAGGAAGGAAGGAAGGAAGGAAGGAAGGAAGAAGGGAAGGATGGGAGAGTATCTTTCAAGAGATAAGCTTGTACCAGGCACACGATCTTGTTGTCTTTTCCCTATAATCAGTCGGCAGTCATCCTAATCCCCTGAGCTATTTCTAGGAAGTAGAAACAAAATCTATCACTCCCTCTGGTCACCACAGCATAATGTGCAACGTCACAGGATATCAGTCATGGCATCCCGTCTGCTCTTCCCACCCTTTTCCCTCTTCCCCTCCTCCTGCAGGTTTCACCTCCCCTGGGGAACAGGATGTGCACCAGGAACTTCATCTTCACAGTGAGTCATGATTTATGCAACTAGAGAAAATGGAAGTATTGCACTCTCTACCAGTGCCACCAGCTGTGGACTTTCCTTTTGCACTCTGCTTCAGCATGCTCCATCTCATGATGGTTTTCTTGTTTCTTAGCTCTCATAGTACAAGAGGTACAACAGCGTGGTGCATCAAGGGAGTGAATGCTCTGCCCAGTGCGCTCCCTGTCCTGAGAGAAAGGAGGTGGCACAGGCAGAGAAGAAGATTCGTGGCCAGGGGCCAGGGCAGCGAGGTTCTCAGTGTCTTTGTAAGTTAGTGATATCATTATGTTCCTTGATTCTCCAGCACATTCTGAGGCAAGAAACTTCATAATCTTGCATCTGCTATGTCTATAAGTAGAGACAGAATAGACATTTTACCTACCGGCTATTGGGTATATTCTTTTTTTTAAGATTTTATTTATTTATTTAAGAGAGAGAGAATGAGCAGGGGGAGGAGGAGAGGGAGAGGGAGAGAGAGAATCTCCAGTGGACTCTGCACTGAGCATGGAACCCGTTGTGGGGCTCGATTTCATGACCCTGAGATCATGACCTGAGTTGAAACCGAGTCGGATGCCCAACTGAGTGAGCCACCCAGGCGCCCTGGCTACATTCTTGATTTAGCTCATTGATTGCAGCCCACAGGAACAATAAAAATCCTTTCCTCCAAGAGCACATGGGGCAATATTCGTTATACTTTCTCTTCCTGGCCAGTTCATACTTTAAAGAACTATAATAGGAAGTAGACCACTTTAAGGTAGAGGCAGAGGAGAGAATTTCCACATCTTTTTTGTCAATGCTTTCCTATGCCTTCAAGCACCATGAGATCCGTGGGATCTTGCACAGAGAAGCTGCTCAGTAAAAATTTACTTCCTAAAGAAATGGATGAAGGAATGCTTGAGTGATACAGTGCTCCAGCTTCACCACCTGGATCAATCAGTTGGCTATCACACACAGAGATTTCTTCTTCTTCTTGGTGCTAGAAGAACAGACAGAAAATGGGATCTGCTTTTCTATGACTGCTAGATAGTGGTTATTATTAGACTGTGATCAATACTTGTCACTAGAGTTGCTTGTTGGTTTTGTCTTTTGAGAACTAGGGGTATTTGGCAAGTAAAAGTCAATTAATTGTTTCTTGACCCTACCAATGTGTTAATCTGGCTGGGCTGTGCATACCTTCTCCTTACTTTGTCATTTGTTATTTCCTGGTGACCAAGGAAATGAATGGATCAATAAAAACCCCTGTGTCTGTGAGCAAGGCTGATGGAACAAAAGGAAGCTTCAGTCAATGGGATGAATCCCTCTTGCTGCTGGATGAGAGACAAGCTACAATAAGGGAGGGACTGCATTTCTCCTGCTTGGTCTTGGATTCTCTGTGACTCTCCACGGATGGGGTCAGGGGCAGTCAGACGTTCTGTCCAGTAGCACCTGGTGGAGCTAGTTGCCCCTCCATACTCTGCCCCACAATTCATTTATTATTATTGGGAAGGGATTTTCCAGCACATCTTACCGAGCTACCCAATTGTGCACTGGGGAATGTATATAAAAGCCATCTTGAAATCTAAAGTACTATTCCAAGGCATGCTGTTATTATCCACACTATTTTTTAAAGGTTCTATTTATTTATTTTAGAAAGAGAGACAGAAGGGGGGATGGAGGGGCAGAGGGAGAGAGAAACTTAAGCAAACTCCATGCTGAGTGCAGAGCCAGAGGCGGGGCTCGATCTCACGAGCCTGAGGTCATGATCTGAGCTGAAAGCAAGAGTCAGAAGCCCAATCGGCTGCCCCACCCAGGTGCCCCTAACCACCCTATTTCTAATGACGAGTACAATACATCTTGTACTTCATTTAAGGCCTTTTCTCTTCTAATACGTAGACAACGCTGTCCAGTATCTTCCCTGACTTGACAGCTGCTTAAGGCAGAAGACTAGGAAGCAACACCATAGGTGTTCTTAACACACTGATTCACAGAGTGTGAATTGGACTGAGTCTCTGCCATGTCCCTGGAGGAATTATTAGACTAGAGTGGAGACCACAAAACACAGGTGCTCCCTGGTAAGAGTAACAGGCACTCAGTATTCATAGCCATGGCCGCCCTTACTTGTTAGTGGATCCACACTCCCACTAGTATATTTTAAGATTTATGTATCAGAACAGGGTTATGGTGTTGATGATACTGCCCCTGTATGGACTGTGTAACCTTGTGAAAATTGGCTGTCACGACCCAGGAGAGTTCAGAACTCATCTCAACTGCTCTCCAAATGGGTAAGTGAAGGCAGGCCCAGATGGCTGGGGGCAAATCATTAGGGGAAAAGAAAACGTAAATATCTTTCATCAGGGAGACTGGTCAGGTTCTCGTATCTGAAGTGTGATATGTAAAAATAAAGGGATGTTATCTGGAAGAGATAGGAAGGTAGAAGTATTCAATATATGGATTACGCGGTCCCCATCTTATAACACCTCCCTGGTCTTCCTGTCACAGAAGAGATGGGCTCCTGGTCTCTGCCCCACAGTGGGGATTCTCCTGGGACTATCACCTTTCCTGTGGCTCCCCACGACGAGTTGTCTAGAATCAAGCATTTCCTAGCCAGTAAATGAAAGCATTCCTTAGTAGATTCAAGCAAAAATGGAAAACACAACCAGAAGGAGACAGTGGAGGAGAATGGGAACAGAATCGTGTGGGAGCACACATACCTATGCCGCACAAAGTCCAAGCTCTTCATTTTGTTCAGCTGAGAATCACACTGGGACATAAACTGTAGAAAAACAGACATGGATGTTTTTTGTCTGTATTGAGCTAATGGGTCATAAAAATGTGAAACCATTTGAGATACATAAAATAAAAATTAGATAGGGATTAATTCCAAAACCCTTACTCAAGACCAGTGGTTGGCTGATGTGTGATGTTTGTAGGAATTTCTGTCAGACCTAGGCATTAAGCAAATGAGCAATTTGGGACAGTCTTTGACAGCTGGGGTCCTTTCTAAATCCAGTAAGTGATGACATGGTGCAGATGGAGTATATTCGGCACAGAGCATTTGGATCATGTATTATCAGTCACTATTTTGGCAAGATCCTGTTGGTCAAGACATATAACATCAGTCTTGGCAGGGACAGTACTTGGTAGAAAATCTGCCTGTGGGGGCTATATTTTCCCTACTTACTCATCATCCGGCCTTCTTTCCTTCTTTGGGTGACCTTTAAACACTCCACTTGCCTTGGAACCAAAGAGGGCTTTCAGGCCGGTGTGGGCAGATAAATGAGAAGCAGTCTAATGAGACTGCATGCGAAAGACTGCCTTAATGTCTTAGAATGTTACCAGAGACCTTGAACCTAATGGCACAGATGCCAGTGGCCCCTTAGGTACCAGACTGGCCTTGCAACAGCCTACTTCAAAGCCAGTCCTTCCAGAATAACCCATCACTTCCTTCTACACTTGACCAGAAAAGGCCGATAATTCATTGAGAGGTTAAAGAGGCCAGTTGGTGAGGACTCATCAGCGAAAGGGCCATATTCACCGGCCATCTCAAGCTAAGGGAGGGGTCTTCCAGAGAACCAGCTTGGGAACTTGAGGGGTAACCCCTGGAGTCTGGGGGACACTGGCCCTAGTACCCCATTCCCTCCTGGGAAAACCTAGAGATGGAAGGTCATGTCTTTCTCTTAAAGAACACAAAGTCAGGGCTACACTGAAAAAAAAAAATCTGGAGTCGAGAACAAAGATGTCTGATCTTATGAGAATGAGGGTTTTCTGCCATCGGGCACCTTTGAAAGATCCATCATCTTTGAAAGAAGCCTGCTTGGAAGGTAAAGTAGCCCAGCAGAGGGTTGGACCTGACCACCTGGTCGGGAAGACCTTTCTTCCCTCTTCACTGGTTCCCTGTGGTGGGTGCTGTGCTATGTTACGGGACCCCTCTTCAGAGAAGAAACATGTTTCCAGCTTTCAAGAGTGCTGCCTGAAGGTGGCCCTTGCCTGTCAGCTTTCTTTGGGGATGGCCTCCGCGGTAGAAAACTGCCTTGCCCAAGGTCACAACTTTCCCAGGGGAATAGTCCATCCAGTGACTGAGCAATGTGGGGCACAAGTGAATTCCTAGCCCCTCGCTCCAGCTCGGGCCAACTCTGAAGGGACAACCAACTTCACAGCTCTCCAAGGGGCCATCTGGAGCCTTCGTTTGGATTGATCGGCTCCCTTTGCCCCCTCCCTTCCAGAGCTGGTGATTCTTCCAAGCATTCCCTGTCCATGAAGCTGTGTCTCAGAGTCGGCTTTCTGGGGAACCTGCAACGCTTCTCATCTGGTGCCCAACCCAGAGGGGCCATGAGCAGCAATTAGCAAGTGGTGGAGGAGATAAACTGCCACCTTCTGACACTTTGGGTTTTGGGGGCGGGCTGGGGGGGAGGGCGCGGGACCTTCCAACTGCAGGCAAATTTGGAGTTAGAGGGACTATCAGGATTCTTAGAGGGAATCTTCTTAAAATTAAAAAAAAAAAATGACAAAAAAACCAAAAAAAACCCTCTCTATGAAACATGCCAGAAGTGCCCTCCATGAGCCAGGGAAGAGGTCCCTAGCCTGAGTTTAACAGGGGGAAAGGGGCACTGCTGCTTTCTGCTACTTAATGAATGGATCAGAGTAAAATATATGATGAGACCCTGGGTTTTGAAATCAGTCCTGGGTTGGATTTCCAGTTCTGACACTTAGTTTATGTGACATGAGCAGTCACTTACACTCTGGGAGCCACAGTTGATGAAATGGAGATGATAGGACATCATTGTGGGGATTAAATGAGAGCTCAGCTTGCAAAGCTCCTAGCACAGCCCTATCCTGGAGTGAGCATTCAAATTTGCTCTCCTGCGCAGCTTCTGTGGTTTCTGCTCATGCAAAAAGCTCCTGGGGAAGTCTGGAGAGCAATGCCTCAGGCCAGGCTCTGCCTCTTCGCACGTGTGAGTTGCGACAGGGTGAATCATAAAGAGTTTATATAAATCACACACCATTTTATTTCCCATAATAAAACTGTAAATGGAAGCAATGATTCTTTGCAATTTCAATTGGCTTGTTGCAATTGTATCTCTTTCTAAACTGTTTCATGACAGTTTACATTCGATACTAGACTCACTTATCAGCAGAACCGGTTTTTTTCCTGCATTTGCTAGGCAGATGGTTACCAATCACTGATACCTGATTTTGTTAATTTGTTTCTAGCCTCCACTCCCTTTCCTTCTGAGTTCTTAGTCTGGAGATGTGTGAATCCTCCTGTCTCTCCAGCACACTAAGGGACACCCCTGTGCCAGGTTTTCTAGTTAAAACTTGTTCTGACTTCTGTGGTTTCGCCTGCCCACCTGTCACTATGGGTCCTCTGCTGGAACTTAGAGCTTACCTCATTCATCACTTGCAGGTAGTAGGTACATGCTGCCAACTCTGAGAAGTTTAAGTCAGGGAGCTTCCTTCATGGAGAATCTAAAAGTTTTGATTGCCTTTCCCTCATGGTGTGTACGTTGGCTTTGAGATCCTCTGTCAAAACTTTAGGAAGTGCACATGTTGAGGGGGTAACTGTAGATTTTAGCTAATAGTCTATAATAATTCAATTTTTTCCTGTCATTAAAATTCTAGGTACACAATCTTGGGAATAATCCTAAATATATTGATAGTTTATTGTATTAGAATTATAGTTTATGCATCTAAAGTAGTCAAATAAGTAACTGGACAATTTGCTAATAGGATTGGAAGGGGAGAAGTTATATGCACCTGTTACTGTGATGTTAAATATAACATATTCCTCCATGTCCATTCATAATAAAGAGGCTGAAGCCTGCAGTGTTTACATTATCATTCTGAGGCTGGGAGTAACACCAAATTATAACCTTAGGTTCAGGTGAGTAGCAGACCCAGCCAGTTGCCCTGAGCATGCATCTCCACCTTGATACCTTAGCTACATCAAATAAATTAGTATCTCTCTTATATCTTATCTTTAACTCTGTTAAACAACTTTAAGAATCAGCTTCCTGCCTACAACCTACTGGCTTTTTCCAACTGCTTAGACCTGCCTTCCCGAACCAGGCTCTAGTCCCCAAATGCTGGTAATGTGTATTTTTCCAATTTTTCCTTTTCATTTTATAAAATGCTACCTCATCAGGGAACTACTTTTTCAGCATTTGTTTTCTCGATGTTTGATCAGAATATTATGGCATTTGTGGTGTCATTAGAGTTTGTCTACTTTTTCAGATCGCAAATTCATTTATAAGAAGGTTTATGATTTCTCAGAATCTTGAAGCCCCACATGCTTATCAAACTGTGAGTATGCGCTAGAAACTCGATACGAGTTTGTGAAGTTGAAACTCTTGAGTTCAATTTAGCAAAGTCAAACTGTCTCTCTGCTAATTTCATCTAAGTGTGTAACCATATTTTCTGTTGAGAATCTTATCCGCATCTGGGCCATTTTCTCTGCTACCTTCCCCCGCCCCTCCCCCCAGCTCACCCTCCACCCTGCCCCCACCCACCTGTAGCTATAGCACGGCACCCACCAGTCTGCTTCTCCAACCAGATCAAGCTGAAATCACTTTAAATCTTGTTTTGCTTTATTTGTCTTGTGTCGCCATGGCCAAGCACGCACCAACTGCTAAAATCGGTGCTTTGGGAAAGAATAGGGTCTTGAGCATACTCAGAGTAGAAATGTTAAAAGAAGGAAATGGGAGATATTTAATGTGCCCCCATCTGTCCTCATAGATCAGTTTAATAGTTTTTATAACTTGAAACCAATCCATCAGGTTGACATGTTGACAGGCGGTCTTGGTTTATGACAGATTAACTAATTCTGCATCTATTATTTATATTCTGCCTACACTGAAAAAAGTCATTAGTAGAAAACAAAGACCAGAAAAATAACATCATTAAGACAAGGGCAAAAAACTAGAACCACATAATAGGAAGGGAGAAGGACATCATTGGCCTAGAAAACCTAACACCAGTGAAAGCTCTAGCAACTGAGCATAAAAATTAGCTCTGAGCTTTCTGAATTTTATTGTTAGGAACTGACTATGGTATACCCTACCTTCAAAAGATACTGTGTAAGGGCGCCTGGGTGGCTCAGTCGGTTAAGCGACTGCCTTCGGCTCAGGTCATGATCCTGGAGTCCCGGGATCGAGTCCCGCATCGGGCTCCAGTCCCGCATCGGGCTCCCTGCTCGGCAGGGAGTCTCCTTCTCCCTCTGACCCTCCTCCCTCTCATGCTCTCTGTATCTCATTCTCTCTGTCTCAAATAAATAAATAAAATCTTAAAAAAAAAAAAAGATACTGTGTAATGCACATAAGCTAACAACAGGAACTTGGGCAAGCACTGAGATGGTACATGTTGGCTTATATTTGTTTAAGTGATTTACAACAAATATTACTCTGATTGTCAGGAATACAAGATCTAAAGAGTCAGCAAATTCCTTCTCAGCTCCAGTGAACAAATGGAAAATGTCAGAGGTATCTAAATAGTTTTATGATATTTACTAATTCAATATTGTTGGTCTCATAACAACATTGGTTCCTAAAATGAACAAAAAGTAAGAGAAAACCATGACCGCTACCAGGGTCGTATAAAAATATAGGAAGCCACACAGAGTCTATCCTTTATGGGTGCCCAAATGCAGTAAATACACATCATTCTCACATCCCTTAATTTAAGGTTAGATTTCAGTTTTATGAATCCAGGGATGAGTACGAATTAGGGTGTGGCTTACATTATCATTAGATACATCCTTTTTTACAGTTGAGTTGAATGTACTTTATAAAGAATACCACAACACACAAAAGATTGTCCCAGGTCATCATGGTGGAATTTAGACTATCAGGGTGATTTTGAAGCATTAATTCACAGTCTGAAGCCTGAGGGCATGAAGGCCAAATGAAATGACAATTTAAGCAATCGTCTGATTGATTTAATCCATCCACACTGTGAGTTAAGAGAATTCAGATTTTTTTTCCTATTTGAAGCTTTTAGTTGTACAAATTGTCCAGTTAATCATTTCAACTATTCTCTTTATTTTTTTTTTCCCCTCAGGAAAGACATTGGCTAATTCTCTGGGACAGAGCCAATTGGATGTATTGATGTGACGGATCTGTCCAATGCTCACTGCAAAACCCAACTTTGTAACTAAACCATAGCAACTTGACAGATCCAATTAGGCAAAGCAGTCTGATTAAGTCCCCACTCTTGGTTGGTTGTCAACTGAGCTGACACTGGAAACAAGGTTTTTAACTCTTAGAAATATCCCAGTGCCATGGGATTTGGTTCTTGTGGGAACAAAATGGTAGCCTCTAGGTCACAGCAGAAACTCACTCTGCTAGGGTCTCATCCTGGGGGCTCCGCCACCTCTCCCACTACTCACCAGCTCTCCTGCTCACTGTGGGGCTCACAGCCCAGTGGAGATTCATGGAGCCCAAGCAAGGCCAGGCAGGTTTGTGCTGCGAAAAGGTACTGAGGGTCAGCGGAGCCACTTTGAGCTTCAGCCACGCCCTTGCCTCTTGTTAACTATGTCTCTTGGGCAAGTTAGTCTTCCTGGGTCTTTGTTTCCTAATCTATACCATGGGATGGTTATGCTTACTTTGCAGGGGCTTTTGTGAGAAACAAATGATATACATAATCCCTATCATGATGGACCACCACAGCAGATACTCAAAAAAAAAAAAAGAGAGAATTTAGTCTAAATTAGGTTTGTATGTAGTTACATTCACTTTGTTAATAACTTGAGATAACATTGAAAATTCTCATTGTCATTTTATAACAAAACAACTACGTGGCTAAAGAAAATACTATGGCGTAAAAGACCCTTGTTGGGAAGTAATATAATATATGCATGTTTGTACATCCTTTCAGGAAACATTTTAAATCCAAGACTACTTTAATTTGGTTCTAAGGGATTTGCTTTATTCAAATTTTCTAGGGAAATAATCTTATAATTAACATATGTACTTATAAAAAGTAATGCTTATCTAGTGCTCCTTGGTATTTACCCAAAGGAGTTGAAAACTTATGTCCACACAAAAATCTGCACATGGATGTTTATAACAACATTATTCATAATTGCCTAAACTTGGAAGCAGCCAAGATGCCCTTCATTAGGAGAAGATATAAATGAACTGTGGTCTACCCAGACAATGAAATATTACACAGTGCTAAAAAGAAATGAGGTATCAAGCCAAGAGAAGACGGGAAGGAATCTTAAGTGTGTATTACTAAGTAAAGGAATACAACCTGAAAAGTCAACATACTACATGATTCCCATTATATAACATTCTGGAAAGGCAAAACTATGGAGACAGACCAGTGGTGGCTAAGGATGTGGAGGCTGGTGGGGAGAGAGGAGGATGAATAGACACGGGGGATATTTCAGGCAGTGAAAATACTCCATATGATACTATAATGATGCATACATATCATTATACATCTGTCCAAACCCACAGAATGTACACCACCAAGAGTGAATGTAAACCATGGAATTTGGGTGATTTTGATGTGTCTGTGTAGGTCATCAATTATAACAAGTGTACCCCTAGGATGTGTGATGTTGATAATGAGGGAAGTGATGTGTGTGGGGGGGCAAGGGCTACACAGGAAGTCTCTTGTGTTTTCCTCTCAATTTTGCAGTGAACCTCAAACATCTGTAAAAGTAAAATGTTACAAAAAAGTAACACTGTCTTAAGCTGCTGGATCTACTTCTTGACGGCAAAGAATAGAATAATTTGGGGGGTCAATGTTTTCATATGGTCTTGCATAGAGTGAGGGTCATTTAGGGAGGACCCAAAGCACATTGCCAAGGAAGGTCTAATTATTGAAATGTTTTATTCTTCAGTAATAAACCTTTAAGAAAGCCTGATACTACTTAGTAAAAGTAAACACATGAAAAATAAAACATGTAAGTACTGAGAAGCATCCATTTGAGATTTTTTGATGTGACGTGGTGAAAAGAAAATCCTTTATTTAGGGTCAATAGCTTCTAGACCAGATTCTATGGCTTATTGGACACATAGATTTGGGTGGGTCTTGAGCCCAACCTCCATGAGCTTCGGTCTCTTCCTTTCAAAAAATGGAGATGGTAGCAAATACCAAGACTACTTTCAGATAATTTTTGCATGAAGTAAATGTGCTGAAGGATTTGAAAACATGGTATAAATGTAAATATCATGGAAATATAAGGTATTATTATTGCTATGAAAGGCTTAAAAAAATACTCCCTGTGACTTCTGGATGCTTTCAGCCTACCCTGGCCTTAGGTTTTACACCCCTGCAAAATGCCTTATTCAGACAATGTTAACAATTCTTGGTCAATGGCATCCTTTGAGTTTCAGTTTGAAATCAATAGATGTTGATGGCTTGTATATGTTTTACCTGAAAATTTTTTTTTAAGATTTTATTTATTTATTTGACACAGAGAGAGAGAGAGTGAGCAAGCACACAAGCAGGTAGAACGGCAGGCAGAGGGAGAAGCAGGCTCCTGGCTGAGCAGGGAGCCCAACACGTGGGACTTGATCCCAGGACCCTGGGATCATTACCTGAGCTGAAGGCAGATGCATAACCATCTGAACCACCCAGGTGCCCTTACCTGAAATTTTTATATAGTTTGAAAGTATTGTGTAAAATACCAGTAGCAATGTAGGGAAACTATTTCTAGAATAAATATAAACATTAATGAGATGCAGTTTCATGGCTGAGTGCAGTTTCTATGATTAATTACAAGCAATCAAGGTTAAGTGATACACTGCCAGTGAACATAACTTATCATTAGAAGAACGTAAAGAACATTCCTGTGCCCGAATGTTCTAAGAACAGTAACATAGCCCTGTATAGTTCATACAATGTTTTCTCATGTATTATATCAGCTCATCCCTGTAGCAATCCTTTGAGGTAGCAATGATTATTCTCCATTTATTAGATGAACCTGAAGGCTATTGATATCAAATAAAAACCCAGAAAGTCACAATTTAGAGATTAAAGGAGCTGGTACTAAAACCTAGGTCTTTTAATGTTAAGTCCAGTGCGCTTAAAAACAAAGAAACACAAATATGTTGTAAAGTGTTAGCACAGTGAAGGATGGCCCCAGTTCCACAAGAAGCTAACTAGGAGGATGGATAATGCCTAGTACCTGTGCTTCATTCAGACCATGTAAGGGCTATGAACATGGACAGGGAAAAGTGCCATGGCAATTAATTTGTAAATTCAATGATACTTACACATTTTGATAATATTTGAGGGGCAAGAGTCACATATTGCAGTTGACCATCTTCAGAAATACTATTTGTGCTCCCTACAACAGTTTGACCGAAGTTGTTTCATATAAAATATTCTTTTGAAGGTCAATGAACAAGTCCCATATTACCGTCATAAACAATGAACCTGAACAAGTATCTAAGGCTGAAATAAAATTGTGAATATAATTTCACTCAGGTTGATTTGAACGTATTAAGTCTGTTTTAATGTCTGGCACTACATGCTAAGTAGGTTAAGTATGAAGCAGTAAAAATGTATGCTTTGCCTGATATTTTGGGTCCTAACAAACATCACCTATGAATTGATTATAAGGCTCAATTTAGCAGTTAGTCTGTAACATATATGCTACCAGTACACGCCTTTAAAACAATGGTTTCAGCTCCTATAGTATTTTCCCTATAAAAGTATAGTTAAAAAAATCTATTCGCATGAAAACCTGACTTGACATGGAAACTATTTGTTTAAATTCTACTACAGTGGAACGCTTCATTATTACTCTGAATTGGAGATCTGTCACTTGTCAAGGTTTGCATATATCACCTGACCTTCAGGATGCTCTGCTAGAGCAAAAATCAGACATACCCTTGGCAGAAGGGCAGTCAAGTTTTTCTAGCACCAATATTCCAAAAGATATGTAAGTGTTGGTAGTCATGTCAATCGTGTGTTTATACTTTAAAAAGAAGCAAAAGCAGTGAAGTTTAAATTGTCATAGCAAAAAATGAGAAAGAAGACAATGGAAGGTACAGTGTTGGAAGCCTTTTAATTCGGTTCCAATTTTTGCTTTGATGTGTCACTTCTGTTTGAGTCTCAGTTCCCTCACCTGGAAAATAGGCTTAATAACTTTCATCTTGTAGAGTAACTGTGAGATTTAGAGAAAACCCATCTGTTGAGAGTATATAGTACCCATATGACTCAGCCCCTAAAAAAACTAATCTAGGGGCGCCTGGGTGGCTCAGTTGGTTAAGCGATTGCCTTCGGCTCAGGTCATGATTCCAGGGTCCTGGGATCGAGCCCTGCATCGGGCTCCCTGCTCAGCGGGAAGCCTGCTTCTCCCTCTCCCACTCCCCCTGCTTGTGTTCCCTCTCTCGCTGTCTCTGTGTCAAATAAATAAATAAAATCTTAAAAAAAAAATCTAGAATAACCAGAAACTTTGTGTGTGTGTGTTACTTTTTAGTTACTTGGTCCCCAAATTGACTGCTATAGGATTTTATTTCAATTTCCATTATTGCAATACCATTTATTTAAATAGAAACTCTGAAAAAAAAGACTCTAAAAAGATATGAGACAATCCTTGCCCTCACAAAACCATCACATTCCAACCCGGACTTTCTTTGGAACTATCATCCAAGCTGGACGTTTGGGGAACAGGTCAGCCGAGGGCTGAAGAGGGGTCAGTTTACCCTCTGTGCCCCCCTTTAAAATCTCCCAGATATTTCTGCTGTTTTCACACACTTCTCAAGCTTTTAAAGGGACCTGAGAAATCCTTAACACGAATTGTTATCGAGCTTTTCGGTAAAACCAAAAAATGTTCTGAGATGCTGAATGCAAAGACAGCAAAAGATAAAGAGATTTAAGATTTAACTATTAACATGCCTCCCTATTTCCAGAAAATTATCACGCCGGGCTGTTTTAAGACTGGGCCCGGGAGGGAAAGCAGCAAAACCCCTCCGGGTAGTAAAACTTGGCCCTGGGGTCGAGGGACAGCGTAGAGAAACAACTGCAGAGCTCCCGGGCCACACGCACCTCGCGAACGCACAGTCGAGGCAGGGCGTTTGCCAAGGAGCAGGGCGTTTGCGGAGAGGCCCTGGGTCCGGAGCAGGGGCGCCGCGGGCAGCCGGGTTCCAAGTGCACCCAGGGCCGGGGAGCAGCGGGTCCAGCAAACCAGCCCGCCCAGCCGCTGCCCTCGGGAGGATTGGCAGCGCTACGCCCTCAGATGAAAGTAGTGTGCACGGTTCCAGAAAACACTTGTCCTTGTGGCCATTTTCGGGTGTGGGGGGGTTGCCAAGCGCCCTGTGCTCTGCGCCCCCGCGGTGGGACAAATGGGCTCCCGAGGTGGGAAGTTCAGAACTTTCAGAACAAGGGGTCGTGAAGCCGGGGCCAGACGGGGTCCGCCGAGCCGGGCCAGCTGGGGGCGAGTGGGGGAAGGGCAGAGGTGGTGTCAAGAGTCTCCCCGGGGATCCAGCCCCGCTCCGGGCCAGCGGGAGGGAGGAGGCGCGGAGACCGCGCTCCCCCTCCAGCGGCTGCTCGCTTTCCAGTACAGACGCGAGCCGGAGAGGTGCAGCCACCCCGCGAGGAGGGGCCGACGCGGCGGGAGGGGCGGCGGCGGGCTCGCAGCCCTCGGCCCCGCGGCGGGCGGCGCGGCTCCTCACTGCACCAACCTGCGGGCTCGGGCTGGCTGCGGGCCGCGGCCCCTCCCACCCGCACCCCACCCGCGCCGCCGCCGCCGCCGCCACCCCGGGCCGGCCCAGTCCCAGCCGCTGCCGCAAGGAGCCGGCGTGCGGGGCGCCCGCTCGGACCGCAGCCGGCGGGAGCGTCGCGGCCAACGCGGCGCGCCCCGGGCACTCGGGCCTCCCCAGACCCGGCTCTCCTCCCTCCTTGCCTCCCTCCCTGCGTCCCTCTCGCCCCCGCCGCTTTCTCCCACCTCCCCCACTCCCTCCTCACCTCGCCCTCCCTCCGCCCGCCGCGCTGCTCCCGCCCGGCCGCGCGCTCGGCTCTCCGCGCCCCCCGCACCCGCTCGCTCCTCCTCCAGCCCCGGCCCGGCCTCCCGCGCGCCCTCCAGCCCGCTGCGCGCCAGCCGCCGCCTGGTCATGTCAGGATGGAGATCCGGCAGCACGAGTGGCTCTCGGCCTCCCCCCACGAGGGCTTCGAGCAGATGAGGCTCAAAAGCCGCCCCAAGGAGCCCTCGCCGAGCCTGACTCGAGTGGGCGCGAACTTCTACAGCAGCGTCAAGCAGCAGGACTACAGCGCCAGCGTCTGGCTCCGGAGGAAAGACAAGCTGGAGCACGTAAGAGCGGCGCGCTCCCCGGGGCCTCGGCCGGGCACCTGCCCCGGAGGTGGCCGGAGCGCGCGCGGGGCGGCGGGGCCGGGCGCGGGGGACCCGGCAGGTGGCCAGACTCGGGGACGAGGGCGGCCCGCGTCCTCCCTCCGACCGGGGGCCTCTGTTCCTGCACTCTCTTTGCGGGAGGGACCGGGCTGCGGGGAGGAGAGGGGAGGGGAGGTGCCTTTCCGGCACTGCCTGGCCCCCCGCGCTCCTCGACCTCCCCCACGGGCTTCTCTCAGGGTTCATTGGCACCGCGTTCTTGGGGCGCCTCTGAGGGGTGAGCGAGAAGGGGAACTGCCACAGCAGGGCTCCGAGGATCGCGGCGTCGCACGGTGGTGGGCTCTAGAGGGTATAGACGGTCTTTGGGGCTGTGTTACTTCGTCCAGAAACTACCCATTAGTGAATCCGCGAGGCTGCCGCCGCTGGCGACCCGGCCTGGGTCCGCGCACGAGCCGGGAGAGTTTTCTGCAGCCTGTCCTCTGGGATGGGCAGTTGGCGATCCTCTACTTGAGCCCAACTAGGGAGGGCTGTGCGCGTTGCGAGGAGAGAGGCGAAAGAGCGAGCGGACCGCCCTGCTCCCCGGGAACCGCCACTGGGCGAGGGGGAGGCGGGGAGCCGGGACCTCCGCTCCCCAGAGTGCGCGCTTCGCGGGAAGGGTTCCAGGCACCGGAGCTGAGTCCCTGGGGCTCGCCATTCTGGAAGGGAGAAGTCCCTCTAAAGAGACGTTCAGTGGATCCACAGTTTCCACTCTGACCCGTCAGCATCTCCTTAAACCAGATGTTAAAATGAAACTAAGAGAATTATCTCAAGAGTGCAGTACAGCTGGCTCGGGAGACGATGCTATTTCTTCCCGCGGAGCTGCATAATCCAAATTGAGTCTGTTAATGGAATGTGGCGGTTTCTTTGTATTTGGGTCACATCTCCAATTATGACATAAAGATAAGGAGAACTTCGGAAACTCACACATCTCCTACGCCGCACCGACCCTACTCCCATCTGCCCCCGCCCCCCAAGCGCTTCTCCTCCTTCCCTGGGTTTCGCAGCAAGAACAAGCTTCCCAGGAGATAGCGTGCAAAGGAGTATTTCTCCCACAATCTGAAAGGAAGGTCTGTGACTTTTCTCCGAGGGCCCGATTAAATCCCTTGAAAGCTCAAGTTTAAAGCTTCGAGTTGGGGAACAGGCTGTCTTGGGTGTAGAGAACCATTTCCTAGTATCAAAAGGATGTCTCAGATCCTTAAGACCATGGAAGTAACTGATTTCTAGGATGACAAGTTGTTTGAAAGGCAGCAGAATCCACTTAAAAATGCAAGCCCCAGAAATAGCATAGGGACTGGTGGTTATTAGTTTAAAGGGGGACAAAGAGCACCTTCATGGAATTGGGCTCGCTGTTGGAATCTGATGTTAGTACCAGGACGAGTGGTCCAGTCTTAGAGCAGTGAGAGAATAATCTCCGTTTCAGTTTCCCTGAATGTGTGTTCATTTGCATCTTGTGCTTTTAGCTGCTCTGTTTCCTTTCTTCTCTTAATGGAAACCGGTAGTGTATCCTTCTCTAGGTCTCCCTGAGTCTTGGACACTGCACACCTTTTTACTTCAGCAGGTCCTCACTTTTACGTTTCCACTGAGTTTCAAGGCATACTAGGGTGGGCCATGGCAGCTTCACCTTTCTAGGTGAGTGTAGGATGCTCAGCCTCTCCTGAGGAAAGGAAAGTCTGCTTGTTTAAAAGCATCTGAGGACCTATGCTTTCTTCTTCACTCAGATGCTCCAAAAGACAACATTGCATTAAAAAAAAAAAAAAGTCACCTCATTTGTTATTTAAATCAACGCAGCATTTTTGTTTGCTCTCTGAAATACATTCCATGAGACAGGTATTCTGTTTCTGATGGTTTTCTCTGTACCTGCTTTCACTTAGAAAGGGGGCTTTGCTTCCAGTGAAATTTTTTTGTGATTTTCTCTTGCTCCTTTGAAACATCTATGTTTTAAATGAAAAATAGTATTTATGAAAGTACAAGGAAAAAATTAAATGAGCATAAAAATATATATTTTATTTGAATTCAAGCTCGGGGTATTTATAATAGATATCAGATGTTGGCCTACACTATGTTTCAGGTAGTTTGATGTGAATTTCTGTTTAGATATTTGAAATTTACAAACCCATAACACATGTAACCTAGTGTATTTTTGCCATGCAAAATGTGATGTCTACTTTATTATAGACAACATACTGAACATATGTGGCACCACAGAGATTAGGATGAGTGATGAGTGTCATATGAAATTCAAAGCTGATATAGGGTATGTAGGGTAGTTGAAAAAAAATCCTTTTGATTCGTCTAATCAAATGGATGACCACCATTTTTTATTAGGTTAAAAAAATGAATGAATAACTATGCTGGAGATCATATGCATGAAAACAGCCTATGTTCTTTTGCTGGTTTTTAAAAAGCCAATCTAGTATTAAGGGCATAAATAAGTTATGGCTTCAGATGACACACATACTCAGTCATCGCAATAACGGAATTCCCTGGAATGAAATGTGGCAGTGTGTGGACTCTGTCCAGACTTCGGAGGCATTGCTCAATCTGAAAACCAGTAACATGTTGTAAAGTGACAGTGAAGGAATATACTTCCACCCACTTAGCTAAAAATGAGGATAATTTATCTCTCCTTCTCTGGTTTAAAGGCTACAGGACTGATCCCCGGGCCACACATGAATTCGGCACTTTGAACTCCACTTGGAAATTTCAGGAAAAAGTAAAATTGCTGGCCATATATAGACCGTCTTCTTATTAGCTACGAATAGTGCTCTTGGTTCTTAGAATCTTTTCCTTCTTATTCTGCCTCATCATGCCCATGGCTTTGGAAGGTAAACAGTGGAAGTCTTGGTTTGGAAGGTTTGGTAAACAATGGAAGTCTTATGTTCTATAGGATCCTCTGTTACTTAAGGTGTAACGTAAAAGTGAAGGATTATGGTCTAGCAAAGCAAGAGGAGCAGAGGGCCATTCCTTCAACCCCCGACCCACCCCTGTTCTGTCAGCCCTCCCTGGGGCTGGGTCACCTTAAGAGGAACCATGTAATATGATTTGACTATCATCCCACAGGACGCAGGTACAAAGTTGGAGAGTTGCAGAGGCTACTCTGCTCAGTTGCCTGGTTTTATGCCAGTTATGTGTGTAGAAGTTTCCTGATGCCACTTACGGAGCTAGGGATGCCTTATTTTCCCTCCTGCTTACTCAATTAGCTCTTGTCAAAGTGTGGTTAAGAGTGGGGCTCTGGTTAGACAGTCTCTTATTAATTCTGTGATCTCAGGCAAAGGACTCAGAGTCACAGGATGTACCTTCACATTCCTCCTTAAAGGAATCACAGGCTTGCTGGGGTGATCCAGGGAGACAGTCCGTGGGTCTGTTGCAGTGACGCACAGTCGCATAACGTCCGGGGCTCCACACTGCAAAAGAGTATTTTACCTTACACATCTCATATCTGTGCGGGGTGGCAGGTTCTCTTTCCGTTCAGACTGCTGTAACAGAATACCGGAGATTGAGTGGCTTATAAACACCGAACATGGCTTTCTCACAGTTCTAGAGATGAGGAAGTCCAAGATCAAAGCATGCGCAGATGCAGGGGGGCTAGTGAGGGGTGCTTCCTGTTTCTTAGATGGCTATCTTTTTGCTCTTCCCCTCAGGGTAGAGAGGGGGAGGGAGCTCTCTGGAGACTCTTTAATAAGGCCAGTGTCCTGCTCATGAGGATGCCAGCTTCATGACCTAATCACCTCCTAGAGACCCCATTTGCAAATGCCAGCCTTCTGGGGATGAGGTTTCAACGTATGACTTTTGTTTAAACCCAAACATGCAGTCTACGGCAGCAGAGGAATTTCCTCTTGTGAGTTGCCTGGCCTGCTGGAAGCTCCATCCTGATGCGTGTTGTCAAGGCAGCTAAAGGGAAGACGGTAAATCATGTCAAGTCTCTCAGTGTTTCCACCCAGAAGGGAAACATCCATTTGACTCCTGTTTATTGGCCAAAGACAGTTTCAAGGCCAAGGCTTGCTTCCAAGGACATGAGGAAGAGGGATCTGACCAAGACCCAGAAGAAAGGGAAAGAGGACACCCATGACCAGCTTCTTAGGGTGACCACAACACATAAAACACCTAGCACCACGTGTGGCTTTATTACGGGTTCAACACGCATTACCTAGAGGTGTGGTTGTTTCTTAGGTGTTAGCTAGCCCTCTGGCTGAGTCCTTACACTCCACCCAGAGAGCTTCCAGGTGTCACATTTGAGATCAGCCTGCCTGCATTATAGGCCTGGACCCAGAGTATGTGGGTCCTTTGGCCAGCAGGGCCAGCTCACTATCCTGGGCCTGTCAGGCTGCCTTTGCCTGGCTTCCAGTCTGTTCTGTAGGACCCTGATTGTGCCCTGCCTGGCCATTCTGAGCCTGATGCTTCTTCTTCCCACTCTCCGCAGGCTCTGCTAGCCAAGAACAGCTCCTTACTCCGTCCCCAGCCCCTGCTTTCCTTCCCAGTTCTGTGCTGGTGGAATTAAGTGGGGCAGTATTTTGTTTACCCGCATGATGGCTCAGAAAGCCTATTTAAAATGGAAAGAGAGAGCAGAGGAGAGAATTTTTAAAGAATAAAAGGTAGAATCCTTAATGTTCACACTTGCAGTGAGCCTTAGTATCTTACTTGGTTTAGGTCAATTAAAAAAATTGTCTCCTCTAAGTGTGAATATGCACCTGCTTAAATGCAGTTTATGTTACCGGTAAATAGTAAATAAACGACCACGTGCCCACTTGCCTCCTGGAATAAATTATTCACATGAGGAGCAAATAATAAATGGATTGGAGCAGACTTGGTCACTGTGGTCTAGGCTTATATTATGTAATGCCATTTGTGTCCCACAGAACGAATTTGTGAAAGTGTTATACCCCACAGAGCAAATCAGTAAAGTACCAAAGACAGTTCAACCTAAGGGAATGGATCTTTAGAGTGTTCCATGAAAAATCAAGTGAACAAACAAACAGAAAATATTCTTTTTTATCTTTATGTATTATTGTTCAATTTATGTGTTAAAGAATAATTTTAGTCTGGCAAATGTTTAAGAACATTTAACAGGATTATTTCCTATGATTTTAGATTGAGCAGACAAAGCCTAGCCTGAGGCAGGATTCTGCACCCGTCAAGGAACAGAAATTTAGATGTCTCTGGAGTGTGTTCTAATGGACCTCATGTTGTGTCCATTATCCAGGTAGCAAATATTAATTCCACTAATGGACTTCTCTCACTGTGGGTTGATATTTCAGTTTATTTTGAAGAACCTTGGATTCTTTGAACTCTGTTGGGTGTGGCTTATTGATTTATTTTGAGGTAATCATCGGCTAAGACATATCATATGTAATATATTCAATTTGAGAAGCTCAAGACAATTGGACTTAAGATTTCTGTTTGCTTCCTTCTTCCATATAATACCCATATACCAATTTCTATCCAGTTTCTCTAGAAGTTTTTACCTCTCTTTGCAGACTTCTGTGTCTGTCTCGGGTTTAAATTTGGGTAATAGATTTCAGTTCTTCTATTTTAGCTCCAAAGATCAAGAAATGTGATGGAGCTTTTGTTATGTTTTTATACTGACTTGACTGATAGAGGGCAGATCAGGCAGAGGTAGGCTTGTCGCTAAGATATCCGCCCAGGAATGTTGTTTCCAGTGCGTATACTGGGGACATGTGAAGTTACTGAATTGTCTAAGATTCACACCCACATAGATTGTATTGCAAGAGTTTAGAATACAACAATGAATGTTCAGGAACAGTTGAAATGCCAAAATGTGATTTTTAAGAGATAGACTTTTTTTTTAAAACCAAAAAAATACATTTTTATTTTTCTCACAAACAGAAACATTAGCCCAATTTCTAAACTCCCAGATCAAGCCTTAAGCAGAGCTTATGGGGAAAAAAAATGAAGAACATGGCACCTTTCCTAGGTAGAATTAATCACATTGGAAAATCTCACTGCTGTCTAACATATGAAGTGGGCCCAAGTTGAACTGCCTGATGTGGTATCATGGGACTGGATATCCTAGCCACCGGGTGATACATAGGGTTCTTTATTCCATAAAGCAGACAGTGACCCTTGTGACTCTACTCTTTGACTTGAGCTATGACTGTATTCCTGCCCATAGGTTCTTAGGTCTGATCCAGCAATACCAGAAGGAGTTACCTGGAGATGGTGGGACTCGGCAACAGATATTTATTGTGGGTGCCTTTTTTTTTAAGATTTTATTTATTTATTTATTTATTTATTTATTTATTTGAGAGACACGGGCGTGGGAGCGGGGGAGGGGCAGAGGAAGAGAGAAGGAGAATCTTAAGCAGACTCTGGGCGCAGCACAGAGCCTAGTGTGGGGCTCTTTCTCATGACCCTGAGATCATGACCCGACCTGAGCTTAATCGACTGTGCCACCGAGGCACACCTTGCAGGTGCCTTTTATGTGAAAGACACTTTGTTAGGAGATGATGAGGACTTTCATGTAACAAGCATTTACATGACATATACTGTGTTCCAAATGGTGGAGAATATACAAAGACTAGAGCAGAGTCCCTCCCTCAAGATGTTTACGACTTTAGAAATACAGTTATAATATGATTACAGTGTTAGGAATAATGCAGGAAAATGCAAAGTAGCACAAGAACACTGCCTTTGAAGGACTTGTTTAGATAAGGATAAAATACAGTTAAAAAAATAAGATATGAAAAGACACTTCTCTGAAGAAGACATACAAATGGCTAACAGACACATGAAAAAATGTTCATCATCATTGGCCATCAGGGAAATTCAAACCAAAACCACATTGAGATACCCCTTACACCAGTTAGAATGGCAAAAATGGACAGGGAAAGAAACAACAAATGTTGGAGAGGTTGTGGAGAAAGGGGAACCCTCTTACATTGTTGGTGGGAATGCAAGTTGGTATAGTCACTTTGGAAAACAGTGTGGCGGTGCCTCAAAAAATTAAAAATAGAGCTACCCTATGGCCCAGCAATTGCACTACTGGGTATTTACCCCAAAGACACAGATGTACTGAAAAGAAGGGCCATATACACCCCAAAATTCATAGCAGCAATGTCTGCAATAGCCAAACTGTGGAAAGAGCCGAGATGCCCTTCAACAGATGAATGGATAAAGAAGATGTGGTCCACATATACAATGGAATATTACTCAGCCATCAGAAAGGATGAATACCCAACTTTTACATCAACATGGATGGGACTGGAGGAGATTATGCTAATTGAAATAAGTCAAGCAGAGAAAGTCGATTATCATATGGTTTCACTTATTTGTGGAACATAAGGAATAGCATGGAGGACATTAGGAGAAGGAAGGGAAAAATGAAAGGAGGGAAATCAGAGGGGGAGATGAACCATGAGAGACTATGGACTCTGAGAAACAAACAGGGTTTTAGAGGGGAGGGCAGGGGGATGGGTTAGCCTGGTGATGGGTATTAAGGAGGGCACGTACTGCATGGAGCACTGGGTGTTATACAAAAACAGTGGATCGTGGATCACCACATCAAAAACTAATGATGTATTGTATGGTGACTAACATAACATAATAAAATTTAAAAAAATAAGCAATGTCATATGTAATGATGATGTATTATAACAAACTTGAATTTACTTCAGTAATGCAAAGTTGCTATAAAATTTGAAAATCAATTGATGTAATTTATCACATTAACAGAATGATAGAGTAAAGCCAAATGATTATCTCAATAGATGAAGAAAAATCGTATGATAAACTTCTAAAGCCAAGCATGATAAAATCTCAACAAAGTGGAAATAAAAGGAAACTTAATTATTCTGATACAGGCTTAAATCACAGTTAATAGTGAAATACTGAAAAATTATTTGCACAGATTGTGAGTGTGATGAGATGTCCACTATCATGACTTCTATTCAGCATTGTACAGGTCATAGCCAATGCAAGAAAGCAAGAAAAGGAAATAAGGATTGAAAAGGAAGTAATAAAATTGTCATTATTAGCAGATGACATGAGTATGTACGTTTGAAAATCCAAAAAAGCCACTGATATACCTAATGAATTAATAATGTCCCTGTATTTATCACTGGATTTAGCCACTGTCTACAAGGTCAATATGCAAAATCAAATTAGAAAAAAATTATTCCAACATAAAACTAAAAATCTTTACCATTTACATTAGCATACAAATACCAGATACTTAAAGAAACAGGTAAGGCCTCTTTTTAATTCTCCCCAGATTGAGCCAGAGCACAGATACAATTCCGAATAAATCCCAACAAGTTTGTGTGTGTGCATATGTGTTGAAAATGATTCTAAAAATTATATGGGAATACAAATGGCCAAGAATAGCCCACATAATCTTGATGAAGAAGAATGAAGTTAGAAGACTGCTTCCATATATCAAAACTTATTATAAACTAGACTAATTAAAGCAGTGTGGTATTGGTGCAGGGATAAACAAGTAGATCAGTTGACAGAGTAGAGAATGCAGAGGCAGACCTGTGTATATGCTTTATTATTGACAGGTACTTGATTTATGACAAAAGTGGCAGGCACAGAAGGGCATTTGGAAAAAGATGGCTTTTTAAAAAATGGTTCTGGGTCAGTTGTACATCAGAATTAAAAATGGATCTTGATTTCTCTTTTATGCCATACACAAAAATCAGTTTAATGTAGGTTATAGATCTAAATTAGAAACTGAAACAATGAGGCTTCTAGAAAATAATATAATAAAAAAGTCTTCATCAACTTGGACTAGAGAAAAATATTCTTAAGCAATTTTAATAGTCCCAGTCTCTTGTTATTAATAAACTGGACTACAGTAAAATTAAGTAATTTTGACAGTAAGAGACTCCATTAAGAGAATGAAAAGGCAAATCACAAAACAAGATATATTTCCAACACACACTCTGACAAAGAGTTTGTATCCAGAATATATAAAAAGCATCTACAAATCAATAGCAACAGACAGCCCCCCAAAAGTGAGCAAGACATTTAAACAAGAGCTTCACAAGAATATAGCCAAGCCATCAAATGTATGATAAGGTTCTTGATGTCATCAGTCCTCAAGAAAGTAAACAGTTAAAATCATACATTATTATACAACCACAAGAATGGCTGAAATTAAAATGATTGACAATAACAAGTGTTGATTAAAATGAGGAACATCTGTAACTCTCATAACTTCCGCTAGGAGTGTATACCTGTATATGCAATAATGTGGATGACTCTTTCAGACACAGTAATAAGTGAAGGAAGACAGAGACTGATTCTGTTTATGTGAAAAAAACAGGCAAAGCTAAATGATGAATATAGTGATTACCTTTACAGGTAAGATAGGAACTAGGAGGCGCCTGGGTGGCTCAGTTGGTTAAGCGACTGCCTTCGGCTCAAGTCATGATCCTGGAGTCCTGGGATCAAGCCCCACATCAGGCTCCCTGCTCGGCGGGGAGTCTGCTTCTCCCTCTGCCCTCTTCCCTCTCGTGCTCTCCTGTCTCTCATTCTCTCTCTCTCAAATAAATAAATAAATAAAAATCTTAAAAAAAAAAAAAAAAAGGAACTAGGGAGGCTCCTGGGGGGCCAGTATTGTTCTGTCTCTTTTTTTAGGATATGGTTACAAAGTAACATTTATTGAAATCTACACTGGGGACACCTGGGTGGCTCAGTTGGTTAAGCGTCTCCCTTCGGCTCTGGTCATGATCCCAGGGTTCTGGGATCGAGTGCCGCATTGGGCTCCTTGCTCAGAGGGGAATCTGCTCTCCCTCTCTCTCTGTCTCTCCCTCTGCTTGTGCTCTGTCTCTCTCTCTCTGACAAATAAATAAATAAAATCTTAAAAAAAAAGAACTATACACTGAAGATTTGTACACCTTATGTATATCGTTATTTCCATGATAGTTTATTTTTTAAAAAAGTAAAATGTATATAGTGCCCTTCCCCTTGCTTCCTGCTTATGTCTGGCTATTTGTCCTCAGAATGTGCTTCTCTTATTCTATTCTCTCTAGTCCATGGACCTTGGTCTGTGATGTCCTCTGTCACTGTTGTGTTCACGTGGCTGACTCGTACTTATCATCTCCCTGGGATTGGCTTCCTGGGTTCTGAAGGGGTTGGGCTTCATTCTGCAACCAAAGGGAAGATGTTTGAATTCAGCAAGTCCACATTTCAGAAAATCTGCCGTGTTGGGGAAACCAGCGTTAGTCTCTCTTAGTGGTAGAGGTGGGAAGTAACGAAAGAATGTGGTAGAAGTAGAAAAATTGAGGAGGGACAGATGCAAGAAATGTTGTGAAATAAGAGTTCATGGGACTTGGTGCTTGGTTGAATGTGAGGGGCCTGAGCAAGCTCATCCATTCAGTAAACCTTTATCGAATGCCAGGGATGTCCCTGTAATTGTGATTGGCACAGTGGGTACAAGGATGAGCAAGGAAAATTCCAAAAACTCCTTGAGAGTTGGAATTCTGCCCTGTTCATCATTGTATCTTGGCCCAATTTATTATTATCTTGATCCATATTATCAATATTATTATGATCATAATCATAGACATTACAGTTCTGCTCTCTGCAAGGAACTGAGCCCCAGGCTTGGGAAGGCTTAAATGCATATGATTGGACCTTTGACCTCAGATTGCTTATGGTTTAGTCCTTCAGAACTCACTTTAGGGGCTCCTGGTTGGCTCAGTTGGTTAAGCGTCCAACTCTTGGTTTTGGCTCGGATCATGATCTCATGGGTTGTGGGATCGAGCCCTGCATGGGGCTCTGCACTCAGCTCAGAGTCTGCTTGAAGATTCTCTCCCTCTGCCCCTTCCTGCTCCTCTCTCAAATAAATAAATAAATCTTAAAAAAAAAAAAAAGAGAGAACTCAACTTAAATGTGGTCATCTCTAAACCTAAGTCTTCGTTAGGTGTCCCTTCTGGGTACAGGCATTGTGGGTAGGTGTCTGTTTTGTAGCACTGAACCCACTTTTTTTTTTTTAATTACGTATTGTCTATTTTTGGCCCTCAGTGGAAAGTTTGAGGACAATATCAGTGTCTTATTCATGACAATGCACCCTTAATGCCTAACCCAGTGCTTGATGGACAGCCAGTATTTATTGACTTGACTATTGAAAGAGTGGAATGAATGAATATGTGCTTAGGGAGGCAGGATCTACACAGGTAAGTGAAGGAATGCAGTGCCATATGCTACTTGCCAGATAAATGCAACAGACATGAAATGCAATGAGAAGTCAATGAAACTACTGACTAGGTGTCAGACAGAGAAGCTAATGGACAAGGCTCCCTCTACCCCATCCACAGGTTGAGGCTCCATTGACGTTTTTTTAAGACTGGAAAATGGTGGTTTCCTGGTCACTTTATTGACCTCTTCCAATGTGTAATGCTGTTGTTTACAGTGAATTTTGTTTTGGTTTTCATTTCTATATGTCTTAGTTTTAATGAGTCAAGAGGAGAACATTACCTTTTGAATTTTCCCCAAGTACTTTGGTCTGACTTGTTGCCTCACTGAAATCTCTGGTTCATTATTTAGCCTTCGCCCTGCTCTGGCTGAGTGCACTTGATCAGAGACTCTAGGACACTCGGCAGCAGGGAATGTGTCAAAACTGCCAAAATCCTCTTAAACACCTGCCAGTCTTGATCTTTAAGAATCTCCACTATAACTTCCTGACTTGTCTGTTTTCAAACTTTTTTCATTTTCTGTGATCGTCCTGCTTTAATCCATGACAGGTGCGCATGTTGCTTAAAGCCTGTCCTATATGATTTCTAATACATCTTTTTTTTAAAAAATAAACTTATTTTGGAATAACTCTGGATTTGTGGAAGAGTTACAAAGATAGTAAAGGCATTTCCTGTACATCTCTCACCCAATTTCAGGTGTCCCTTAATGTCGAATTCCAAACTCCAGACTTCAATAGAATTATATGTTTTTAAATTGTCCTTTTTGTGTTCCAGGATCCAATCCAAGATAACACATTGCATTTAGTTGTCATGTGTCCTTAGTCAGCCTCTGGTCTGTGACAGCATCTTAGGCTTTCCTCATTTTTCATGACCTTGACAGTTGTTTTTTTTTTTAGCTCTACTGAGGTATAATTGACTATTAAATTGTAAGATATTTAAAGTGAACATTATGATAATTTGATATACGTACATTGTGAAAGGATTTCCACGGTCAAGTTAATGAAGACATGCAGTGCCTCACATATTTATCTTTCTCGGTGTGTGTGAGAACATTTAAGTTCTACTGTCTTGGCAAATTTTAATTATGTAACAGTGTTATCAGCTATAGTCACCATGTTATACATTAGATCCTCAGACCTTATTCTTCTTATTGATGAAAGTTTGTACCCTTTACCAACCTCTCCCTGTTTGCCCCCCACCCCCAACCCTGGCAGGTGACCACGTTTCTGCTCCCTGTTACCATGAGTTGGACCTTTTTTTTTTTAGATTTCACATATAAAGTATTTGTCATCCTCTGTCTGGCTTTTTTACTTAGCATAATGCCTTCTAGGTGCATCCATGTGGTTACAAATGGCAGGATTTCCTTTTTTCTCATCACATCTTCTTTATTCATCCATTGATAGAAACTTAGGTCATTTCGACATCTTGGCTCTTGCAAATAATCGTGCAGTGAACATGGAAAGGCAGATATCTCTTTGATATCCTGTTTTCATTTTCTTTGGACATATATCCAGAAGTGGGATTGCTGGGTCATATGGTGGTTCTATTTTTAATTTTTTGAAGAACCTCAATACTGTTTTCCACAGTGGCTACACTGATTTACATTCCTACCACCAGTGCACAAATACTCCATTTTATCTACATCCTTGCTAACACATGTTATCTCTTGTCTTTTTGATGATAGCCATTCTTACAGGTGTGAGGTGATATCTCAGTTGTGGTTTTGATTTACATTTCCCTGATGGTTAGTGCTGTTGAGCAACTTTCCGTGTATCTGTTGGCCATTTAATTGAATTTTTTTTTTTTCGCTGTTGTATGAGTTCTTTATATATTTTGGGTATTAACCCCTTATCAGATATGTGATTTACAAATATTTTCTCCCATATGGTAGGTTGCCTTTTTATTGTTGGTGGTTTCCTTTGCTGTGCAGAAGCTTTTTATTTTGATGTTGTCTACGTGTTTATTATTGTTTTTGTTGCATTTGCTTTTGATGTCAAATCCAAGAAGACATTGCCAAGACTGATGTCAAGGGCTTATTCTATATGTATTCTTCTAAGAGCTTGGTTTCAGGTCTTAAATTCAAACCTTTACCCATGTTGAGTTGATTTTGGTTGCATGGTGTGAGATAGAGATTCAGTCTAATTCTTCTGCCCGTGGCTCTTCAGTTCTCCCACCACTGTTTATTTTAAGGACTGTCCTTTCCCCACCATATATTCTTAACTCCTTTGTTGCATTTTTGTATGGGTTTAACTTTTAAGATCTCTCTTTTTTTCCACCAATCTCTGTGTCTGTTCTTATGCCAATAGTATATTGTTTTGATTACTCAATCTTTGTGATTTAGTTTGAAATCGGGAAGCGTGATGCCTCCAACTTTTTTCTTCTTTCTTAAGATTGCTTTGGCTATTCAGGGTCTTTCCTGGTTTCATACAGATTTTAGGATTACTTTTTCTATTTCTGTGAAAAATGCCATTGGAATTTTGATAGTGATTATATCAAATCTATAGATTGCTTTGGGTAATATGGGCATTGTAACAATATTATTCTTTCTGTCCATGAGCCTGGAGTGTCTTTCCATTTATTTATGTCTTCTGCAGTTTCTTTCATCAATGTCTTGTAGTGTTTGGTATACAGATGTTTCATTTCCTTGGTTAAGTTTCTTCCTGGGCATTTTGTTCTTTTTCATGCAATTGCAAATGGGATTTTTTTTCTTAAGTTATCTTTATGATAGCTTGTTTTTAGTTTATAGAAATGGACCTGATTTTTGTATATTGACTTTGTATCCTGATAATTTACTAAATTTGCTGATTAAATCTAGCAGTTTTTTGGTGAAGTCTTTGGGGTTTTCCCTATATAATACCATGTCATCTGCAAAGAGAGACTGTTTTATTTCTTCCTTTTTGATTTTATTTATTTTTCTTCCCTAACTGCTCTTGTTAGGACTTCCAGTACTGTGTTGAATAAAAGTGGTGAGAGTGGGCATCTTTATCTTCTTTCTTCCTGCCCTTAGAGGGAGAACTTTCAGCTTTCACACTGAGTATGATGTTAGCTGTGCTCTTGTCATTTATAGCTTTTATTATGTTGAGAATCATTCTCCCTACACCCAGTGTGTTCAGTTTTTATCATGAATGGATGTTGAACTTTGCCAGATGACTTTTTTGCATCTATTGAGATGATTATATGATTTTTTAAAAGATTTTATTTATTTATTTGAGAGAGACAATGAGATAGAGAGAGCATGAGAGGGCGGAGGGTCAGAGGGAGAAGCAGACTCCCTGCTGAGCAGGGAGCCTGATGCGGGACTGGATCCCGGGACTCCAGGATCATGACCTGAGCTGAAGGCAGTCGCTTAACCAACTGAGCCACCCAGGTGCCCCGATTATATGATTTTTTTAAAAAAGATTTTATTTATTCATTTGAGAAAGAGAGAGAGAGAGAGCATGAGCCAGAGGGGGAGGGGAAGAATGAGAGAAGAAGCAGACTCCCCGCAAAGCAGGGAGCCGAACGTGGAGCTCGATCCCAGGACCCCAGGATCATGACCTGAGCCGAAGGCAAACGCTTAACCATCTGAGCCACCCAGGCGCCCCTGATCATATGAATTTTTATCTTTCATTTTGTTAATGTGGTGTATCATATTGCTTGTGGATGTTGATTCATCCTTGCATCCCTGGAATAAATCCCATTTTATCATGATGTTTGGTCCTATTAATGTATTCTGAGTTCAGTTTGCTAATGATTTCATGAAGATTTTTGCATCTGTGTTCATCTGAGATATTAGTATGTAATTTTCTTTTCTTGTGGTGTCCTTGTCTGATTTTGGTATTAGGGTAATGCTGGCCTCATATATTGAGTTTTGAAATGTCTTCTCTTCTGTTTTTTGGGAGAGTTTTGGAAGGATCGATATTGATTCTTCTTTAAATGTTTGGTAGAATTCATCAGTGAAGCCATCGGGTCCTGGACTCTTATTTGTCAGGAGGATTTTCGTTACTGATTCAGTCTCCTTACTAGTAATCAATCTGTTCAGGTTTTCTGTTTTTTTACAAGGCAGTCTTGGTAGGTTGTATGTTTCTGGGAATTTATCCATCTTTAGTAGGTTGTCCAATTTGTTGGTACAGGTATCACCTGCTGTTGAAAAATTCTTGTTACTCCACTTCACTTTGACAAATGGCCTACATTGGTACTTGTTTTCACTAACTGGAAGGAATTCGAACAGGAATTTTGCTCTTAGGAAAAAAGACAAAGTGAACGCATTCAGCATTCATTTTGCATCGAGCCTTTGTAGAGGCAGTGCCACCCCAAACGGTGAAAGTGGCGCCACCTAGCTCCTGCCCCAAGAACGGCATTCAGCCTCTCCCATTAAGCCGCTGTAGCTTTGAACTGTGTCTGCGAGCATCTGTGATTTATCTTGATTTATTTTGTGCATCCATTAGCAAGATGGTATCAGAAAAGTCTAAGAGAGGTTAATTTTTGGGTCTGGGAATACTCAAGATCTTTTTCATGTAAATTAATGGAAATCGCTTCTTTATGCCATTTAGATTTGTGAAAGATTTCATAGGAACACTCACTTCTGGATATCAGGCGAAACGTGTATAGTTGTTCATAGTGGTCTCTTTTGATCCTTTGTATTTACATGGTATCAATTGTAACGTCTCCTCTTTCATTTCTAATTTTATTTATTTGAGTCCTCTCCCTCTTTTTCTTGTCTATCTAAAGTGTGGCTAAAGGTTTATGTATTTTGTTTATCTTTTGAAAAAACCAGCTCTTAGTTTTCTTGATCATTTTGATTGTCTTAGTTTCTTTCATTTATTTCTGCCCTGATCTTTCTTATTTCCTTTTGGTTTAGTTTGTTCTTCTTTTTCTAGTTCCTTGAGGTGTAAAGTTAGGTTTCTTTATTTGAACTCTTTCTCGTTTCCTAATGTAGTTGTTTATGTATATGAACTTCCCTCCTAGAACTGTTTTTGCTGCATCCCATAAGCTTTGTTATGCTGGATTTCCATTTTCATTTGTCTACAGTTATTTTATTTCTCTTTTAATTCCTTTTTTTTGACCCATTGGTTGTTTGGTAGCATGTTGTTTTAACCCCACATATTTGTGAATTTTCCAGTTTTCTTCTTGTAATTGGTTTTTAGTTTTATACCATTGAGGTTGGAGAAGGTGCTTTTGGATTTCAGTTTCCTTGAATGCAGTAAGACTGTTTTTAGTGGCCTAACATATGATCTGTCCAAAGAGTGTTCCACGTGCACTTCGGAAGAATGAGTCTTCTGCTGATGTTGGAAGGAATTGTTCAGGGAGACATAGGCTGCCTGGAGCTAGATAGAGGAAGAATACAAAGGTGGTACACACCAGCCTTCCATGTGTGCAGAGAGGATTGCAATAAGCCCCTAGATGTATGACAAATTAGGTACCTGACCCTCAGGCTGTACTTTTAAGATATGCAAATTGGTCTCTTTTGGGAAAGATTGGGAAATAGGTATTTCTGTCTGCTTCCTATGCTCTGAAACTCAGGGGTGAGAGGGAGTGAACCATGGTAGGTCCTCATGGGCCCATTAAGAACTGTTTCTTTGTTTGCCATAGTCTTGTGGGCCTCAGGGATGCAAGACTTGTTAGCTTTCAGAGCTAGGTGTTTTGGAGGCCTGTCCCTCAGGTGCAATGATTGGAAGTTGGGGTGTTAGATGTTGGGTCCGAACCTTGCTCCTCAGGGTGAAGCTGAGAGTTGTGTGTTCCCTCCTCATTGTTCAGTGCTGTGCCCGTGTGGGGTTTTATGGCAGGAGTGTGTCTCTGTCTTTCCCACCATTTCAGTGTGACTTTTTTCTCTTTTGCTTGATGTGTGGTGGTTGTGTTCAGTTCATTTCTGGATTTCCTTCAAAGGGAATTATTCCATGTGTAGCTGTGGATTTGGTATGTCTGCGGAGGAGGCGAATTCGGAAGCTCCCATGTCACCATCCTGGATCAGAACCCATGACCTTGACAGATTTAAAGAGTACTGGTCAGGTGTTTTGTAGAATGTCCCTTACTTTGGGTGTGTCTGACTTTTTTTCATGATTAGACTGATTATGGGTTTGGGGAAAGAGTATCACAGAGGTGAAGTTTTCATCACATGAAGGTGAACATGTCCACATTACTTGCTGTTAATCCTGATCACTTGGCTCAAGGAGAGATTGCCAGGTTTATTCACTGTAAAGTTACTGTTTTTTGTTTTCCACACATAAATTTGTAAGTTGGGCATTAAGTCCAAAATCCCCACACTCAACAACTCCTGGACTGGGGAGTAGCCAAATTTATTATGTGGCATTTTTCAGTTAGGAACATGTAACCCTTCGCTCCCCAGATTTATTGTTCAATCACTTATTTGTATCGGTAGATCTCTTGGATATTTATTTTACACTGTTGGCATAATCCCATTCTATGTTATTTATTTTGTTCCTTAAATTATTCCCACTTTGGGTGCTCGGAGCTCTTTCAGACTTCTCCTGTATCCCTTGGAAATGCCCTTATCCTTGGATCATTTGAGCACTTCCTTACCCTGTGATGGTACAGAGGGCTCCAGGCTTGCCTGGTTTTATTTTATATTTTTGCCTCTTCCTAATATAGTCTTCAAGGTGTCTTTTATACATATAGTTAAAAAGGAGTTGATTCATTTCCATGCTGAGAGGATCCAATAAGAGAAAGTAGTTTCATTTATCCAGTGAAAGTTCAGTACATATATTTTGATAAAGAGGAACATCTTCATTTGGACTTTTATAAAACTCCTGACATGCTTTAAATGATAACTCCAGCCCATAAACTTTCATTCAGGTGATGGAAAGAAGTCTACCAAGGATGACAGGGTGTGCTGAGGGGTACAGTGATTGTAGGTCTTACCCAGAGACAGTTTGTATGTGTGGATGAGTGTGTGTGCACATGCATGCACCTCCTTGTGCCTACAGCTACTCTCATACTTTCCCTTTTTGCAGTGTTGGTGGTCTGTTTTGGGAGAATCCGATCTGGGCATGAATAACTCCTTTCACGTTTCCTGGTTCCCCATTGGGCATTATTTCAACCCCTTTTTTCATGTTAAGAATACCTGGCCCGTGTGTGGAAAAGGGAAGTCTTCCATTGTCCGACGTCATGCTTTTCTCTTTTCAGAGCCAAGACTGGCCTCTGAGATTTCAAATCCCCTTGGAAAACTCAGTTGGAAATTTTTCAGCCCCGGCTCACTTATCCCAAGAAAACATCGTCAAGCAGAACCAAGAGAAGATGGGTGAAAAGAGAAGGACATGGTAGGACAGGCATTGAAGGGCTTGGGAATAGAATGTTCCAGGGCGCACACACATCAAGTGGGAAGAATGCACATTTGTCTTGGGAGACTCCCATCTCTGACTTCTGGCTGCTTTGTCCCCACCCTACTCCGCCTGCATCCCCTTCTGTTGCCCTAAGCCACCCAGTAGTGCCAACTTCCTTGTCCTCGTGACTTCCTTGTTAGACCACAAATGTAGGCATACTGGGTGCTTATTCCTAATGACATCCCTGCAAACCAGAAAAATGAAATTAATTGTAGGATGGTTGTAGCTTTTCTCACTGTAGGATATACCAAAAATGAAATAAAGATGAGAGAATTCTCAGGGCTTTGCTATAAGGGGCTTGTGAAAAGAATGTCTTGCTGTCATTCTTTTTTCTTGAATAAAATCAAAGATGAATGGGACCCCATATATGCTCTGAGTGTATAGGAGGAAGAAGGAAAAGCAGATACCCCAAGGCCATGTGGAGTAATCGCAATAAATCTGGTGAGGACCGGCATTAATACCGAGGAACATCAGCCGTGAGCAGCATCCGGGGAGGCATTCAGAAGAGACAGGTTCTTGCCCTCCATGACTTAATATAGTTGCCTTTCCTATTAGGGTAACTTTCTTCTATTTGGACACATCACTTTACTTGATTTTTGTATTGGGTTTGGAATATAGTTGACCCTTGAACAGCATGGATTTCAGGTGTGTGGGTTCACTTCTACGTGGGTTTTTTCCAGTGAATACAATACAGAAATGCGTTTTCTTCTCCTGATGATTTTTGAAATAACCTTGTCTTTTTCCTAGTTTCCTTTATTGAAGAATACAGTGTATATGACACACATAACATACAAAATATGTGTCAGTCGACCGTTGGTGTTATCAGTAAGGCTTCTGGTCAACAGTAGGCTATGAGTGGTTCACGTTTGGGGGAGGTGAAAGTTATGCATGGATTTTCGACTATGCAGGGGTTGGTGCCCCTAACACCTGCATTGTTCAAGGATCAACCGTAACTCTCACAGGATTGGTATTGAGATCCTGGAAGGAAGCAGCTTGGTGTGCTTGGGTAAAATATGACTGTGTAGAAGGTATTCAGGCAAAAAGGTTTGTAGGTCCAGATGAACTACTCTGGATAGAGAAAGTATTCCCTTCAGTCTCTTATTGCATTCCTATCTTTAAATGGCAGAAAGGAGGATGTGCTTCTAGAAGGCACAGGGCACGGTGGAAAGCTTGCTAGTGTGGCAGATTTTTAAAGTCTCTGGATTTCTGATACAGCCATGTACACTTCTGACACAGCTCCCAGTGACGCACTGGGTCATTTTCACTTGCTCATAGAAGAAAAGGTTTGTGGGCGCCTGGGTGGCTCAGTTGGTTAAACGACTGCCTTCGGCTCAGGTCATGATCCTGGAGTCCCGGGATCGAGTCCCGCATCGGGCTCCCTGCTCGGCGGGGGGTCTGCTTCTCCCTCTGATCCTCCCCCCTCTCATGCTCTCTCTCTCTCATTCTCTCTCTCTCTCAAATAAATAAATAAAATCTTTAAAAAAAAAAAAAGAAGAAAAGGTTTGTGACAATGGACATATATTTCTTTCTCTTTTCTCCATATATTTCTTTTGCTTGCAAGGCCTGCTATTGGTGACAAACTATTTGGATAAAATTGCTGATCAGCAATAAAAAATGGATTTTAAAAATTCTTCATTGATAAAATCACCAAAAAGGAAAGTTTTAGATCTTTCATGGCGAGAGAATGACGACTCCTCATATCCGTGTGTTACGTTTAATTCCCACCAAAATAAGGCCAGTACCCAGCTTCACATCTCTTCTGACTCTCTTGCTTGCGTGTTTCCACACTAAAACACAAGAAGATAAGTTGGCTTTAGGATAAAACTGGTGGGTGGTTGTGCTAATAATCCAGAAAGACACTTCCTTTTCGGCAGGAGCGGAGTGGGTTTCTAATTAGTTTAGAATTATATTGTTTTAGCAAAGGACTTATTTGTAGGAGGAGACTTAATATCTGTGTAATTCCAAGATTAGCCGTCCAGTCTGAGTAGGATATTAGGTGGGTGGATTTTTCATTGCATTAACGTTTATTTCTCTAGCTCAGGGTAGTTATCAGTGTGGTCTAGACGTCTGCGTGGACGATTCAACATCTTGTTCTCTGTCAGCCATCTCTGAGGTGAGAGCACAGAGGGGCTTCCTAGTGCGGCACCTTCCAGAGAAGAGTGGGGGGTCTCAGTAAAGCCACCGTGGAACGTGGGGGCTGGGTGGCCAGCTAGCCCCACTGACTTCCACACAATTACCCACAACTCTGTCTAAGTTACTACATTAAATTAAATTTTAGAGTCACTTGTAAAAAATGTAGACCGAACACATTAAATCCCTTCAATGCCAAAGGCCTGCTCTTCTTACAGCTTTTCTTAACCAGAAACAAAATTTCGAGTCGTAAGATCTGTTGTGATCGGGGTCAAAAGAATTTCTAGATGTTAGCTTTGCTAAAGATGGCTTTTCTTTAGCTGGGGTGAGATAATGAACGCCGGAGGTGGATTCTGACGTCTACAAAATGGTGCCCTTGCTGAGGGTACTTCTTGTTCCCACTGCCCCCAGATCTGCTGGGATCAGCGCCCACCCCTGGCAGGTGCCCATCGCTTCTGAGCTACTGAGGATGGGGGCCCCCACTGAGGTCACCTTGCCGCTGTGTTGCCACTCCGCCACCGTCAGAGAAACTTCCAGAAGCTGAAGCCGGTGCTGGCTCTGAGGCTGTTGGCCTGGCCTGACTACATGGACCTCACTCCTTGAAGCTGAATTGTGCAGTGCACTAAAGCTGCTCTGTTGAATTGGGCAGAATCTCTTCCTCCCGATATTGTGCTCCATGTGGACCCCTGGTTTCAAAGGAGCACTGCCTTATGCTTCCAATACCTTTGAGATTTTCTGTGAAAAATCACCTCTGTGGCCCCCCCCCCCCCCCCCCCCCCCCCCGAGGACTCTATTACTTGACGAGGGCAGAGCTTTAAGACCCAGCTGAGGGGCAAGAAGTGTGTCTTTCTCACAGTTGCCCCTCTCCTCCAGCGCCTGGAGCATATCCTGATTTCTTTTTTTTTTTTTTTTTAAAGATTTTATTTATATATTTGACAGAGAGAAAGCAAGAGAGGGAACACAAGCAGGGGGAGTGGGAGAGGGAGAAGCAGGCTCCCTGTGGAGCCGGGAGCCCGACGCGGGGCTCGATCCCAGGACCCTGGGATCATGACCCAAGCCGAAGGCAGACGCTTAACAACTGAGCCACCCAGGCGCCCCCATATCCTGATTTCTTATTCTCTCTTTTAGGATGAATTCCTTCCTGGGAAGCTCACTGGTCCTCACGCTTAAGCCCTTAGTCCTTCCTGCTTATGTAACCCCGAGGCCCCTCATGCCTCTTTGGGCCAAGTTTATCTGACCTCTTGTGGTTAATTCTTTGTGGGCGACAAGGCGGAGGGCTCAGTAAAGTGGGAGAGAGCACAATCCCATTGTCCTCACACCCAGGGTTTTCCAAAAGAGAGAACAGAGAGCATCTAATGCAGACTTAAGGTCCATATACAGTGCGGAGGAGAAGATCATTAACTTGCCAAAGAAAAGAATCGAACCACCAGAGATTCTTCCTAGAGTTAAAATTCTCTGTGTAAACGCTTGCCCATATTAGTCATTTAGCAAGTGATTCTGACGTGCTCCGGAACTTTATTTTTGTATGAATGTAACAGCTTTTCTCGTGAGCCCTTGAGAAAGAAAATGGGAACTTTTGTATTGTTTCAAGCAAGGGCTATAGATTTATTTTCTACTCACTGTTTTTTATTAAAGCCTCTTTTCATTTTCAACTCCTACACTCGGGTTTGTGCTGCTTTTATTATGCCATCATTCTGTTCAGAGGTGCTGGTTGCAGAAGCGTGAGAAAGGTAATGATTTCTCGGCAGACTGGCTGGTGTGGATGGGATGAGCCGCGTGACCGCCACAAAACACCCACACCCACCTGCCCGTCATCTGGAGCTCTGATGATGCTGTGTGCAGTTCGCAGCTCAGATGGTAGGTCCCCCTTTCTCTGGTGCATCGTATGCAACCACAAGATCCACAGACATGATGCTCCATAACCTTCTGTGATGTCTGTGGAATGCAATAAAATCCTAAATGTATGAAGAAAATGTGCCCTTCTTAGCCTCCCTTAGAAATGCGTCCTGAACATAATAAAAAAATAAAAAATAAAATTGTATATATTTAACACACACACACACACGAAATGAGTCCTTATTCAGAAAGCTCCTCCTGGTGTCTAATTAAACCTCATTACAAATAAACCCATTTCCCCATTGTTCGGTCATTCTTGGGACAGAATAAAAAGTCTTAACTCACTCAATAGGTTTTTTTTTTTAGGGCAGAATAGCTTCAAAACATCTGTTTATTTTCATATTAAATATTTTCTAAATTTTAGGTCCTATATATTACTCTGTATTTGAGCAGAGTTATGATTTATAAGACATTTTTTTTTAAATTCAGAATTAGGAAAACTGGTTTTTTAAGAAAGTCCATATGAAAAATTGAAACATAAGGAAAATGGTGTTTCACCTTGCAGAGGGAAACACCTTTTCCCCCAAGTATTCAAATGGGCTTTTCAGAGATAAAAATCTCCAAAGTGGAAAACAATGAACATAGATGCTAAAAAGTAAACTTAAGCTATAAACTTGTTTGGAGGGGAGAGCTGAAAATTTGTTTTTAGGTGTTATGGTGTAAGACGTGCTTTTATGGACGGAAGCAGTGATTGCAAGAGCACGCCAGGCTGATAATTGCCCAGCGATTAAAGACTCCGTCTGCCTAGTTTGAAAGTGAGTTGAAGCACTTTCTTGCTCTATTCCAGAACAGTGAACCCCACTGGGTCCCGTGGATCGCAGAGCCCAGAGCTTGGCTTCTCATGCATGTTGGAGTTCAATAGGCTCTTGAGTGAGACTAGTTAACACCCATGTTTGCCCATTTTTTACTAAGAGAAGTCCCCCAAATAAACAAATGGGAGACACACCAGCTAGCTGCTCTTGACAGAACTTTAAGGAGTGGGGGTGATTATGACAACACATTTTCGAGAGGCAGCTAAGCACGCACTTTTTCTTTAAACCGGTTGGACTTTCCTCTCCTCCCCACAATGGTATATTTAACTTCTGGTTACCCTGTGTCTGAAAGGGCTGCATAAAATTACTGCCGTAGTTCTCTTTTATGGGAGAACTTAGAACACAAAGCTAGAAGACACCCGCGTTTATGTAGTCTGTATCACTTATGGTGAATTCAGCCTTACGTAAGAGAATAACCCCTCAGGATGTCTTCAGTAGTGACTTATTATCATCCATAAACAGTTGGAAACAATTTGCTTCATATGGATACATTCAGCCACTCGGTAATCTGATTAAGGTCCCCCGGCTCTGTCACCTTTTTTGCTCTGCATCTCCAGCCTCTGGCTTCTGTCTTAGGCTCTAAAATGCCATCAGCAATAGTCCAGGCATCCTATCCTCCTAGTATTCAGAGGCCAGAAGAGAGCACTTGTCCACATGTCCCTTCTTAGGAGCAGTGAAACATTTCTCAAAAGCTCTTCCCCTTTTAGACTTCCCAGCATGTCTCATTGGCAGGAGGGTTCCACGGGGCCGTTCCTAAACCACTCGCTGGAAAAGCTTCCCCTCCTGAGGCTGGATGTATGGAAGCCCATGCCTGTTCTTTCTACCTCTGTCCTCAAACCTAAGAGCCTCTTCTGAATAAGGTGGTGTAGGAGTGGTTACTGCCACCCAGCCCTTTATCCTGCATCTTCTGTATCTACTTCTCCCCCTTCGGTATGTTTGCAAAAGCCAGGATATAGGCGTGCATGCACGCGTACATGTACCCACAGCCACGGTTACATGTGACTGACTTTGTTGATCTATATCTTCCCGGGACTTAAATAATTAAGAAGTGCTAGAAGGGTTACTTTGTACTTCGCTGTGTTGTGTGTTCTGTTACACTCAAATCATTTGAAAATTAGCAGTCTTGGTAACTGTACTGCGAACAGGGATGTGATATGTAGTTCTGTTCTGTTACTATTCTGTGTAACCAGGTCTCTACTAAAAACAGGGGTTCCATGAATTCCTTAAAGGCAGCAGTGTGTGCTTGGCTGTTGGTTACATGTGGGCAGTCATCAGGAGACTAGTCCTGGATCACTCACGGTTGGCTCTCTTGGGTAGCTTCCTAGACAGCGACCACCAACTCTGTAAATCCAGGAGCTAGCAAGAGTTTGGGGGGGAAGCTAACATTATGTTTTGTATATGTTAAATTTGATGTTCTTGTGAAGATAGAGATGTCTGCCAGAGAGTTCGATGTATGTGTGAGATACAGGGGGACGTCTGGGTTGGAGACAGACTCAGGAGTCGTGAGGTGGCAGCTAAAATCATGGGCGCAGATGAGGTTAACGAGTTAACTATTCTTTAGCATCTTAGACTATTTACAGGTTTCTATCCTGCCACTCTCTTTATAGGAGATCTTCCAAGTTAATACATCTATTTTTTTTAAAGTTTTTATTATTAATATTTTCTAAGTAGCCTTCATGCCCACCCAGTGTGGAGCTCAACACGGGGCTTGAACTCATGACCCTGAGTTCAAGACCTGAGCTGAGAGCAAGAGTCAGACACTCAACCCCAAAGTTAATACATCTTAATTGTAGATTGAACAAATAGGAATTATTAAAGTAAATCTCTTTGATGTCTTTTCTTAGCTATTTTCTGCATTCCAAAGCTCAAAAGAAGTAAGTACTGGTAGGATTTTTCCTTGCTTCATTTCTCAGCCTTTCCTATCTATGAATTCCAACCAGAGGTACTCGGTCCCAAGACAAATGCAAATGGATTTGCCTCTAATTCTTTTTCTTTATTAACATGGGTGATTAAGAATTTATCGATGGAGCAAGCAGGTAACTGCCCTAGAGTAGACAGCTCTACAAATATGGCAGAGCTAAAGAGGGAAGAGGGTGAAGGTCATATGAAAGGTAGTGGGGTTTATAATAATTATGGCTATTACTATTTCTGCTAGGGCACAGAAAAGCATGCAGTGTATACTCAGACATAATCTAGCCCGGCTGCTTTACCCTGTGCTCCTTTGTTGGTCTGAGATTTCTTAGAGAGCTGGCAGTTGAGTGAGAGTTTTGGAGGTACAGACATGCTATGGTGTACATTTGGATCCCTTAGTGAGTGATTTCTTCAGTTCTCTTGTAATTCTGCTGTGGTAGTGAAGGGAAATCTCAATTCAGTGCTAGAGAGCCTTAAACAACTGCCTACCACTATGTCTCCCCTATAGGAAGACAGAGAGACCCGGACAGACACACACCCCTAGCCTAGTCTTCTAGTCTTCTGTGAAAAGTACTGATGCAGAACTTCTCCTTTTTCCGTAAGTGTACATAGGTTAAAAAAGTTAGGGCGCCTGGGTGGCTCAGTTGGTTAAGCGACTGCCTTCGGCTCAGGTCATGATCCTGGAGTCCGGGGATCGAGTCCCGCATCGGGCTCCCTGCTCGGCAGGGAGTCTGCTTCTCCTTCTGCCCTCCCCCCCTCTCATGTGCTCTCTCTCATTCTCTCTCTCTGAAATAAATAAATAAAATCTTTAAAAAAAAAAAGTTAGCTGACTTAAAAACATTAAATAATTCTACGGGTGGTATGTGGATAGGCTCCCAGTCACTGACCCTGACCTCTCATCTTTCCTTTCGATCCTGTGAAGCCCTGACATTTAGTCATTCTGGATATGACTTGCCAGTTGGCGATTCCACAGTAACCCTTTCTTGAATGGAACCCACCTGGTAGACTATCCTTCTTCTTCATGGTTGACCTCTCTCTCTCTCTTTCTTCTTTCTTGATTTCTTTCTTTCTTTCTTTATTTGGTGGGGGGTAGGGACAGAAGGAGAGAGAGATAATCTTCAAGCAGACTCCCTGCTGAGCGTGGAGCCCAATGACCCTGAGATCATGACCGGAACCGAAATCAAGAGTTGGATGCTTAACCGACTGAGCCACCCAGACGCCCCATGGTCTACCTCTTTCTAACCCACCTTGCCACTGACCACATCCTAGTGTGCCCCCTCAGCCTTGGCTGTCCCCGGCTCTTTTGCTCATTCTTTTCTACTTCCCTCCTGGATCTGTTCACCAAGAGTTAGACTCCAAACCCACGCACACGGCAAAGCCCTGCTGGGGTGCTTTTGTCTCCCACTGAACCAACCCTCACAGCTCTCTTGCATTTATGAGTTTGTGTTGCATCTTTGATGGTTTCTCATAGGTCACTGCTTTATTGCATTTCCATTGCTTTGGGGATTTTTCTGTAGCACCAAGTGAGAGCATAAGTGTCTTGATGATAGGGATAGTATTTTATACTCATTTATGAATGCTGTGCTTACTTAGCACAGTGCTAGACAATTGATTTTGAGAAATGAACGTTTAACTGGTCGACCAAATAAACTCTGCATTTTCCAAACACTGGTCTTGAATGTAGAAGTGCCTCCATAGAGATGAGTTTTGTTTTTTAATATGGTGGTTTATGAATGTGGCCACAAACTCTTTGTCTCCATGCCTTGAACCAGGGTAGGGTTGTGATTGCTTTGACGAACACACCATGGAAACGTTAGTCCACATGACTTCCAAGGCTTGGTCATCAAAAGCCTACAACTTCTAGAACAATATTCTTGAGGCTCAGAGCCCCAGTCTCAGAAGTATGACTGTTTTGACATCACCATGCTGTAAGGAAGCCCAAGCCACATGTAGGAACTGCAGTTGACTGTCTCAGCCAAGGTTCCGGATGCATGGGTGAAAAGGACTCTGGGTGGTTCTCATCTTTAGCCATTCAGTTCTGCCCACATTGAGGCCCCAGATATACTTAAGCAGAGCCAAGCCACACCTGCTATGCCCTGTCTGGATTCCCTAGCCACAGAATCCACGAGCATCATGAAAGGGCTGTGGCTTTATGCGTGGAGTGTTTGAGTGGTTTGTTTCAATTCTAGATAACTGGAACATTTCCTTATAAAGAGGTCACAGATCTTCATTGGTCATCCCTGTGTAGTCTATCTTACTGCCAACTACATGACACTAAAACAAGGAAAAAAAAAACACCAAACAAACAAACAAACCAGAATATAAAATAAGAAAAGGTGAAGATCTTAAAAGAAAAAAAGAGGGGCGCCTGGGTGGCTCAGTCGTTAAGCATCTGCCTTCGGCTCAGGTCATGATCCCAGGGTCCTGGGATCGAGTCCTGCATTGGGCTCCCTGCTCAGCGGGGAGCCTGCTTCTTCCTCTCCCTCTGCCTGCCCCTCCCCCTGCTTGTGCTGTCATTCTCTGTCAAATAAATAAAATCTTTAAAAAAAAGGAAAAAGTGGCAGAAAGAGAAGGGTCTATCTAACCGTGGTTACATAGCTATGGATGTATAGGTAAATAGAACTATAAAGACATAGGTATAGCTAGATAAAGGCTCAGGTACATTATTAACATAGCTCTTTTATTATTAGATTTTGCTCCAGAATTCTTTAACAGCAAGTCTACTTGGTTAAGCCAAGTTGTGCCCTGTTGTAGTTCTTGGCCATCTCCCAGGTGAGCCTTAGGAGTGTAGGCATTCTCTGTGAATCATTTGCTTGCTGCCCCAGTACCTGCCATTGTGTCTGACACATGGTATGTGGGGACTGTCTACGTGGCTCTTGTATGAATAAGTAAATACACAAAGATGTGAAAGAAAACCCAGAGTTATGTTTGTTGAGCACTTCCTCCATGCCAGGCACAGTGCTAGGTCCCTTTTCCATGTTATTCCAGTGAATTCCTGCAGCAAGGGTGTGAGGGAGGAATGGAGTTCTTTTTCAAGACTGGGACACAGATGACTAGAGAGGTTGAGGAGCTAGCCAGAGTCTGGCTCTGGGGAACTGAGATTCAAATGCAGGGGAGTCTCCATTTTATTGTGTCCCACCTCCCTCTCCCCTCACCCCCCCAGAGGATGTGGCCCAGAAATAAAGCACATTTTCCAGAATGTGCTTTGGACCTAGAGGTCATTTTCTACTTTAGTAGCAAAAACATAAGAGAGAATGAGGTCCAACTGGACTTCTGTAAACTATTAATAAATTGTTTTTAAGAGAGGGAGACATTTGTTAAGACCGCCTTGTGGAATTGAAATAACTCTGCATTTTGTGGAATTGGTGGGTATGGGTTTTAGTCCCAGTCCAGTTTCCTCATCTGTGACATCTTTATGCGTTAGAGATGGTTTGGGCTGCATGTGACAGAGTTCCCCCTTGGTGGTTAAGAAGGTAGAACTGCGTTTCTCTCTTACACACACGGGAGTGCGGACGGAGGCAGCTTGTGGGCTTGCGTGAGGCTGCACAGCCTCATGTGCCCGGTCTCCTTCCAGCTCTCCGCTCTGCCTTCCCTCCTGGGTGGCCCTCCTTCTCGGAGTCCAAGGGGGAGCACCCACGGTCACACCCATGTCCACACCCACCTCCCCAGCCTTGGGATGGAGGTGGGGGGGTGGAGGAGGAGCATCCCTCCCCACCTTGCCTGTAGCACCAAGTGAGAGCATAAGTGCCCCAACCCCCAGTAAGAACATAACCCAGGAGTTACACCATCACGTTCCCACCTATGTCCTTGCCTGAAACTTTGTCACACTCCACACCCAGCTGCAAGGGAGGCTGACACGTGGCATCCTTATTCTGGGCAGCCACGTGACTAGCCAACACTCGGGGGTTCTCTGGGGGAGCAGATACTGGAGGATACTGCGAAATCTGTGCCATGATTTTTAAGGGCTGTTCTAGCATTCTGTGATTCTTGAGGTATCCTAAAAATGCCACTTTCTTGAGTAATTTGGGTATGTTGTGGGAATGGGGAAAAAGTGAAAGAGAATTATAAATGATAGTATTGGGGTGCCTGGGTGGCTCAGTCGGTTAAGTGTCTACCTTCGGCTCAGGTCATGATCTTAGGGTCCTAAGATCGAGTTCCATGTCCTGCTCAGCGGGGAGTTGTCTTCTCCCTCTCACTCTGCCCTTCCCCCCTGCTCATGCTCTCTCTTTCTCAAATAAATAAATAAAATCTTTTTAAAAAATGACAATATTGGTAATGTTTCAGCTGCCCTTTGACTTAGTGTTCTTAAAAGAACAAGCTCTCAAAGTATGATGAAGCTGAAGAAGGTGAATATACCTGAAATGCTTCTTACAAAACTGCCAGTCAGAACATAATCAAGTAATGGTTAATAAGGCTGCAGTAGAAGCTATTAAATCCTTACCTCATATGACATTAAATAGCAAAAAGCCTCCATTTAAAAAAATTATTGAAAGCCATGTCAGTCTGTGCCTGCTGAAGTTGAACTGACTTTTTCGAGGGTAACTGTGTAGAGTTCTCTTTTCTTCAAGCTACTTTCCATCTTAGGAGAGCAAAATTTCAAGCAAGAGAGGATTTTCTTTTTTCTTTTTCCTGGCTTTCTCTCTCTTATGCAATTTAAAGGAGAATGGAACTTATTTGAGTTCTCTGGGTTTTTTGTCCATTGCAAAAATTATCTAGGCGGAATGTAATCCAGTGTTTGAGATATCATCATGGTCTGCAAAGTATTCTATCTGTCCAGGAGAGGCTTGGAGCAAAGAACTGCCTGACCTTCAGTTGTCATTGAAGAAAAACAGAATGGAACATTTGAATGTAGGTCTTGGCAATTTCTTCCTTAATTTACATTACACCAATGTGATGCCACAAAGTAATGGGGGTATTAAGATTATATAATTACACATAAAACGTGACAGACTGTGGAAGGTCAGGACCTCCCGTTAACATTTTATCTACGGTTTAAAATAACAGAGTAAAGTTACTGTAGGAGCCTGATGATAAACGACAGGTGTGGTACTTTGGTGGATTCACATTTGATAAATAGTCAAAACATTGTTGATTTAAGTCAGTGTTCTTTATGTCACTGGTCTTAACCCCAGATGACGTTATACTTGATTTTATTTCATTTTATTTTTTAAAGATTTATTTATTTGAGAGAGAGAATGAGCATGAGCCCAGGGAGGGGGCAGAGGCAGAGGGAGAATCTCAAGCAGACTCCATGCTGAGCGCAGAGCCCGATGTGGGGCTGGATCTTATGACCCGGAGATCGTGACCTGCGCCGAAATTAAGAGTTGGATGCCCAACCGACTGAGCCACCCAGGAGCCCCAAAGTTGTATTTGATTTTAGACCAGTGATTGTTAAACTTTGGAGATTAAGCTAATCACAGCCTGTCTTCCCAGCCCCTTCTCTTCCTGTTAATACCCTCATCCCCCCCATATTTCTTCTTTACTCATTCAGCCATTTTCCTTGAACACTAATATGTCTATAACAAAATTGTATTAAAGACATGCTAAAATAGAAATAATCTATTAGTCTCAGTTATTATTATATTTATTATTTATTATTCAGTTATTATTATTTATATATAAATAATCTAAAAAATCTCAGTTATGATTTCCCTTCTAATTTTAGAAGGATTGCTACATGTTTTTTCATGTTTCTCCCTGGGACACTGCTTAGAGTTTATATCTTCACTGCTGTTTTTGTTCATGAACTTGTTAGGAACCCTGTTCTTTTAAAAGTTTTCTTTTCTTGTGCCTTGGAAAAGAAAAATCAATGGACTCCTGCTGGAGAAAGTGGTATTTGTATGGCTCAGGCTGCCCATGGGCCGGTAGATGCTGGATACCAGTGAAGAAGCGTTTATTGAGCACCTGCTAAGTTCACAGCCAGGGGCTGGAGGAGGGAGACTAGAGAGGGCCTTGGAAATGAAGAAATAAGGAGATTTGGTGCGGGCTTCCAGGAGTAAGAGACAAAAATCTGGTTCTTTGCTAGGTCTGGGCTTCAGCTGAGGCAAAACTATCCCTCTGAGTTGGTTAAAGGACTTGGTTTGTGAGCATTAGCATTTCATAACTAAGATGGAATAATAGCACTGTTTCCTGCTTCCTCTTAGGAACGCGGTCACTCCGATGACAATCCAGGCTCCCACTTTCCGGGGGGCACAATGCAGGGTGAGATTAAGGGAGAGAAAACTGATATTGGATGAGGGTGCGCATGCAGTCGCTGAGCAGCAGCGTGGCAGGGACTGACTGGCAAGAGGGGGACCCCAAGAGGGGCACTTCATCCGGGAACAGTCCAGCTTGGCAGAGGTATGAAGTAAAACATCACTCAAGGGGAGTTCATACGAAGAGAGAGGAAAGATTGGGAGAATAAACATAAGAAGGGCAAGGAAAGGCAGCTTGTTAAACAGATTTATGGTTGTGTTAGCTGATTTTCAAAGAACATGATAAAAGTAAGGTTTGCAGAAAGAAAAGCAGAGACCCTTTACGTGAGAACCCCCATAAAGACATAATCGGTGATGATGGGGTGATGTTCTTTTTCAGTTATTGAGATCCATGGATTAGAGAGTCCGAAATGAGTTTGGGATGGTTTATAGTTATTTAGGAATGTGAGATAAACCTTGGCTGATAAACCTTGGCTGGGGGTGGAGGTGGCAAGCACCAGACAGCTCCAATAATCAGGCGTTTCTGTTACGTAAAGCCTGGTGCAGAGCCGGCCGTGCTGGCTGGCGGCGTGGCGTGTGGTCTGGCCCCCAGCTCCGTGAAGATGCCACCCCTGTGCCGGGGGCCTACTGTGGGCACACCGTGGGCACGGAGCCGGGAGGCAGAGGCGGTGGAGAAACCATGTCCGCAGAGGCTGGGGCAAACCATCCGCCCAAAGCCTGTGCCTTGAGCGCAGGTGTGTGCGTGGCAGGCAGCCCGTGGCTGTGCAGAGTGTTGAACCAGGCTGCCACCTGCCCACGTGTAGCTGGCGTGCAGAGCAGGGGCTCGTGCGTGGGGCACCGGCCAGGAGCAGCATCCTGCAAAATCCCTGAAAGGGGCGTGCGAGTGCTCTTTGGCCAGAGTTAAAACCAGGGAGGAAGGAACGTGGGGAGGGACACCTCACCTTAGAACCTGGAGAGAGGAGGGGGGAGGGGCAGTGCAAGGGCAGACATAACAATGAGATCAGAGGAGAGAGAAAAAGTGGTTTTCTGAGATAGCTGGATTCACCGGGAAAGACCACATGTTAAGTTAGAATAACTCCTTGCTCAGGTCCCTTGGGGCGGAACTCTGAGAAGAGCCAGGCGCCCTGTGGATTGGAAGAAGGAGGCCCTGGGGGATGTTATTTACAGTACTTAGCATTCGGACGGAGTCCCTCCGTGCTGGTCCCAAGGACCAGATTCCCTGCCGAGCACTGTAGAGGGGGAGCTCCCTCCCTGCCCCGGGGCATGAGAATGAGCAGTCTGTCTCTCTGTCCTGTGCTGGAGACCCCAAACGGGGTGTGTGAGTGAGCAGCAGGTTCTGGGCTCCACGTGACCCATCCTGGCAGCCCTGGGGTCCCAGCTTCAGACAGGCCCGTCTTCTCTCCATGCGGCTCCGGTGGCCATGGGCCAGCCTCAGCCCCTGGAAGTAAAGAGGGGCATCTGACTCCTCTTAACTAGCTTTGTCCGTCCTCCCTCCTGAAGGTTTGTTCCAGACCTACCCTTCCCACTACCTGAGAATTTCCTCTGACCCTCAGAATTGACACTGCCCAGAGTGTGACCTTATGCTCACCCCTCTCCTCCTTGGACTCTGACACTTGCTTGTTGATGCTTGGACCAAACTAGAGTTCGCTGTGTATCCTCTGCACTTGTAACCTTGGATTTGAACCTCAAGAAGAGGGTGGGGCCAGCCCCTTCCTTCCTGTGGGGTTTCCCACCTTCTCCCCAACCAGACCCAAGGCTTGCCAGTCATTTCATCAAGAGTGTAGGCTGTGACCAGGGTCAAGATGTGTAGGCCAGTGATGGTGATTGGCCAAGCAAGACATTCTGAATATAGGAAAATGGCTAACTTTTTCAAATCCTAAAGATAATGGTGAGGTATTCTAAGATAGTAAGCATTCAAGTATTTCTTTTTTTCTTTCTTTCTTTCTTTTTTTTTTTTAAGTAAGCTATGCACCCAATATGGGGGCTCAAACTCATAATCCGGAGATCAAGAGTTGGATGCTTTATGGACTGAGCCAGCCAGGTGCCAGCATTGAAGTATATCTAACTTCTTTTTTTAGTGAGTTTGAGCTAGAAATTTATATAGATTAGGTTAGTTTCTTGTTTTTGTTTTTTTCCTTTTGTCATATATTTGAAACAGAGTGTTATGGGCTGAATGTTTGTATCCCTTCCCAACCCTCAGTGTGATGGTGTTAGGAGGTGGGGCCTTTGGGGGATCAGGTCCCTAGGGCAGAGCCTCCTGAATGGGAGTAGTGCTCTATAAGAAGAAACAGAGAGATGGCTGAATATGGTATTCTGTAGGTTGCTCTGTTAATGCATCAGCTAGATGGGATTACTATACTATACAATACTATAGCAATACCATTCTATGCATACTATTACTATGCTGTATTCACATTGGTGGCTGGGTAGGAGAGAGAAAGCATCAGAGGAGAGTGGGGGTATTCATAGACTTCTTGGCTCTACACCTTGACACTAGATTTTCTCATAAGAAACTATCTGTTGTATTGAAAATCAGTAGACTATGAGATAATAAGAAATAAATGGACTTGTTAAGCTTGATTTGTGGCTTACACAGATAAGAATGGTAATGACTATCAAAGAGATAGATTGTGCATTTCAAGCCTGTAATAAATATCTAGAGATCTTGGATTCCATAAAGTTTTGGTAATTGTAGATCAATATGAATGGAGGTGGAAAGGGAAGATATAACTGAGCCAGATTTTAAGAACGTGTGTGGAAATTTACTCCAACGGTTTCATGGAGACAGAGTCTGATCAACATCAAGGGAGGCACTGGACCACCGAAGGATGGCCCGAAGTAAATTTTCAGATTGGAGAAGGGTACTGCAGAAAGAGGCGTATAAAGCCCCCGAGAGCAGAGTTTCTGGAGGAAGAATAAGGCTAGGTTAGACTGGCAGGTGAGACCAGGATGTGGAGAGCAGCAGGAAACAATGGGTTGTCTCGAAATTTTCTATGTGGAACAGAGTCCAGTTGACAGAATGATTTAAATAGCTGAAGTATTTCGATGTAATACAAGATTACTACTTTTTAATTTTTCTTCCTATTTATGGAGTTGGGTTTCAAGCCTAGTGGAGCTAGACCATATCCAGTGTGTTTGCCTTCTCAAAGCTTGACAGTCTTTGGACTTTTATTTTTCTGAAGTAGGTCAATATGTATATACATGTTTACAGGCATACATATTACACATATCCATATGTATATATATATGTGTGTGTATGTATATATGTATGTACATGTATATTTATGTATGTACATATATATACACACACACCTATATATTTCTGTATGTCCGTATTTATCTATCTAATATGGAAGAAAGGAGGGTATTTTAATTTTCTCATCTAGAATCATGATTAACAACTCAGAGAGGAAAGATTAAATTTAAAAAAAGATTAATGAGTTGGGATTTGGAAGTTCTAATACAGAAAAAGAAGGCGCTGTATGCAAGCACACTGGGCTGAGAACATGAAAGTGAAAGAATATGAAGGATAAGGAAGGTGCCAAGAAGTTTTAAGCATGCAAGATTACCAGTGCAGATGAGAAATATAATTTAGATCAGTTTAGCCCGAGGGATCTCTTTTTCAAGTTCAAGGGAATAAAATGTTTCTGAAGGTAAGAGTCTGCTGTGCCCCAGGGGTATGTATGTGGAGACAAACCAAAGTCTGGTGAGCAAGATGTGTTCAGCCTTGGGACTCAGAACGTGGTCCACAGAGCAGGGGCACGAGCATCCCCTGGGCTCTAGAACCCAAAGAATCTTCCAACTTAATGCATCGGGGTCTGCAGTTGCCACGACCACAGCGTGACTCAAGTAAGACATAATTCTCAAGTTTGAGAAGCACTGTTTGTCAGGGTGTGACATAACAGTAGGTCTGATGGCCAGTTTTGCAGGTTATTGAGATCCTCAAGATTAAAAAGGAGACAGTCAGTGAAAAAGTTCTGTAAAGCACATGTGGATTGTAGGCAAAGGGCTACGGCGAACTGAGGCATTGCCACGTAGTCTCCATATTGGACAGTTTAGAAACAAATTTAATACAATAATGAGCTGTTTTTGATTCAGTCAGTGAGAAACCTAGACTATTGAAGAGATGAAAAACACATTAAGAAACAGTATAATTGTATAAAACGGAAGAGGGTTCCTATATGAGTGATAGGAATGAGTGATCCTATATTCAGGTTACAGTTTTGAAATTGTGTATTTAAAGAAAGACTGAAAGAAGATTTATGTGGACACACATAATTACAATACAAGAAAAAAATGGTGTTTGGTTTCTTTTATCAAAGCAATAGACTCTGAGGGGCCGTGAAACAGCTCGCTGATTTTGACTTTCTGGGCTTATTACAAATGAATACAGAAAAGCCTGAGGTAAAAATTACCAATAAGAGCCAGGTCTAACCAGAGCCTGTTTCTGGAGCCATGCTTCTCACTGAGGGTTATTAGCATCATTTGCCAGTGGTGAGCCTCAGACCTCCCTGATGTCACTGGTCCCGGGTACAAAGGGAAGCTGCAGATGGTTCTCTTTGCAGAGGTGAGCTTCCCCATTCCAGTGAATCCCTTGAAAAGTCCTGCATCAGAGGTCCCTCCATTACTGAAGCACTGAAGTACCAGACTTGAGTAGACTTTTTTTCTGTTTCAGTCAAGATCTGGTGACAGAAAAGCTTCATCCTCTAATTAGAATTTAAATATCCTGCCGGGAGTAGGGCTGGTTTCTGCACATTACCAGTGCATCCTCAAATGTACTTCTGTAGACGTGGCCTTTCTGCAGGAAATGATCTCCTGTCTCATCTGTGCTTGGTGAAATCCTATGAAATTCTGCTGATTCTTTAAGATCCGACACAAGTGTCACCTCTTCTGGGAATATTTCCTTGACTCCACTTCTCTACAAACTCCTACAGCCAGCTAGCTTCTCCCTCCCTCCCATCCTTTCTTCTTACACTGTGATGGGTGTTGTTTCTTTATTTTTATTTTTATATATTTTAAATTTTGTTTTAATACCTTTTCTCCACATCCTCACCAACACTCGTTGTTTCTTGTGTTTTCGATTTTAGCCATTCTGACAGGTGTGAGGTGATACCTCAATAATATTTTTATTTTAAAAGGAATACATACTCAATGTTAAACTGGGACTATAGAAGTATTAGGAAGGAAATAGAAATGACCTACAATCCCATTTCCTAAAGTAATCACTACTAATATTTTATGACAATTTATATTAGTCCTCTGTCTCTCTCTTCCCTCCTTCCTTCCCTACCTCTTTCCCCCATCCTCCCCACCCCTACCTCCCCTCTGGTGACCATCAGTGTTTTCTCTGTAGTTAAGAGTCTGTTTCTTGGTTTGTCTCTCTCTTACTTTTTCCCTTTGCTTGTTTGTTGCACTTCTTAAATTCCACCGACTTATTTTGCTTAGCATAATTCTCTCTAGTTCCATCCATGTTGTTGCAAATGACAAGATTTCATTCTTTTTATGGCTGAGTAATATTCCATTGTGTGTGTGTGTGTGTGTGTATGGTGCACAGTTTGATGTGTTTTGACAAACGTGTGCACTGTTAGAACCAGTGCCTCAGTCAAGATATAGTATTTCCATCACATAGTATTTCCATGTGATATATCACATCTTTTTCTATTCATCTGTTGATGGACATTTGGGCTGCTTCTGTATCTTGGCTATTGTAAATAATGCTGCTATAAACATGGGGGTGCATATATCCCTTTGAATTAGTGTTCTTGTATCTCAGTAGTGTGATGCTGGGTCATAGGGTAGCTCTATTTTTAACTTTTTGAGGAACTTCCATACTTTTCTAGAGCGGCTGTACCTGTTTGCATTCCTACAGACAGTGTAAGAGGGTTCCCCTTTCTCCACATCCTCGCCAACACCTGTTGTTTCTTGATATTGATTTGAGCCATTCTGACAGCTGTGAGGTGATATCTCTCATTTAGTTTTTTAAAATTTATTAGAGAGAGAGTGCCTGCTCAAGGGCATGTGAAGGGGGAGGGAGGGAGGAACAGGGAGAGAGAGAGAGAATCTCAAGTAGACTCTATGCTTAGTGCAAGCCTGACGCAGGGCACGATCTTACAGCTCTGAGAACATGACCTGAACCAAAATCAAGAGTCAGATGCCAAACTGACTGAGCCACCTAGGCGCCCCTCATTTAGTTTTGATTTGTGTTTCCCTGATGATAAGTGATCTTGAGCATCTTTTCATGTGTCTGTTGGCCATCTGTATGTCTTCTTTGGAGAAATGTCTTTTGTGTCTTCTGCCCATTTTTAAATTGGATTATTTGTTTTTTGGGTGTTGAGTTTTACAGGTTCTTTATATATTTTAGATACTAACCCTTTAAGCATTTTATCATGGTTTCAATTTGCATTTGCCTAATGACTAATGATGTTGAACATCTTCTCATATGGTTATTGACCATTCTTGTGTTTACTTTTGTGAAGTATCTTTTAAGATCTTTTGCACATTTTTTACAGGGTTTTATCTTCTTTTTAATTTTTAAGAGCTCTTTCTATATTTCTATATTTATTTATATCTAATAAACCTTTTTGCCAGCTATGTGTAGTACGATATTTTCTCCATATCTGTGGTGTGTGTATTCGTTTTCTTAATGAGGTCTTTTGTAGAGCAATGGTTTTCAGTTTTGATGATGCCCAATTTATCTTTGTCCCTGAGGGTTAGTGCCATGTGTGTCCTTTCTAAGAATACTTCGCCTTCTCCAAAGTTGCAAAGATAATTTTCAGTGTTTTTTTTTTCCTAAAAGTTTTAGAATTTTAGCTCTCAGATTTAGGTCCATAATTCATTTAGAATTAATTTTTGGTATCACTTGAGATGCGGTCAGAGTTTATTTCTTTTTTCCATTTTGCTATGTTTCTTCCAGCATCATCTTTCAAAAGGGTTACCCAGCATTCCTCATTGATTTTTCTTGCCACTATTATAAAGAAATTAATTGGCCATATTTTTGTTGACCTATTATTTCTGGACTCCATATCTATTGTTTTACTGATCGGTGTGCTAGCCTTATGCTAGTACTACACTGTCGTGATTTCTGCCATTTTATAGTAAGTCTATGGCTGTTCTAGGTCATTTTCATTTTATATATATTTTAGAATCAGCTTGCTAATTTCTACAAAGAGTCTGCTGGGATTTTGATTAGGATTGCATTGAATCTATAAAACAGTATAAGGGGAATTGAAATCTCAATATCCATTCTAATCCATGAACATAGCAGAATTCCCCATTTACTTAAATATTCTTTCTTCTAGCAGTGTATTTTAGTTTAAAGTGAACAGGTCTCGTGTATCTTATTAAATTTATCATGTATGTTTCAGTGGTTCTATAAGTAGTATTTCTAACTGCATTTGCCAGTTTTTCATTGCATTTGTCAGTTGTTTGTTGTTCTATATACAGTAGTCAATTATGTGTAAAAATACAATTCATTTTTATATTTTGATATTGGGCTTATTGCATTTCTGCCTCATTTCCTCTGCTGCCTATTGTCCGATGTCTGAAAAATTTTTTGTACATTTTGTCCAGCTTCCTATCTCTTAACAGTGGGAGAGCTAGTCTGGTACAGTAACTCATCAGAGCCAGAAGAGAGAGTTTTATGAGTTTAATTTCAGCAGGATTTATCTTATTCCACATATTCTGTTTTGTGTAATACTTTTCACTAAAATGTCTTCATATCATTAAAGCTTCTTCAGAAAAACCTCTGAAGGGGGCTATTTAGCATTCTATCATATGAATGTTCTGTAAGTTCTTTGAGTACTTTATTATTGGGTAATTACGTTGTCTACATTTGTTTAAATACTGCTATAGCGGAACTTTTCATATCATCTTTTTCTATTTCCGATACTTTCTTCTTATTTCTGCTATAATGATTCTCTCACTGTATTACAGTTTTTTTTTTTTCCACAAACACGTTTGTGAGAAGAACAAAGGACTAGGATATTTTGTGTTGGCCCCCCTGCCATCTGTGCAGTATAATAAACCCTCGGTAAATTTCCCACGGACGACGAACGGGACTTGATACTTCTTGGGAGGTGATCGAACTTGATAAATAATACCTTTTATTTCTGTAAGTGTGGACCTTTTCAGGAAGAATCTCCTCTCTCATTTGAGCCTCACATTACTGGTTGGTCGGTAAGTTAGATGTCAGTGCTGCCAGATGTTAGAGGAAACACAGAGAGGTAGGAGGTAAAGCCAAGTCCCTAGTTGCTGGCAGAAACAGGACACGCCCCATTTCTGTGCCTTTTCTCCCAGATTGCCCTGTGTTCTCTAAACTAAACCAGAAGTTTTCTGAATTTCTGGGACCCTGTGCTACATCTTTCATGTTTCTCTCCGGATTCACGTTCTCTTCAGCTAGCTTCTGAAGGCCTTCCTAAGACAAAGCTTTTCTCTGGGGATCTGGGCTTAGGGGCAGAGCCTTCTTGAGAGCCCATCAATGGTGATTAGTCAGAAATGCTCTGGCTGACCTTGAATGTCTCCCGATCCACTCTTCTGTAGTGTTCTGTTTGGCGGTGTGCCCAGATTTAATGGCATTCTACCAGGTTGCTTTATAAGTATATGCTTCGAAATGTGCTTTAAAGAACATATTCTTAATGTGGGGGTTTTGCATAGTAAACGTTCCCAAACCTCACCAGCTGTGGATACCATAAAGACACATTTATATATATATATATATATATATATATATATATATATTTTTTTTTATTATGTTATGTTAATCACCATACATTACATGATTAGTTTTTGATGTAGTGTTCCATGATTCATTGTTTGTGCATAACACCCAGTGCTCCATGCAGAACGTACCCTCTTTTTTTTTTTTTTTTTAAGATTTTATTTATTTATTTGACAGAGAGATAGAGAGACAGCACAAGTAGGCAGAGTGGCAGGCAGAGGGAGAGGGAGAAGCAGGCTTCCCGCTGAGCGGGGAGCCCGATGCGGGGCTCGATCCCAGGACCCTGCCCTGGGATCATGACCTGAGCCGAGGGCAGCCGCTCAGCCGACTGAGCCACCCAGGCGCCCCAGAACGTACCCTCTTTAATACCCATCACCAGGCTAACCTGTCCCCCCACCCCCCTCCCAAGACATATTTATATTTAAAACTCAACATCCAGAGCTCTGTGCTGCCCGCCGGAGGGGCAGAGGGAACTCAGACCCCATTTCAACAGTCCCCATATCTAGTAGTATAGCCTTGCACTCAGGACGCAGCCCATGGGGTCCGACAGATTCCGCCAGGGTTGAGTTCACGCTGCCATCCCTCTGCTCCCGGCTATCTTTCACGTCCCACCTGGGCCACCACTGGCACCAGCCCCACCTCTTGCTTGTCCTCAGCCTGATGACCTGAGTGCTGGCTCACCGTCTTGACCACCAGTTAACGCTGTGCCTGCACGGCTGTCCTCGCTCTACCGCTTGAACTCCTCCACTGCCAAGCCCCTCACTTCTCAGCTGCTGGTGCTCACTGCTAGCATTCCATTCCCCTCCTCTGCTCCGCTGTGAGGGTGACTCCGTGCCCTCCAGGGGGTTACTGCTGTGTAACCTGCTTCCCCAGAGTTATTGAGGCATTTTGCCTCCACTGTTCTCTTTGTTTTTAGAGTGGTCCAAACTACGTTGTTAAGTCCAGAAGTTGTGCAGACTACAGAAGGGCAGCTTTCCTGATCTGACCCGTCCCTGCTGTCCCCACGACACGCCCATGATCCGCTTGGTCATGTGTCCTTTGCTCACGCGGTTGAGCCAGTGACCACCACGCAGTACCAGAGACAGCACTTGGCCCTGACTGAATGTCCCGCCCAGGGCCTCCTCGCTCCCTCCTTCTTCCCCTGCTCTTCCCACACCCACCCATACGCCTCCATAGAGTGAACCCCGTGAGTGGACAGTTGGGATTCTTTTTTCAGGAAGTCCTTCACCCTGAACGCCAGCAGTGGGGGAAAGGGAATCTGTGTGTTGTGGGGAGGGACCAGGAGGTTAAACAGAAGTGGCTCAACTCCAGACTTGCCCTGGCTCCGTCTCTGCCCTACTGTGATATTTTAAATCAAGTACCGCATAAAACACCAGCCCTTCATGGAAGTATTTTGAGCTCCTAAGAGGCAGATCTTAGTCCTGTCTGTCATCAGATGTCTTAAGAAGAATGTCTTTTGTAATGATCATAGAATTTCAGGACTAGAAGGTTATCTTTAAAGGTAATGAATCCTGCTATTAGTCCTTCCTTATTCCGAGCTGGAATGTAGGAATCCTAGAAAAAGTGACGAGTCCTTTTCTACCTGTCAGCCTTTCCAATTCTGGAAGAGGGTTCGCCTGACCACCAGGTTTCTCCTTTTCCTTACCAAATCCCCTGTTCTAGGGCTCTAGGGTAGGGCTGCTGAAACAAAACATCATAGACTGAGTCGCTTAAACAACAGACATGCATTTTCTTGCCATTCTGGAGCCTGGAAGCCCAAGATCAAGGTGCTGGTGGGTTGGTTTCCTTCCAGGGCTGGGAGCGCACACCGTGACCTTGACAACACCCACCCCCACCTGCTCTCCTAAGGACTCCAGTCTGACTGGATTAGGGCCCTGCCCTAATGGTCTCCTTTTAACTTAATCACCTCTTTAAAGATCTTACCTCCCAAAGGGTCACATTCTGAGGGATAGGGTTGGGGCTTCAAGTTTGGGGGTGCAGTTCAGACTGTCACAGCAAGGTGGACAGTCTCCTTGCTGTTTGGTTTCCTCTGTTGAAGGTGCTTCAGACAACTTTCTTGGGCAGGAAACTTTAGTGAACATGGATTCTTGGTAAACTTGGTTACAGGTTTTGTGTGAAACACTGTTGGTAGCTACTTAAATTTGCTATCAATGTGAAACCTTTTGTTGCTTTCCTGATCTTCCTTTTCCTTTCCTCTCTTTTTTTTTTTGTGCTTCCCTAATTGTTACTTGAGCCTCATGGTAGAGTCTTATTTGACACTCGGGAGGCAGAGTTTATGGGCCATCGCTTTGCAATTCAGCATTCATTTCTTGAGTGCTATTTTTGCCAGCCACTGTGCTAGACTTGAGAGACACAGGAATAACTAAGAAACAGCTGTGCCCTCTGAGAGCTTGTCGATTATGGGACATCATACATATAAATACATATCAACAATGCGGTGTGTTACGCACCATGGTAGAATTGTAAGTAAACCACAGAAGTAGCCCAGAAAAGGTAACGGTGAATCTCAGGCAGGTAGAGGAGACTTCATGGGGAAGCTGATCTCAGGTTTGGAATTTGTCTGGTGGATGAGTGGGAACTGCATGATGTATTTCGAGAATGGTATTTATGGATATAAATGAAAGAGGACCAGCTGCAGAGGTGATGATACATCAGAGCAAGGAAGGAGCCATATCAGGAGGTGTCTGTGCTTTCACTACAGGATTTTATTTTACTTTATTTATTTTTGGGGGGGGTAGGGGCAGAGGGAGAGGGAGAGAGAGCTGCTTCATGCCTGACACAGGGCTCGAACTCACAACCCTGAGATCATGACCTGACCTTAACCGACTGAGCCACCCGAGTGCCCCTCACTACAGGATTTTAAGCAGGGGAATAACCTGCCCAGCTTCTGTGTTTGGAAGATTGCTCTTGTGATAGAGTGGGCGTGGAGGTTGAGGAAAACGGAAACCAGCTGGGACTCCACTGCGGTATTTTAGATAGGGGACCAAGAGAAGCTAAATTAAAACCATGGCGGTGGGAATTGAGACTAAGTGAAGAGGATTTAAGAAGTGGTTTTGGAGGGACTTGGTGACACTGAATATGGGGCAGTGATGGGGGGCAGTTCAGGTTTCTGGCTCGAATCCTGGGAGTGTGGTGGTAGTCGGCACTGAGCGTAGACCATGCAAGAGGAGCAGCTTTAAGGATGACGGTGGGTTCTCTCTTACACGCATCAGCTTGAAGGTTCTGTAGGAATCTGGGTGGAGGTGGCCAGTGGTAGTTGGAGGAAAGACTGAGGTGTGTCTCTCATTCATTTCTTAGCTCTGACTTAGTTTCCTGAAGATGCTAATTCTAGGGAGCGTCTCCTTGGAATTAATCGATGGCACCTAAATAATAAAGGGGTTATCATATGGGTTAGCCGTCCATTTGGTGCTGGACTTATCTGTATTTGTAACTCAATAGATTACGCTCTGCAAAATTATCGTCATGGGAAATGGAATATTCCCCGGTAGTTGGAACTCATTTTAGAAAACCAGGCTCACTCATTAGTTTCTGTGGTTGCCTCTTTCAAGTTCTTCCTGCTTCCTAGAGGTGTTTCTCAGCACTTTGATGAAATACCAGCGCCTGTTGACCCCGTAAATCCCTTTAGTGCTCACAAGCCATCTTTTATTTTCTGCTTTGAAGTTCCCAGGAAGATTATAGACATTTTTACCAGGATCCTAATTACTGGAGCTAATCCATGGCTTGTAGTAACAGTCCTTCCTGTGTATACTTTGCAAGATTATTTTGCCTTTGGGGGGAAAAACTTTTTTTTTAATGCTTTTTATCTTTATCCTTTTCAATAGACTCCATGCTATGTTACAGAACATCCTACACTGTTATTTGATAATAGTGGAAATACAAACCAAATAATTTTTTCTGATAGCCCACTATAATAGCAATCCTGTCCATTTTTTGTCTGTACTGTGTACCATCTTACTTATCTTCACTCCCGTCCCCCGTGAGGGGGACTTGACTTCAAAGTTAAGGGGGAAATTGGACCAAAAAGGAGTGACTGCATTTTACCCCAGGGTATACTACAAATTGTGTTGAAGCATAGCCTGGACTACACTGTCTTTGTTTTCCCAGTTCTACTGCTCTCTACTTACTTGTTTTAAATTCCTGTACCAGGGACTCCTGGGTGGCTCAGTTGGTTAAGCGTCTGCCTTCGGCTCAGGTCATGATCTCAGGGTCCTGGGATCGAGTCCCGCATCAGGCTCCTCGCTCCTCCTGCTCATGCTTTCGCTCTATGACAAATAAATAAAATATTAAAAAAAAATAATTCCTGTACCATTTTTGGTTATTTTTAACCCAAAAGGATGATATCTTACTCTTTAAATTTAGACTTGGGAACTCCAATGGCATGGGATGTACTGCTCATTGAAATATCCTTTGGGGGCTTTTATGAAACATCAGAGTACTCCTGAATGCACTTTTAGACTTCTATTTTAGCTTGTACTTGAACATTATTACTCATTTTTTTTTAAATGTTGTCTTCTGTCTCTTTTCTCTTTTTTATGCTCTCTTCTTCCTCATTTCAGATCGCGAGATATTTGGAGATTAAGGAAGTAAAATGAAGCATCTCTCTCTTTGAATTTCTCTTTTAAACTCTTCTTTAAAACTCAGATGATTCTTCCGTTTTGTTTAAAAAGTCATCAAACCTGAACTTTTATCTTGGGTCACATCTAAGTCCTTTGTTAGTTGGGCTCCGTAATCTGAAATCCTTACGTGTTTGGAACACACATACTTGATTAAGTGGATGGAGACTTTTTTTTTTTTTAAGATTTTATTTATTTATTTGACACAGAGAGAGAGAGAGACAGCTAGAGAGGGAACACAAGCAGGGGGAGTGGGAGAGAGAGAAGCAGGCTTCCCGCTGAGCAGGGAGCCCGATGCGGGGCTCGATCCCAGGACTCTGGGATCATGACCTGAGCCGAAGGCAGACGCTTAATGACTGAGCCATCCAGGCACCCCAGGATGGAGACTTTTAACCAGGAAAAAGAAAATGTTTTAGGCTTACTCTGTGTGTATATATTATATATGCATAATATAGACATGGTATATATGGCTTATTTACCTTTATTTTTGTCAGATAATTGTTACAGGTTTAGTCCTTTGGTCAGATAGTCACTGATGGCTCTCATGTAAGCCCAGGACACTGCTGCGTGAAACAGACTAATCCAGTCTCCAGTTGGGAATATCAGCTAGGAAGCTCCACATTTTTTTTTCTTTTTTGGTTTTTGTTTTTCTTTTCTTTCTTCCTCTCTTTGAGTAGAGTTGATACACAATGTTACATAGGTTTCGGGTGTGCAGCTTGGAAGAGCTTCACATTTTGGCTGTAGGTCCACACAGTATTTTATTTTCAATCGAACACCTCCGTGAACAAGAACCTGCCTGTGCGCAGACAGATACACCCACCCCTTGCCCAGTATTTGGCCACAGAGTTGGACTTTACAGGAGAGTTCTGGAATCCATCTCCAGACTCACAGGGATGCTCTGCCATCTGGAGACATCCAGGCAAACAAAGCCTGTTCCTTGTGCCTCAGCCATCTGGGGATATCTTTGGATCTGGGGCGGCTAAGGGAGCGAAGATGAAGAAAAATCGTGAGGTTATGGAGCCCATACATCGGTAGTCATAAAAATCCACCATTCCTCTGGCCCTCGGCAGTTGAGCAGCGGGAATGAGTGCGGGCTCCTCTTTCCATCTTTGAACACAGCTGTGGTCAGTGCGAGCACCTGCCCTTCCACGAACGAGGCAGCACTGCTCTTGTTTCTTTTCTGGCAACTTCAAGTTGCCAAGGAAAATGCGTGATCTTGCGGGTTGTTGAAATCCAACAGGTTGGTCTCTCAGAGTCCTTTGATTTCCAAAAAGATGATTTGTGAAAGCAGCCCAGTAAAGGATTTCAATTAGCTTCCATCGCATCACCGACTTAATTTAGCCAAATTGCTTTCGCTACAACCTGGGGTGGCGAAGGGAGGGAAGACGAAGAAAAATCATCATCGTGGTTGTTCTCCAGCCCGTTATGTAACACGCTTGATTCGCTTCAGAGTTCAGGACACAGTTTTTTCCTAATGGATGCCACCACCGAAACAGCTACAGTTTATAGAAAACTCTGTTTCAGGAATCCAGCCATTGTTTATTGTGTATGGGTAGCATTTATCGTCCTAGACATGGAAGAATGATCGAACCTGGTAGTTCCAGTGAAGTAGGGAATATGTTTTATATCCATTTTGTTCAGGAATGAACTTTCTGAGCTCCACAGTGAATCATAGTTACGGGCCTTCACCTGCTTCACTTCCTGCTGCCTATAAGCCACGAGAAGGGGGACCGAATCCTCAGGAACTGCCCAGATCTGAGTGAGAGGAGTAAAAGGTATCCTCGAGTGGCCGGCGTTATTTTTTCCTGACATAATCTTGCAGTCTGCAGCAGAGAAAGGACATGGGCTGGGGCGCAGGGAGGTGAGGGGGGCAGACGGCCCCCCTGGGGGAGGCCAGCCGTCTGGGGAGGGATGCGTTGGAGGGGATGAAAAGTTGAGAGCCCAGGCCAGCTCTACCAGTGAGCCCTTGAATGAGGCTAGTCCTCTGTAGGGATGTCGCTCGGGCTCACACCCCGCCTCGGAACCACCGTGGCTTGGAAGGGGACCTGCGGGGCTGTCGGTGCCAGAGGCCTGGCCACATGGTCTTGGACAAGGGCTGGCGGTAGGAGAACCTGCTGACCTCAGAGGGGGAGTCTGGTGTCAGCACTGCAGGACAGGAGCCAGCAAGTTTGCTCTCCTGAGCACAGCTGAGACTCCCGGGCACGGAAAGAGAAGGGCAGAAAGGAAAGATCGGTTTCTTACTCATTGGGTGCGTGGAGGTAGAGGTGAGTTTTAACAAGAAGATGACCTAGTTTTATCCATACCCAATAAGCTAGCGAAGCCAGTCACGTCAGTTGCATCTGGCAGCTCAGAACATTTGCCTCTCCTTAGCCACCGTCGATAATATTAACATTATCAATAGCAATAATAATAAATATTATAGACATTGTCCTTAAGTCCTCTAACTCCTCCCCAGGGATTTGGTCTATGGAAGCTTGGAGACTGGGGGAAATTGACCACCTAGCCAGTTAGTGATGGTTCCAGAATTCAAACCCAAACCAGTCCCCTTCTCTAGCTACCCCTACCCAGATGTTCTTGGCACCCACCTTATTTGTTCTCCTAATGTATTACGGGGGTCAATACAATATTTACCACAGAGGATAATGATGGGAAGGTCATGAGCTGTGGCCTCAGATAAACTTTGTTATCTCTCTGCTGTGCTGATGATTTTGCTTTGGGGAAGCAAGTGTAATTTCATGAGCTCTGTGCTCAGCCACTGGACCTGACACGGGAGCCTCTTCTGGTTAGGGAGCACTGACTCCAAGGGCTAGTTGGGGGTCCCAGCAGAGTCGTCGCGCATGCACTGAGGCAGAAGCGGGGCGTGTGTTTGGGGTGCACGTAAAGAGCATCTACAGATCCATAAGAAAAGGCACCTCTAGCTAATGGGCCAAAGCGCGAGAAAGTAGAGTTTGGAGATCAATAAATGCAAATGGGCAGTACATACATGAGATGCTGCTCAGACTCAAGTGATCAGGGCCCTGCAAATTCGAGCAAAACCATGATTCTGTGTTGTGTTTGTCTGCTTATGGGAAAAGAGGAATGACCGAGAACGTCCAGGGGAGCAGGGGGCAAGAGTGTGGCATTATCGGGGGGTGGGGTGTGGAGGGGGGTGGGGGGCGTGGGGGTGTTGGTGGGTGTAGGTCGGTGAAGCTTCTCTAGAGGTCAGCCTGGCATTACCTACCAAAATTATAAGTAGCCTGTACACACAGCCCCACTTGTAGAAATGAGTCTTCAGGAAATAGTGATAACACATTTTTGAGGATAGTTACTGTGTTTAAACTGTTTAAAATAGTAAGTTATATGCAAACAATGAATCACTGAACACTACATCAAAAACTAATGATGTACATATGGTGGCTTAACTGAACATAAAAAAAAATAAAATAAAATAGGAAGCAAACAGTCTTAATGTCCATTTCCAGGGAGACTGTTGAGCAGTTTATAGCGTGATCAGTGTCATGTGCTGGTGAGGACCGTGGACTTTGGAACCAGATGGCCTGAGTTTGAATTATGGCACCACCTCTTACTAGCCGTGTGACCCTGAGCAAGTTCTTGATCATCTCTGACTCGGTTTGTCACCTGTAGGGGGGATAACAAATAGCACCTCTTGCAGATGGTTGTCGTTAGTGACTGAATCCAGACGTGGAGAGAGCTTCGAGTCGGACACATAGTGAGCCCCTGGAAGTGTTTTCTGGTACTATTATTGTTGCTGTTGTTATTTTTTTCCTGAGAAATACCATTCAGTCACTAAGGAGAATAAATAGTCTGACCCGGCGTATTCCACCATAAAAATGTTAAGTGATTAAAAGAATCTTTCAGAACAGCGTGTATGGTGAAATCCCACTTAGTAAAAGAACAAATTAAATCATACATTAAAACGCCTGCAAGTGTGGGGTGCCTGGGAGGCTCAGTTGGTTAAGCGTCCGACTCTTGATTTTGGCTCAGGTCATGGTCTCGGGGTTGTGGGATCAAGCCCCAGGTAGGGCTCCACCCTCAGTGGGGAGTCTGCGTGAAGATTTCTCTTCCTCTCCCCTCTGCCTCTCCCCCCCCCAACCCCGTTCATGCACACTCTCTCTCTCTCTCAGATAAATAGATAAATCTTTTTTTTTAAGAAAGTCTGCAAGTATATGTATAAAAACTACTAACAGGACCTTAAATAATTTAAGGCTTGGGACAGAGTGGAAGGTAAAGGAAGATGATCATGTTCATTTTCTATGCCTCTAAATACATGAATGTTACTACAGCTGATACCACTTTTACAGTGAAAAATAAGGATATCTTACCTATCTGCTCAGTATATTATGAACATATTACATATAGCTTGTATGCTTATTGGATATTGATCTAATATAATATTGGGAAGGTTATAGCCATCGCTTAAAATTTGCTGTGTTTAAAGTCTGGTTAAGGGGCACCTGGGTGGCTCAGTCATTAAGCGTCTGCCTTCTGCTCAGGTCATGATCCCAGGGTCCTGGGATCGAGCCCTGCATCGGGCTCCCTGCTCCGCAGGAAGCCTGCTTCTCCCTCTCCCACTCCCCCTGCTTGTGTTCCCTCTCTCTCTGTGTCTCTCTCTGTCAAATAAATAAATAAAATCTTTAAAAAAAAAAAAAGTCTGGTTAAGTTAGAGCCCACGACAAATGCTTAAAATCAGTAAGTCACTATGAAAACTCAACCATTTGGGGATAGGAGTTGTTTTGGAACTCAAAATACTTTGGCTAAGTGGAAAGACCTTATTATGAAAATAACAGATTTTCATTTCCTCTCTAATTTTATAACTCTTGGCAATACAACCTTTATTTTGCTGTGAAATGTTGGAGAAGGAAATGAGTGTATGACTGAGTTCTATTTTCCAAAATAAATACATTTTAATTTGCTGGCGATTGTAGGGTTCTGCCACATCAGGTTACCGCCGGGTCGGTGTGGGGGTGAGGGGGGCGGCGGTAGGGGGACGTGGGCAGGGGGCTTGCTTCGGAGCTCTAGACTTAAGCATGAGTACTGAAATCTCATATATGCTGGAGCAGCTTTAAAACTCTCCGAGAAAGAGCGCCTTTTGAGAAGGGCTTTTCTTTGGGTTGCTTGACAGCCCTGCTCCCTAGTTGTGATGCCCGCACAGCGCGCCACCTGGTGGGCCCTGGCGGTAATATCAATGAGTGTGCCAGGGGGACCCCAGATCTTCGCTTGGGCCATCCCCTAGCATCACACGATGTGGAGGTCAATTCGGTGAAAATCACATTTCTGCAACTGTAACTCTGTTAGTTCCTTTCTACGCTGGATTGGGCAGTTGCCCAACGACTGTATTCAGTCAAAAAAGACATAGTTGCAGACATTCCAAGAGGACTACCCATGGGAAGAGCAAAGGGATTCTTCTCTATAAAACTGTAAAGGGTTTTTTTTTCTTTCTTTCTCACTTGCCTTTAAAATTTTGAGAAATTTAAGCCGTACAAAAAAGTGCACAGAATCCTGTAACCAGTGCCCATAGATTATCCAGAATTGAAAACTATTAAGATTTTGTGAAACTGATGAATACACTTCATCATTCTTTTTTTTTTTTTTTAAGATTTTATTTATTTATTTGACAGAGAGAGAGATAGCGAGAGCAGGAACACAAGCAGGGGGAGTGGGAGAGGGAGAAGCAGGCTTCCCGCCGAGCAGGGAGCCCGATGTGGGACTCGATCCCAGGACCCTGGGATCGAGTCCTGCATCAGGCTCCCTGCTCCATGGGGAGCCTGCTTCTCCCTCTTCTGCCGCTCCCCCTGCCTGTGCTCTCTCTCTCTCTCTCTCTCTGACAAATAAATAAAAAATAAAATAAAATAAAATAAACAAAACATTCCATGTGAAGATGAAGTAAGTCTCTTGTATCTATCCCTAATTTCACATCTCTTCCTCATTTCCCACAGACAATCACTATTATCAATTTGGTAAATATTTTTATGATCCATTTCTTTTTTGTTGCTGTTCTTTTTTTTTTTTTTTTTTTAGCGGACATTTACTGAGCCCTATGGCAGCCCCTGTTTTACCTGCTACAGATACAGAGAAAAATAAAACAGAGTCTCTATTCTTGAGGAGCTCAGAATCTAGTGTGGGGGACAAACACCTCAAAACCAGTTGCAGTTGAGGGTGAGAAAGCTGAGGTCAGCCCAGGGGCTGTGGGTGCACAGAGGAGGGAGGGACTATCTCTGCTTCAAGGAATCAGGGAAGGCTTCCTGGAGGAGATGATGGTGGGCCAGGCCTCATAACATAAATGCACCTGCTGGCTCGAAAAAACTGGGGAGGGACTTTGTGCCATGGAGAAGAGCTGAGCAAGGGCATGGGGATGTAAAACCGAATAGAGCCCTCAGGGAAGAGTGAAATGCCCAGCTCAGATGGGACCTGGCCAGTGGTATCATTCTGCCCGCACCTCTCTTTCCAGCTCAGAACCTCCATCCCCTTCAGATTTTTTTTTTAATTCAATTAATTAACATATAATGTATTATTTGTTTCAGGGGTATAGGTCTGTGACTCATTAGTCTTATATAATACCCAGTGCTTGCTACAACACATACCCTCCCCAATGTCCATCACCCAGTTACCCCATCCCTCCTCCCCCCCCAGCAACCCTCAGTTTGTTTCTTATGATTTAAGAGTCTCTTATGGTTTGTCTCCCTTTCTGGTTTTGTCTTGTTTTATTTTTCTCTCCCTTCCTCTATGATCCTCTGTCTTGTTTCTTAAATTCCATATATCATCGAGATCAAACGATAATTGTCTTTCTCTGATTGACTTATTTTGCTTAGCATAATACCTTCTAGTTCCATCCACATCGTTGCAAATGGCAAGATTTCGGTTTTTTGATGGCTGTGTAATATTCCATTGTGTGTGTATGTATGTGTATCTATCTATCTATCTATCTCACATCTTCTGTATCCATCCATCTGTCGATGGACATCTGGGCTCTTTCCATAGTTTGGCTATTGTGGACATTGCTGCTATAAATATTGGGATGCAGGTGCCCCTTCGTTTATGATCCATTTCTTTATACTTTTAAGATCTCTTCAATTCAGTAAATATTACTGACCTCCTGTTATGTTCCAGGCACCGTTCTGCATGCCTGAGATACATTGGGGAACAGAACAGATACAAATCTTAACCTTCATGGAGTTTACACCCTAACTAAGGAACACGGACTTTTTTTTTTTTTTGCAATCATATAGTATATTGGAAGAGAAAAATGCATGGATAAAAGTAAAATTCGGGCAGCATGAGGGGGACCAGAGTTATGTGTATGGGGGGGCAGGAAAGGCATCTTTGACAAGGTGAGATTGAGCCAAGCCTTGAAGGAGATAAGGGAATTAGCCCAGTGGTTTCCAGGTGGGACAGCATCAGGGCAGAGAACCCACTGGGGGAGGACGTGCCTGGCATCACTGAAGACCGGGGGAGGCCAGTGTGGCTGCGCTGGAGGAGACAGGTGGGAGAGGCAAGGTGGACTTGATGAGGAGGGATGGTCCAGGAGACAGGGTCATGCGGGGCCCCGGGACTGTTGGAAGGTTGGCTTCAGCAGTAAATGGGAAGCCCTTGTAGGGTCACAGTCGACAGACGACACACTCTGCCTGGGGGCTGTGTTGAGAGCCGATTAGAGGGGGCAGCAGTGCCATGAAGGGGACAATGACCGCAGTCATCCAAAGGGCGATGGTGTTGACCTTGACCAGAGTGGTCGCAGGGTGAAGAGGAGAAGCGTTCACATACTGGAGGTGTTGGGAAAGTAGAGCCAGCTGAGTTTCTTACAGATTAAATTTGGAGTGTCAGAGAAAGAAAGGCGTTAAGGGAGATTTCTCTGTTTTTTTGTTCTTTAATTGAGGTGAAATTCACATAACCTAAAATGGGCCCTTTCTAAGCCTGCAGTAAAGCAGCATTCAAGGCCTTCATGGTGTTGTGCACTCACCACCTCTGTGCACCTCAGAGCATGTTCATCAACTATTCAGCAACCCCTCTGGGGCGCCTGGGTGGCTCAGTCGGTTAGGTGTCTGCCTTCGGCTCAGGTCATGATCCCAGGGTCCTGGGATCACCAGGACTCACCAGGCGGGGAGTCTGCTTCTTCCTCTCCCTCTGCCCCTCCCCCTGCTCCTGCTCTCTCTCTCTTTCTCTTCTCTTAAATAAATAAATAAACTCTCCCCCAAAACCCACAAAAACCCCAAAACCCAAAACCAACGCAGCCTCACTTCATTCTCTACTTGGCCAAGCCCCTGGAAACCACTAGTCTATTCTCTGTGTCTCTAGATTTACCTATTTCTGGATATTTCATGTAAGTGGAATCCTATAATATGTGCTGTTTTGTGTCTGGCTTCTTTCACTTACTGTTCATTTTCAGAGTTCATCCACACTGTGGCAGGTGTGAATGCTTCATTCCTTCTGTGGCCGGATGCCATTTCATGTATGGATACACCACGTGTTATCCACTCATTCACGGGTGGACGCTGTGTTGTTCCTGCCTTTATAGCTGTTGTGATAGTCTTGCCATGACTGCTGGTATACAGGTATTTGTCTGAACATCTATTATCCGTTCTTTTGGGGATATACATAGGAGTGGAGATGCTCGATCGTTTGGTAGTTCCATCTCTCACCTTTTTTTTTTTTTTTAAAGATTTTATTCATTTATTTGAGAGAGAATGAGCTAGAGAGAGCATGAGAGGGGGGAGGGTCAGAGGGAGAAGCAGACTCCCCGCTGAGCAGGGAGCCTGATGCGGGATTTGATCCCGGGACTCCAGGATCATGACCTGAGCCGAAGGCAGTCGCTTAACCAACTGAGCCACCCAGGCGCCCCCATCTCTCACCTTTTGAGGAACCGTCAGATTGTTTTCCGCAGTGTGGCTTTGTCATTTTACATTCCAACCAGCAGTGTATGAGGGTTCCAGTTTCTCCACATCCTCGCCAACATTTGTTACTTTCAATTTATTAAAAAAAAAAAAAATTAGCCATCCAGTGAGTGTGATTCCAAAGTGTTTGGCCTGCAGGGATAGAGTTGCCATCATCGAGATGAGTAAGGCTATGGGTGAGAGTATTTTATCGACGTGAAAGAGGATAGGACATCGTGAGCAGTGTTCAGTTTGGTCAGGTTGAATTTGGGATGCCTCTTGGACGTCCACGTGGCATTGTTGCATAGACTTGGATGGATAAGTCTGGAGCTGGCAAAGGAGGTTGGGGCTGGCGATATAATTTGGGAGTTGCTGGCATTTAATTGTTATTTAAAGCTATGAGGCTAGAAAGTAGATGGACAGGGAACCAAGGACTGAGCCCAGAGCATCCCAAAATTAAGAGGTTGGGCAGAGGGGGAGGGACATGCAAAGTGGACTAAGAAGGAACAGCCAGTGGAGTTGACAGAAAATCAGGAGGTTTGATGTCCTGAGAGGTCACGTGAAGAAGTCGTATCAAGGAGGATGAATGAGTGATTGTGTGAAAGGCTTTCAGAGGGCAGGTGTGATTAGAACGGAGTGTGGACGTTAGGTCTGGTGACGGGGAGGTCACAGGAAGTGTCAGTGGACAGCGGACACTGCATAGGTCATGCTTTCCAAATTTCGTTACAGGAAGCAAAGGAATGACACGGTGGCTGGTGGGGAAAATGGGGAGAAGGGAAGGTCTGTTTGTTCCTTTTGAAGGTGGGAGAAATAATAGCATTTTGTGTGCTGATAGGAATGATTTGGTATAGAGCAAAAAAAATGACTTTTTCTTGTAGAAAAGGGGATAATTCCAGAAGAGAAATCCTTGAGGGACCTGTAAAGAGACTGCCTTTAAATAGCAGCAGTGCTTCTTCCTCCTTGCTGGGGGTGGGGGGGTGGGGGAGTCGGGGGGTGGGGCGCAGGTCCTGGAAGGCAGGCAGTTGGAGCCATGGGGTCTGCAGAAGTGAAGGAAGACCAAAGGTCAGAAGCTGAGCGTGCAAACAGGAAAGAAGGTGTTGGAAGTTCGGGGAGAGGTGAGAAAATGTGAAACAGCCCTTCGGGAGAAGTGGATGAACGAGTTGATTAGCGTTGAGGAGAATGGCTGCTTGGGAGCCCGAGGGATCCAGTGGCGATCAGGCACGATGGAAGGTTTGGGTTTCTGCAGGCTCTGCCGAGGGGAGAGGGGAGGGTGGCATGTGTCGAGCCCTGGAGGACGAGCAAGTGCAAGGAGGCAGGACAAGAAGGGCATGGAATAGAGGATACGTGGGAGACAGAGATCACCCGGATTGGTATTGATTTCCAGCTGTTGGAGGGGAGGAGAAGACCTCCGGGGCTGAGATATGGTGACACGGCTCTGTGATCAATGGGTCGCTGATCCTCGTGGGGGCAAAAAAAAAAAAATCACTAGCGTCAGGATAGCAGAGAAAGTGGGAGGAAAAGGTAGAGGCTGGTGGTGATGATGTGGGAGCCAGTGGCTGAGGCCGAGTGGGGAGTATTGAAAGAGATGGTCCAAGGCAATGAGATCCAGAGCGCTGGGAAGATCTCTTAACACATGTGACGGCGTGTCCGAAGTTAAGCCACAAGCAGTGATGGAGACATTCCATCGCAGAGAGAAAGCAGAAGAGAGCTGGCCTGGGGGTCAGTGGACGCTGGGGACACTCGGGACACTGGGTATCGGGTGAGATCTCGTCTGATGGCAGGAAATTGGAGCTGGGGTCTTTTTTGGGAGGAGGGAGGCAGAAGGAATGGTTTCAGAGGGGCAGGGAGGGGGCCGGGAGGGGCAGGGAGGACGTTTCCTGCTGGCTCCTCATCCAGTTGTCCAGGGACTGGGAGGAAAATAGCTTTGCCTTGAGCAGATCGCAGGGAAGGTGGTGGCCCCAGGAGAAAGCCAAGTGTCTGTGGCGCCAGGAGGTAAAGGGAAGGTTCAGGAAGAGATGACGTAATAATAGTAGAGTATATAGATGATGTAATGGGTGTTTTGTTATAATAGATATTATAGATCTAGATAATGCAATAGATCTGATAATGCACACATCATAGTATTGTTTTGTGCGTATAGAGTTTTTTAAAAAAAGGCAATGCAGCATCCAAAATCAAATCCTTCTAATGTGATTGCATCTCTCTTCCTAAATGTGTGACCTATAACTTGGAGAATCAACAGCTGCGTACTAAAATAATACTCCAGCAAAGCCCCAGCACTTAAGAGGCTTTCAGTGACTGTTTGTGGAATAAATTAATATAATATCATTACGTCAGGTTGAGATCAAGGAGAAGTTAGCAGAGACCTGGAATTTCTAAGGAAATGTTCTGTTCCCCCCGAGGGCTCTCATATTCCGTTTAACAAATATTTCCTGAGAGCTGAATACCTGCTACATGCTGGCATTGAACAGGGTAGCTAAAGTCTCTGCTTTAACGGAGTTTGAATTTAAATGGGTACAAGTTCAGGGGCATGAGGCTAGATTTTTGAATGAAGAGATTTGTGCATGATTGAGATGTTTTTCCATTAGGCTCCCAAATATTATTTAAAATCTTATTCAGACGTGGGCTCATTTTTATTTATGTATAACTAGATCTTTTTACAATCCCACTACACCTGAGGGACACAGGTGTGTGTGTGCGTGCGTGTGTTGTGTGTATAGACGTATGTGGTGTGTATATATGTGTGTTGTGTATGTATGTGATGTGTGTATGTGTGTGCTGTGTATATACATGCATGGTGTGTATATATGTATGTTGTGTTGTATGCATGTGTTTGTATGGGTGTGTTGTATGTGCATGTTGTGTGTTGTGTATGTGCATATGTGCGTTGTGTGTGTTTCTTTGTGGAGGAACGGGCAGTAGACAAGGGAGGAAGGAATCCTCTCTTCTTGACCTCCCCCTCTGCCTGCAGCAAGTATGAAAGCCTAGGGTGTTCAGTAGAGAGCTATTGGAAATTAGGAAGTTCCCTTCTCCCATAATTCACTAATCCTATTTCTACAGATAGTAGAGTACTTTTGGATAAGTGAGTGGATTTTATTTATTAAAGTATGTACAGAAAAAATAGGCAAGAGTGTTCTAGGCATCTTTATGGTGTTTTATTATAGATACTTCCTTTTTTTTGCAACGCTAAAGATGTTATTTTTGTTCCCATTCAAATGCATACATGGCAGGAATTAGACAGGGAAGACCTTGACCACAGTGGCCAGTGGGGATTTTGGTGCAACTGAAACCACAGACTCCTTTGGAAGGGACAGCAGGTTCTTGGCTCCAGGTCTGTGTCCCATGTGGGAATGGAGGCCCAGATTTTTTCAAGAGAAACAACAACAACAACAAAAAAAACCCTAGATTTTAATGAGTTCTCATTTTTTAAATGTTGGAAAAACTAATTTCCTTGTGTTTACAGTATGACGGAAACCAAAGAAGATATTCATCCCACAGGTGGCCAGTTTGTGACCTCTGAATTCTCCTGTCTCCAAACAAATGATCGCATTTATGATGTCTAATAACAGCCAAGGTCACTCCAGACTGGAATTCCAAATGTGCAAACTTCCTTGGGGTTTGCGCCTGCTTTGTGCAGATGTCCCATCAACCTCATCATCTCTAGGGCGGCACAGCCAATAGAAGGCTCTGCCGTGTGGGGAATGTTCTGGATGTGCTCTGTGCACACAGTAGCCTCCAGGGCGAGGACTGTCGGACCCTGGAAACGTGCCTAAGGTGACTGAGGAACTGAATTTTTTATCTTACTTAATTTTAGTTAATTTAAACTTAAATAGCCAAGCCTTACTGTGGTGCCTACAAATTCTCATCCCCACAGAAGCCCAACCAAGAGTTACTGAATTGAACCAAACCAAGGTACACCTTTGATTGGCAAAATGGAGTAAAGAGAAGCCTAGCTGTGCCGGTGGGGGCCGGGGCAAAGTTTTATACCTCTAAATATAGGAAACTTCTAAATCAAGATATACTCTTAAATAAAATACGTTCCATCCTTCTACCTGGACAGATCTTTCTTCCTAATGGCCTGGAAGGCCAGGTTCCCATTTAGAATTCCTGGACTGCTGGGTCCCTGCCTTGGAGCATGGTGGCATGGGGAGAGCCAGCCCCTCTGTCCCCACCTGGCTCCACCCTGCACCACAAATGGCCCGACCAGTGAGCCGGGGCAGAGTGGAACTTTACCTAGTGGGAGTGCCAGGACCATCTTCTTTGCAGGCTTCTGTTTTTTTTTTTTTTTTTTTTTTTTAAAGATTTTATTTCTTTATTTGACAGAGAGAGAGATAGCGAGAGCAGGAACACAAGCAGGGGGAATGGGAGAGGGAGAAGCAGGCTTCTTGCCGAGCAGGGAGCCCGAAGTGGGATTCGATCCCAGGACCCTGCGATCATGACCTGAGCCAAAGGCAGACGCTTAACGACTGAGCCACCCAGGCACCCCAGCAGGCTTCTGTTTCTATGGTGCATTCTACCTGTTCCCGTTTTGGCTGTAGCTGTATTTGACTTTGACACTGCACACAGCTTGGCAGAAGTGCCATATATAATGAATATATATATAACAAATTCCTGTGCCGATCTGGGTCTAGACCCTCCCTCTGGGACAAGCACTATGATCGGATTGACGCCTCTTGGGATCTCACGAAGTGCCTCCCTCATTGCCTCCAAATTGAGAGCTAATCACTTTGCTAAATGGGCTTGTGCTGAATTCTTTGGAGGCAAATTAGAACTGAACTTGGCTTTTAAAGAGTGTTTAAGAACTGAAACAAGGAATGGGGACAGATGTGACTCTGGCCAGAGGTAAATAAGGAGCGTTCACTTCATTAAGCTGCTTATTTACTATCACTGAATCATCTTTGGCAATATACCTCAGAAAACTTTTCTTACTTGAGGTGATCACTTATGCCCAAAGAGCTGGTCAGGCGAAGAAGATACAATACAGGTTGCTTTTAATCCATGGGTAAATCAGTCCAGCGAGTTCCATGTGATTAAGGCCATTAGCTAAAAAATCAGGTATCTTAATGCTTAATGTACCTGGATTATCCTCATCGAAATAACATCTTTCAAATGATTTATAAATTCTGATATTCAAGTAGATACAAGAAAAAAAAAAAACCCATAGTCGTTGCCAAGTGTGTGCACCTATTTGCAGGTGAACACTTGAGCAGGGTCAGTTGGAGGACGGCTTCAGAAGCTGATTTTGAATCATCGATTGCTCATGTTCTTTTCTGTTTGGAGGTATCTAAGCCAGGTGCTGTACCTGGTATTGAAAACTGGTCACCGCTCAAAGCTGGAGGATGCTGCCCTTGTTACGCGGCAGCTCCCCCCTGTGGTGAAAAGGGAGAACAGGCACAGAATCCGTGCCCCTTGAAGGAAATCAAGTTCCCAGGCACAGAACCCGAAAGGGTCAATGGAGATGGTCTGTGGCCATTCCGCGCTCCATTCAGCCCTCTCTAGAATTCCGGATTGTCCGTGAAACAGGCTCCATGACTTCCACTAGAGAGTTCAGACCCTGCAGAGGACTCTGTATGTGATTGGTGCTCCCTTTCCTGGAGGACGCTCACATTTTCTCCATGTCTCCTTAATTTCCTCCCTACTATATCCACTTCTCTTGGTTAGAAACTATCCTGCAGGACTTCATATCTCATAAATAATACCGTGATCGAAGTTAATGTCAATACTTTATTGCTGAAATATGTTTTCTCCTGGGTGACTGTTCTTGTGATACAAATACTTGGCAATCTTGGATGGTTTTAGGAAGTGATGGGTTCTTTTTCTCATTGCCTTGACCTAATTTTTCCTCTACCTACATCAATTCCAGTCTATTGAAACAGAAACCTTTGAAACATTATTAGAAGCTGAAGGACATCCCTACATGCTTTATGATTCTTAGACTGAGTAGGGTTGCTTGAGATTAAATTTGAAAGCGCCATCTTGCTCTTGTGCTTATTTCTCAGGGATCCAGCAATTCCGTGTGCTTATTCCTAAGGGATCCAGCAATCCCGTGTGCCTGTTTCTA